>NW_011494821.1:965627-968176 GCF_000754665.1 Bison bison bison | reverse complement strand
TAAAAAAAAAAAAAAAAAGAATACAAAACTACATGTGCAGTACGTTCTACTGCTTAAAAATTGTATTTGTTGATATAAAACATGGCCAGAAATACAATAAAATGACAAAATATCCCAAAGCATACGATTACCAGTAATAAGTCCAGTTTTCTTTGAACTTTCTTTGTACTTTATGGCAGGGGAAAAAAAAAAAAAAACCCTTGGTGTTTTAATTTTGCCCTCTTTTAATGATGAGAGTTTACTTAACTAAACCTGACCTAAGAGATAGTGGGTGGAATGAAAATAGTCATGAAGCCTGAGCAATTTACTAAACTTTCCTCAACTGTGAAATAGGGAGAATACCAACCTTAAAGCATTAAGAAATTTGAATAATTAATGCATTTAAAGTGCCTTAAGGGAGCATGGTAGTAGACCTAATGTGATCATTCCAACTTTTATCTGAATGAATAGATACCTAGGAAGAGTTCAGGAAAATTCTAGAAGGTTCTTGGCTCTTTAAAACATTAAAACACTAGAAAGTAGGGGGAAAGTCATTGTAACTATGTGGTATAACACCAGAAAAGATAAATCAAAAAACAAAACACTATTCAGGAATGGACTCAAGTATTTCTGGATATTTCAGTTCAGTTCAGTCGCTCAGTCATGTCTGACTCTTTGCGACCCCATGAATCGCAGCATACCAGGCCTCCCTGTCCATCACCAACTCCCGGAGTTCACTCAGACTCACGTCCATCGAGTCAGTGATGCCATCCAGCCATCTCATCCTCTGTCGTCCCCTTCTCCTCCTGCCCCCAATCCCTCCCAGCATCATCTTTTCCAATGAGTCAACTCTTCACCTGCGGTGGCCAAAGTACTACTTAGCATGTAATAAATAGTGTGACATGTCTAAATCAATGGAGAAAAATCACTATATGTGCTATCCGGCTAGCCATTTGAAATAAATTCTAATAAAAACTGGATTTCTATCTCAGTGCCTACATCAAAATAAATTCCAAAGTGATGTAACATTTAAAAGTAAATACTAGAGACTTCTCTAGTGGTCCAGTGATTAAGAACCCGCCTTGCAAAGAAGGGGACTCAGAGTCTGATCCCTGGGAGGGGAATTAAGGTCCCACATGCTACGGCCAACTATAAGCCCAGGCGCTGCAACTACTGAGCCCACAAGCCACAACCAAAGATCTCACATGACACAACGAAGACCTGACGCAGCAAATAAACATATTTCTTTTAAAAAAGTAAATACTAGAAGATAACATAGACAAAGGAAATCCAGAGGCCACTAAGGAAAACACATGATGGACAGGGAAGCCTGGCGTGCTGCGGTCCATGGTGTTGAAGAGTCAGACACGACTGAGTGACTGAACTGAAGGAAAACACTGAGAAGTCACACGAAGTTAAAATATTTCCATATGCCAAAACATCTCAAAATAAATATACAAAATGGGGGAAATTTTTGCTACACACATGATAATGAGGTCAACTTCCCCACATGCAAAGAATTTAATTTGTTAAATTAAGGAGCTATAAACGCTCATATGGCTTCCCAGGTGGCTCACAGTAAAGAATCTGCCTGAGATGCAGGAGATTTGGGTCCAATCCTTGGGTCTGGAAGATCCCCTGGCAAAGGAGATGGCAACCCACTCCAGTATTCTTGTCTGGGAAATTCCATGGACAGAGGAGTCTGGCAGGCTACAGTCCACGGGGTCACAGAGTCGGACAGAACTTAGTGACTAAACAACAAGCTCTCTTATACCCTGACCGTGAGCCTGTAAACTGTCGAACCTTTCTGAAAGAGAATTTGACATTAACCATTAACTTTTTAAACATTCATCCTTTGACTCAGTAATTTTGGTTCAACCAATTTGTGACACAAAAATCCTCATGTGAGGGTGTGAAGACAGGTACAAGGATATTCGCTGAAGTTTTACTGTAATGGCATGAACATTTATCAATGAGGACTTACTTTAAAAAATTACAGTGCATCTATATTGTTGTTCAGTTGCCCAGTCCTGTCTGACTTTTTGAACCCCATGGACTGCAGCAGCTATATTATGCAGCCACAAAAGTGATCTATTTCAAAAATAGTAACATTATCTATATCAAAAACAAAGTAAAGAAAAAGAGAGTTGAGAAAAGCATATACACCATGACTCCACTTTTAAATCATCAGAATATACATTTCTTTCTAAAAAAACAGAAAAATATATAGCAGATCTTTAACAGTGTTTATCTTTGAGAGGCAAGTTTATGAGCTTATATGGACTTTTCCATTCATACTATACATTTATAAATTTTTACAAGCATTTTTATTTCTGATGCAAAAAAATATTTTTAAGAAATTTAAAATCACATACACACAAAGATAGGCACAATAAAGGACAGAAACGGTATGGACCTAACAGACGCATAAGATATTAAGAAGAGGTGGCAAGAATACAGAGAAGAACTACACAAAAAAAGATCTTAATGACCCAGATAACCATGATGGTGTGATCACTCACATAGAGCCAGACATCCTGGAGTGTGAAGTCAAGCAGGCCTTAGGAAAA
>NW_011494821.1:964700-965527 GCF_000754665.1 Bison bison bison | reverse complement strand
CTAGTGGAGGTGATGGAATTCCAGCTAAGCTATTTCAAATCCTAAAAGATGATGCTGTTAAAGTGCTGCCCTCAATATGCCTGCAAATTTGGAAAACTCAGCAGTGGCCACAGGACTGGAAAAGTTCAGTTTTTATTCCAATCCCAAAGAAGGGTAATGCCAAAAAAAATGTTCAAACTACTGCACAACTGCACTGATTTCACATGCTAGCAAAGTAACGCTCAAATTCTTCAAGTTAGGCTTCAACAGCATGTGAACTGAGGACTTCCAGATGTACAAAAGGATTTACAAAAGGCAGAGGAATCAGAGATCAAATTACGAATATCTGCTGGATCACAGAAAAAGCTACAGAATTCCAGAAAAATATATACATCTGTTTCATTGACTAGGCTAAAGCCTTTGAATGTGCAGACCACAACAAACTGGAAAATTCTTAAAGAGATGGGAATACCAGACCACCTTAGCTGCCTTCTGCAAAACCTTTATGCAGGTCAAGAGGCAATGGTTAGAACCCAACATTGAATAGACTGGTTCAAAATTAGGAAAGGAGTATGTCAAGGCTGTATACTGTCACCCTGCTTATTTAACTTATATGCATAGTACATCATACAAAATACTGGGCCGGATGAAGCACAAGCTGGAATCAAGACTATACAGAGAAATATCAATAACCTCAGATATGTAGATGACACCACCCTTACGGTAGAAAGTGAAGAGGAATTAAAGGGCCTCTTGATAAAGGTGAAAGAGGAGAGTGAAAACCGTAGCTTAAAACAACATTCAAAAAATGAAGGTCGTGGCATCTGGTCCCATCACTTCATGAAAAA
>NW_011494821.1:956649-964600 GCF_000754665.1 Bison bison bison | reverse complement strand
GGTAAACAATGGAAACAGTGACAGACTATAAGTTCCAAAATCACTGTGGACAGTGACTGTAGCCATGAAATTAAAAGACACTTGCTCCTTGGAAGAAAAGCTGTAACAAACCTAGACAGTGTATTAAAAAACAGAGACATTACTTTGCCTACAAAGGTCTGTATAGTCAAAGCTATGGTTTTTCCAGTAGTCATGTTCAGATGTGAGAGCTGGACAATAAAAAAGGCTGAACACCAAAAAATTGATGCTTTCGAACTACGGTGAGGGAAAAGACCTTTGAAAGTACCTTGGACAGCAAGAAGATCCAACCAGTCAATCCTAAAGAATATCAACCCTGAATGTTCATTGGAAGGACTGCTGCTGAAGCTCAAGTTCCAATACTCTGGCCACCTGATGCGAAGAACTGACTCCATTGAAAAAACCCTGATGCTGGGAAAGATAGAAAGCAGGAGAAGAAGGGGACAACAGAGGATGAGATAGATGGTTGGATGGCATCACCGACTCAATGGATATGAGTTTGAGCAAACTTTGTGAGATGATGAAGGCCAGGGAAGCCTGGCATGCTACAGTCCATGGGGTCTCAAAGAGTTGGACACAACTGAGTGACTGAACAACATGAAAGAACAAGCAAATACATAAATGGAACAGAAACAGTGAGCCTAGAAGTAGATAGATTCTCACAAATATAGATGACTGATCTGTGACAAAGAAAAGGCAATTCAATGAAGAAACAACAGCCTTTTCAACAAATGACGGTGCTGGAACAACTGAATATCCACATGCAAAAATAAAGAAAAAAGGATTTAGATATAGACCTTACAGCCTTCACAAAAAATAAGTCAAAGTGAGTCACAGACCTAAATGTAAAATGCAAAACTATAAAACTCCTGGAGCAAAACATAGGGGAAAATCTAGACGACAATGACTTTTTAGATATAGCACCAAATGTACAATCCATGAAAGAAATAATTATAAGTTGGGTTTCATTAAATTTAAAACTTCTGCTTGTGAAAGACGTTGCCAAGGGAATAAGACAAGCCACAGATCTGGAGAAAATACTTGCAAAAGACATATCTGATAAAGTCCTGTGATCCAAAATATACAAAGCCCTCTTAAAGCTAAACAATAAGAAAACTAACAATCTCATTAAAAGTTATGCAAAAATTCTGAACAGACACCTCACGAAAGAAGATATACAAACAGTAGTAAGTTCAACATCATGTGTTTTTCAGTAACTGCAAATTAAAACAATTAAAGATACCACCACACATCTACTAGAATGGCTAAAATCCAAAACACAGACACTTGCTGAACAAATGCTGGAAAAAGTGGAACAAGAATTCTCATTTATGGCTGGTGGGAATGCAAAATGGTACACCCACTTCAACATACTCTTCCCATATGATCCTGCAATCACACTCCTTAATATTTAGCCAAATGAGTGGAAAACTTACATCCGCACAAAAACCTGCTTTACAGAAGTTTTATTGGTAACTGTCAAAACTTGGAAGCAATCATGACATCCTTCAATAACTGGTACATCCAGAAAATGGAATATTAATCAGTCCTTAAAAAAAAAAAAAAAGAAGAAATGGGCTACCAAACCACAAAAAGACATGAGGAAACCTTAAATTTGTATTACTAAATGAAAGAAGCAATCTGAAAAGGCCACATAACTGTATGATTCCAACTATATAACATTCTAGAAAAGGCAGAAACCATGGAAACAGTAAAAAGATCAGTGTTTGCCAAGTATCTAGGGGAAAAGACAGATGAGTAGGTAGAACACAGGGGATTTCCTAGGCAGGGAAACAAACCCACAGAATGTACAACACTAAGAGTGAATAATGTAAATGGACTTGGGCTGATAATGACGTGCAGGTTCATCGATTACTTACAAACTTCCTACACTGGTGGAATGCTGTGGAATGCTGATGGTGGGGAAATGGGGAGGGGGTACAAGGAAACTTCTGGCTCCTTGTACTTTCTGTTCAATTTGTACTTTCCATTCAGTTTTGCTGTGAAACTAAAACTACTCTAAAAAATAGTGTCTACTGATTTATTAAAACCTGTAACAATATCTGTATCCCCAGTGTCTAGCATGGTATCTGGTCTATAGTGAATATTGAAAAAGTAGTCATTTAAAAAACACACAGCACAGAGCAAGGCATGTAACAGTTCAATAAACCACAGCTTTTATTTTATTATGAACTAATACGATACAGAGAAACAAAACAAATTTGAGGGAATGTTACCACACATTAAACAGAGTTGAGAGTTTTAATCAAAAGAGTATCTTAGATGTTCAATGCGTAAATCACATGGACTCCATGTCTGGAATATTCTGAAATTTTAGGGACACCATTTTAGGAAGAGCACTAACTAGCTACATGGTACTGGAACATCTGGCTAGCCAAGCAGAGGAAATGACGAAGAATGGAGAGGGTACAGAACCCTCATATGAGGAACTGCCAAGATGGAAGCAAGCTCTTTAAATATCTAGACCTTTTTTGTGTGGAAAAGAAAATAAGATTGATTTTGACTCGTCCATTAGTCTCTAATGAGAAAAACTGAACAAAGTCACCTTCCAACACAGCCTTCCCTGTTCTTTTACTTGTAGTTGTTTCCCTTGTGTTCCAGAGAAGAACAATGTACTAACACTAGCCACCTCCTCATTTCACATTACTGTTCCTAAGGTTCATTCCTCCACTATATCATAAAATTCCTGAAATCGGAACTATGCAGAATACTACACAAAAGAGAACAATTGTTTACAAAATACTCCTATAAAGACTAAACCCAATTTAATGACTATACAAGAACAACACATCAAATTTCACTAAATAAAAACCAAAATCAGAGTCCTTAAGATTCAAAGGCAATTCCATCCACTGCGTAATCAGGTAAGACATACAATTAAAGGATTATTATACAACCCCAGGCTACTGCATGTAGGCACTCTGAAGTAGTTAAGACTGTGAGAGGTTAACCTCAGGGATTTTGTGTTTCAGATCAAGTTTAGTGGTTGGCAGCTTTATCAAGTAATAATAAACCAAATATATGTATTATTGAATAAAATGGTGTTAAAACAACTAGATTTAACACCTTCAGTTCAGTCGCTCAGTCCTATCCGACTTTGCGACCCTATGGACTGCAATGCACCAGGCCTCACTGTCCATCACCAACACCTTGGAAGAAAAATTAAGTTAGAGCCCTATGTCACATCAAATATGAATTCCAGATTCAGGCAGGTTCCCCCAGCAGGCCAGAAAGCAGCTTTCCAGGGAGCTCTGCCCTTCAGAGGACCACAGGTGCACCTACTCCAACCAAGTCTGGATCTCTGGGAGCAGCCTCTTGAAGATGTGTTTCTTCCTTGGGTGCTCTCCCTTAGCCCTAGAGACCACAGCTGATCGCTATCTCTACTATTCCTGTATTCTTCAGGCTGTTCTTTTTCCCTTAAGTAATCTCTTATGTGGGCTTAAATGGTAAAGAATCCGCCTGCAATGCAGGAGACCCCAGTTCGATTCTTGGACTAGGAAGATTTCCTGGAGAAGGAATATCTATTTAGTTAATAATTCTTTATATTAAACTTTATCTGTTAAGTTTAAAAATAAATAAATTTCAGATGATCTATAGTACTAATTACACCTCCCTTGCCTGCCTTAACTCTGTTGCCAATCTAGCAACCAGAGTGATTGGGTTTGGGGTTGTTTTTTTTTCTTAAATGTAAGTCAGATCACACCATTCCTCAGCTCAAAACACTGTCAATGATTCCCCACAGTGAAAGTCAATCTTTACAAAATGCTCTAGGGCCCTATAATACCTGTGACCTTTCACCTCTTATTTTACTGCTCACTTCTCCCTTCCTCTCCCACATCCTACCACCCACCCAATAATTTCATTCTAGCCACACTGACCTTCATGCCATCCCTCAAACGTAACAGACACATTCCTTCACTAAGGCATTCGCAAAAATTGACCCCTCTGTCTGGAATACTCTTCCTTCAGATATCCACATATTAGCTCTTCTATCACCTTCAAGTCTTTGGTCAAATGTCACATTCTCAACAAGCTTACTCTGACCACTCTATTTAAAACCAGCCTACCCCGCCTCCTTTTACTCTGTTTCATTTTTTTTTCTTTTTCCATAGCACTTATCACCTAACAATCCATATGATTTGCTGATGTTTGTTGTTTAATATCTGTTTCTCCCATGCCAGGGCAGGGCTTTTTATTATCTGTGTGGTCCACTGATATATTCCAAATATCTAGAATTGCGCCTGGCAAGTAGTACACACTCACATTTGTTAACAGTTTTACACTTGTCTGTGGGATTAACTAACAGCCTTCTGCTTCACTACTTAGGAACAAGGACTGGGTTTTTTTCATCATTTTATTTCCTAGAGCTCTGCCTAGACTAGGCACACAAACATTTATTAACTGTAGATTTTTGGGGGGGGGGGTCTATCAGAAGATACAATTTTAAAACAACTGACATTATCCAGGGTTTATAAGAGTGTAGGGGAAATCTACCTTCTCATATATTATTGGCAGGTATGTAAATTGATACTTTTTGAGAGTAAGCTAGCAATAGCTATTAAAATTTAAATCACTCAGAGCTCAAGCCCTTTAATTCAGTAGTCTTACAGAAGTACCTGAAAAGTATGTCCAAAAATATCTAGACCAGAACTACTTATAAAATGGAAAAATTGAAAGCAATCTACTTATCTACCAATAAAGATAGAGGCAAATAAATCATGTTTATTTGGTACATGTTATATGACAACATTCTTTAAAAAGAATGAGGCACATCTGTAGCAATCAACTGGAAAGTAGCCCACGATCTAGTAAACAGATCAGGGGGCTCTGGCATCAGATAACCTGGATTTGAATCCTGGCTCCCCTCACTTCCTAGCTAGGCAATTCTAGGCACTTTTTAAGTTCTCTGTGCTTCAGTTTCCTCATCAATAAAACAGGAACAGTATTATAATAGTATCCACTTCACTAACCTCAAGATTCCCTGAGATAATGCATGCAGTGTCTATAGCGCATTTATAGGCACATAATCATTTACAAGTATATAATAAGTATAGTTATCATTTACAAGTGAAATAGACAAGTTGCACACCTATGTATGTAAATCATGTCCATTTCAGGGGGAAAAGTCTATGAAATTTATAGAAAAAAGTCAAGTACAGAAGTTTATAGAAACCAGTCAAATTTACCGAAACCAGTCAAGTACTGGTTTCCTCTCAGAGATGAGAGAAGGCATACTTAATAGCCATCCTTTTTTAATGGAAGGAATTTAGAATATAGTGCTTTTAAATAAGAAATGAAGTAAAATCAGAGCAAATGCTTCTAAGAGTTTAACTTAGATTTTAAAATATTACAGTTTGAAATAGTTTACATTATATATACTCTTTGAATTCTGAAGATAAAATAATCAGCTGAAATTTGACTATTAAAGTTACCTTCGCTCTAAATGAGTAAACTAAGGTGCACAATCCAAAAAACAGTTTTTAAAAAACTTACAAAATAAGGACTTGGACTGCAAGGAAATCAAATCAATCAAACCTAAAGGAAATCAACCATGAATATTCACTGGCAGGACTGATGCTGAAACTCCAATACTTTGGCCACAGCATTCAAAGAGCCGACTCACTGGAAAAGACTCTGATGTCGGGAAAGATTGAGGGTAGAAGGAGAAGGGGACAACAGAGGATGAGATAGTTAGATAGCCTCACTGACTCAATGGACATGAACTTAAGCAAATTCTGGGAGATACTGGAGGACAGAGGAGCCTGGCATGATGCAGTCCAAGCGGTTATAAGAGTTGGACATGACTTAGCGACCAAACAAGAAAATTATTACACTTTAACCTATAGATTTTACACACAAATCAGTTCTTTTTTTAACCTACCATATCTCCATGAAAAATAAAAGATATGTCAAAGAAAGAAAAGAAAACAACATCAACGTAAATTAAAACTGCTTCTAAAATGGGATACCTGAGAATTCCCTGGCAGTCCAGTGGTTAGGACTCTGTGCTCTCACTGCCGAGGGCCTGGGTTCAATCCCTGGCCAGGGAACTAAGATCCTATGAGCCGTGCAGCGCGGTCAAAGAAAAAAATAAAAAGGAATAAAAGCTAGATTAAAGTCAAAAAGCAAAAGTTACCTTTTACTGTCAGTTTAACGCAAAAGAATTCTTCAATGTTTTAATAACAGCAGGGCTAGGAAATTCAAGTGTGCTTAAAACTAAAGTGTTAAGTAGTGGTCTATATTAAGTTCAGCAAAAGAGAAAAATTAAATCCCCCAAGATGAATTTCTAAGAAGACACAGACACAAATCACTCAAATACACCGAATTCTCTCTCCTTTTGTTAACAGTAGCTGTGGCTGCTCATTTACTATACTAATTGAAAAGACTGCAATCCATGCAAACTAAATCTCATCCCATAGTCACAGGATTTGAAAAACAGGGAATAAACAGGGAAAAAACAGGGAATAAATCATGATTTCTTGAAGCTAATTTTTCCTAGCCTCTTTCAAGTGCTTAGTCACTTCTCCCTATTTACAAGGAAGACCATTTCACATCTAGAAAGAGGGAGGGAATTTTGATTCCGGACTGTCATGTCACCTGAGCCGCCCTAGACGTTTGTTTCCATGCAACTCAAGAGAAGGCAGCCGCCAGCTAAGCATACCTACCACTCCAGATCAGAACCAGAAGCCAGTGGGGCTCCCTCGACTCTGCCTCTGTCTGCAATAACAAAGAGGTGTTTGTAGAAGCGCAACGTTTTCTTCCCTGACACCACATGCAAAAGGTGAGGATTAAAAGGTAGCCTGAAAACTCGTTTCCTCCAACAGTCCACCAGAGAATGCCTCCCATCTACTGAAACAGAAACAGCATCCAGAGTTTCAGGCAACTCCAGGTGTGTGGGTGCTAGACATCTCTCCTCAGGCAGCTAAAACCTAAACCTAGAGGCAAACAGGCTTTAGAGTACACTCCAAGAAAGAAGTTAGCATTAAAATCTGGTAACATTGTTTCACGTTCCTCAAAGGCGATCAAAGAATCAGGTTTCCGTGAAATATTATCTTAAGAGACAACCCTAGGCAAAGGCAAGTTTTTAAGCACCAACTATGTGCCAGTTGCCAAATCCCAACATTCCACTCACACTTAAAGGTGCTAAGCACACACGCTGATTATAGAAATACACCTGAAAGAACTCTCACTCCCAGATACAACAGTACCTTGCCAAGGACCAGGCACAAAACAGTAACACCTGGAACCATGTGGTCACTCTCTGAAGCAGGGCTTAGCCAACTTCCCAGAGGTCGGGAAGGCCTGACAACCACCTGGGACTATTTAGGATAGGGCTCTTTCTCCTTCCATGGATGGAAGTGCTATAAAAGACACGTTTTTGCCTCGACTTCAGCATTCCCAAATACCGCCTTAATACTAATCACTTTATGTAAAGTCACGTTACCTCCCTTATAGACAAAAAATAAAGGCACGAATGAATCTCTTCTCATGAGAACACTCAAGTTCAAAGAGGCTAAGAAAACTGCATAGTGCTTGTTGGTGAAGGCTCCAGGTGCTTTAGACGCCCAGGCCCCAGCACTTAACCATTAAGCCAAGACGCCTCTCAAGGAACCCTACTAAAACCAGTTTCTGATCCGAGCCAGTTAGTTTCATGCCACAAAACTGAGCTCAAAGCGTTCAGTGACATGGACGGAGGCGGGGCGTGGGGAGGGCACATCACCACTACCTAAGCAATTTCTTTTTCTTTTAACGAATATAGCACATGTTCCTGATTTCCATCCTCCTCACGGGCAGAACCCACGTGCCGGTCCCACCGCTACCCAGAGCAGCTCCCTCTCAACGCTCCCCAGCTCACCCGCACCCCCCTCACTCCGCCCCCACCCCAGCCACGGCCACAACGCCGGCACCTCCC
>NW_011494821.1:950225-956205 GCF_000754665.1 Bison bison bison | reverse complement strand
CGCGAAGGGAGGGGCACGCAGCGCGAGGCGGAGGCTGGAGGAAGGGCGGGGGGCGTGGTGGGGGAGGAGGCGGCTGAATAGATGAGGAGGGGGAGGGGGAACAGGAGGAGAGCTGAGGCGGGAAAGGCCAGGCCTTGTTCAGGGGAAGCTCCCAGCCATCCGCCCCAGAATAGAGGCGAGGAAAAAATAAATACAAAAAGAAGGGCAAGAGAGGAGGCTAGATCGTGAAATTAGTGGAAATCCAGCCTCTACCTCTTCTAGCTGTGTGACCTTGGGCGAGTCACTTAACCTCTTTAAACCTCACAGCCTTTGCCTATATAATGGCTACTAAAAGTTTAAATGAAGTGTGCGGAACTGTTTCTTAGGTACTTTCCATCACGCACCTATGTGCGCTATGACTTTTCAGTGCCACGCATCATGAGAGGTGATGGGGATACAGCCAGACACAGTTCTTGCACCCACGAGGGGAGAGGGAGAAGATGGTAGGCAGACAATATCGCCCTTACACCTGGGCATAGGTACACACATTAGAGGTGCACCTCTGCCCTAGCTCTGAGCGCATTCCTTACATAATGTCCAGGGACCATGCCCACCTGGCGTCTGTGCTTCTCTTTCAGGACCAAGTTCTTGGAACTTGTGACCCCTGAATTCCCTCCCCAAATGACTGGGGCTCTTCTCCAGGCCATGTTCTCTAAGGTAGAGTCTGGGGACCCCTAGAAGTGGCTAAGGGGCAGCTGTGCTTGGGGGAGGGGCATGTCACTCAGACATTTGAGCTTCTGTGTACACAGATGCCTGGAGAAGGCAATACCTGGAAAATCCCATGGACATGGACGGCAGTCCATGGGGTTGCTAAGAGTCGGACATGACTGAGCGACTTCACTTTCACTTTTCACTTTCATGCATTGGAAAAGGAAATGGCAACCCACTCCAGTATTCTTGCCTGGAGAATCTCAGGGACAGAGGAGCCTGGTGGGCTGCCATCTATGGGGTCGCACAGAGTCGGACATGACTGACGCAAGACTTAGCAGCAGCAGCAGTACACAGATGCCTAGTGCAGGACAGAGATGGAAAAAGAGGGCAGGTGGGCCGTGGCAAGTACTCCCACCACCACCTCAGTTAAGCACATGAATCTGAGGAGTCCGTGGATCCTAAATTTGAACCTGGTCTTCCATGGCATTAAAGATGTATATTTGTCGAAATAGAATAGAGCATGTGAACAGTTGGAGTGATTTATAATTTTAAATAATTTAGGTAGACATGTTGCATCAGTTTGTACTTTTGCCCCAAATTCTGCTAACATTAGAGAAGGGCCTATATACAGACTTGAGTCTTTTGAGCAGTTAGTATCTTCGAATGACTGGTATGCCTTTGAGAGAGCAAGCAGAGTGGCTTCCCCAATCCCCCGTTAAATGACTCTCCTGCAGATCCATGCTGGACATGAAGACCTTTGTCCAGGATAAGACAGCCCAGTGCAGCTTCTCTCTGGTGATGACTAATTCAAGGCAGGGACCATAAAGATAGCAGATGCTGATACCCTCTACAGAAGGAACTCTTCTAGTGAGTAAGAGGTATGTTTATTGCCATTGATAATCTGGGCCTTGAAGCCAGGCCCCCAAGGTCAAGGTCGCTGAAAAAGGATTAGACTGCTGATCTAAACACATAGAGCACCCCACACAAAGGAGGTGGTTGAAAAAGCAATTTGGAAATCACATTAGGAGCATGCATGGGTTATGTACATTTTCATATTTTTAGGTAAATCCTAACACCCAGCAATTCCACCCCCAGGCATACATTTTAAAGAAAACTAGTGTATGCTCAAAGCCTTTGTTAACTTGTAAAGACATGATTCTTATATTTTGAAAGAAATTGGGAGATAAGATTTAAACACATGTAATAATTACTTATCAATTACATTGCACATGTGCCAGAGTAGATACAGAATATCTAAGGTGACATAGCTTATAATAAAATAAATAAAAGCCCAAGAATTCATCAACAGAATAGCTATTTTAAAATATTCATAAGATGGAATACTCTACAGCAATAATAATGAACAAACAACAGCTACATAGTCAGTATAGATGAATTGCACAAACATAATTCTGAAAGAAGTTGTAGAATAATACATACAGAGTGAGTCCATTTATATAAAATTTCAAAACAGGCAAAACTAAACCTCATCCATACAAAGTTGGTAAACTGTAAAGATGGGAAGAGAAGGACTTTCACAGAAGTCATGACAGTGTTTCCTGAACCAGGAAGGGAAGGACACGGGATGAAGGATGGTGTCTAAAAGCCCACCTTCTATGGTGCTGGCAATGTGATATTCCTTAAACTGGGTTCACCTAAACTAATTATAAATCTGGGAAGGTGATGTTCAAATGAGAAAGACTTAGGAGTATTTGCCAAATACAAGCTTAAAATGAGCCAACTTGATGCAACTGCTAGAAAGTATTGATTCTGTGCTTCATGAACAGAGTCACAGAGACTCTTGGTAGAATTCACAATTGGGAAAAAAAAAAAAATAGAGTCACAGTGTGTAAATCACAGGAGGTGATGCCTGTTCTACACTTTGCCCTGATTAGGTCACATCAGCAGTGCTGACTATGTTTGTTCTGCACACCATTGTTTGCAAGGGGACACTAACCAGCTGGAGTGGGTGGAGTCCCAGGGAATGAAGAATCTGAAAATTATTTCCTGATGGAAATAGCAGGCAAAAGTACTCTAGTGGGGGAGAGGTGGGCAGTGACTTGAGCTGTGAAGGCTGTCTTCAAATTGTGGAAGTCAATGTGTACAAGCATGCTGCATGCCCAGAAACTGCAGCAAGACAGGCTTCAACCCAACCTGAAGAAGAACTTTTTCTCAGAGCTAACTAGAAAGAGAAGGGGCTACTTTTCAGGGAAGGAGTCCCTGTCATTGTAAGTGTGCAAGTAGAGCTGTCTAGCAGCTGGTCAGAGATGCTTACAGGAGGATTCCTACTACATTGGTGGTATTAGACTAGACCATCTTTACAGTCCTTTTCAGCCTCAAGGTTCTGCAATACTAAAGGCAATAAGTTTGCTGCATTTAAAAGTTTTCTAGGTTTCCCTGGTTGCTCAATGGTAAAGAATTCACCTCCCAATGCAGGAGATGCAGGTTTGAGCCCTGGATCAGAAGATCCTCTGGAGAAGGAAATGGCAACCCATTCCAGCATTCTTGCCTGAAAAATCCCCCTGAAGGGGGGACAGTCCATGGGGTCACAAAGAGTCGGATGCAACTGAGCATACATGCAGTTTCTCATGTATTACTTTATTTTACTTCTCACAGCATTCCAGAAGGTATACAGGAGACACAAAGCAGATAAACCAAACTTTGCTGGATAAATCCCATGTCAAAATTCTCCGAATTTTCCATGTCAGAGTCCTCCGGTTTCTGCAAGTACAGGTACGGCTCTGAGATGAGGTGTCCCAACTTGGCAACCAGCTGACAGTACTCAGAAGTGTTGGGGTTCTCTCTCTCTAGGATCCAGATTCTCTAGGGCAGGAAGGAACCAAAGAGTAGGCTTATGACACCATACTTCTCTGATCTTCAATAAAGGCAACTTCTGTGCAGGATGGAAGTGTTTCACATGTATGCTTTCCCCTTGTAAGTTTTCTGTAAACCATCCACATCAGTGCTATTTGATCACCTTTCACCTGCTTCTCACTTCTCATTGGATTACAAACCATAATTCTAACCATTATTAATAATAACACCACTTAGCTGAGCACCTGCTACTATATGCTAGAGATATTACCTGGTAACAGCTCTTAGGAGTAGATTCTATTATCCCAGAACTCAGAGAGGTTAAATGACTTGTCCATGTCACACAGTAAACGGAAGAACTAGAATTCAAATCCAAATCTGTCTCACCCCAGAGTATATGCTTTTTGCTGTCAATGCTGACTAACCATGTCTATCAGGTATCAGCAAATACCCCAACACTTCAGTGCCATTATCAACTGAATTTGTGTTTAGAAGTTTAAATGGTATCTCTGAAAGTTACCCTTCTTTTTAAAATAATTTTATTTATTTACTTATTTTTGACTGTGCTGGGTCTTCCTTGCTGTGCAGGCTTCTCTAGTTGCAGTGAACGGGAGCTAGTCTCTAGCTGCGGTGCACGAGCTCTAGGTATTCGGGCTTCAGTAACTGAAACCCATGAGTCCAGTAGTTGCAGCTCCTGGGCTCTAGAAATAGTTGTGATGGATGGCCTTATTTGCTCCGAGGTACATGGTATCTTCCTGAATCAGGGATCAAACCCATGTCTCTTGCATTGACAGGTGGATTCTTTACCACTGAGCCACCAGGGAAGCCCAAGTTACACTTCTTTTAATTACTTGTTTATTTTTTCAGATTATTTGGCTAAAATTCTAGTTTTAATTTTTTAAATATATAGAGAAAGCAAAAATACTTCCTCAACCTCTCCTCCCCCCAATACACACACAATCCCATACCTCTCTCCAGGGCAAACTACTGTTGTTACCAGCTTTGTATGAATCCTTTCAGACACTTTTTTATGCATCTATGAACATGCTGAAACACGTGCCTCTGTTTTATCTTCCTCACATAGATAAGATCATATTGTACATTTACTCTGAATTTGTGTTTTTCCTCAACGGTATGGTCAATGCCTATGGCTTTACTTCATTCTTTTTAACTCTCTTGTAGTTTTCCATCTTGGTAAATGGTTAGGTTACTGACACTTTTTCATTACTTACAAGCAACGCTGCAAGGAACATGCATACCTATCTAGGCACTTATATGAGTGATTTTTCAGAAGATTTATCTACCCCCTTAGAATTACTAGATCAAAAATCATGAACACTTTTTCATTTAATGAATGTTAACAAAAAGTATCACATCAATAATATAACAACAGTGGGGTCGCTGAGGGTCGGACGCGACTGAGTGACTTCGCTTTCACTTTTCACTTTCATGCATTGGAGAAGGAAATGGCAACCCACTCCAGTGTTCTTGCCTGGAGAATCCCAAGGACGGCAAAGCCTGGTGGGCTGCCGTCTATGGGGTCGCACAGAGTCGGACACGACTGAAGCGACTTAGCAGCAGCAGCAGCATGCACGTATTTGTTTCTGTACCTCCTTACCAATATTGGCTTTTGTCAGTCTTCTTTATGTCTGCTAATCTGATGGACAAAAAAATCCGGTGGACAATAAGCATTTCCCTGAATATCAGTGAGAGTAGAAACCTTTTCATGTTTATTTTTATCTGCTGTTTGCATACAGCAGATAAAAATAAATTTATATAAAGTTATATAAAGTTCATACAATGAACTTTATATAAATGAAGCTATTTGTCTTTTATTATTGATTTGTAGGTGTTCCTAGGTATTCTGGATAGTAACTGTTGGTATCTTATATACACTGTATTTTCTTCTAGTTTGTTATTTGTCTTTTCATTTTAATAACACTAATAGTGTTATTTACTTACAGAAGTTTTACATTTTTTATTTTTAAAAATATTTATTTGTTTGGCTGTGCGAGTTCTTAGCTGTGACACTCTGGATCTTCGCTCTTTATCACAACATGTAGGATCCTTTTTTTTTTAAGTTGCAGCATGTATGATCTAGTTCCCTGACCAGGGGTCAAACCTGGGCCCCCCTGAATTAGGAGCGCAGAGTCTCAGCCACTGGATCACCAGAGAAATCACAGAAGTTTTACATTTTAATTGTCAGCTTTTATATCTTTTCATAGCTCCTGGATTTTTCATCTTGTCCAAGAAGGCTTTTCTCACTTCCAAATTCATACATGTATTCTCAATAGTTTTCCCAGTATTTCCCCAATATTATAATTTTAGTTTTTCATGTTTGGATTTTTAATCTACTTGGAATTATTTTTCATATGGAATGAGGCAGGGGTGGAAAAGTACATGGCAACCCACTCCAGTATTCTTGCCTGGAGAATCCCATGGACAGAGGAGCCTGGCAGGCTATGGTCCATAGGAT
>NW_011494821.1:949565-950125 GCF_000754665.1 Bison bison bison | reverse complement strand
TGCGGAACTGTTTCTTAGGTACTTTCCATCACGCACCTATGTGCGCTATGACTTTTCAGTGCCACGCATCATGAGAGGTGATGGGGATACAGCCAGACACAGTTCTTGCACCCACGAGGGGAGAGGGAGAAGATGGTAGGCAGACAATATCGCCCTTACACCTGGGCATAGGTACACACATTAGAGGTGCACCTCTGCCCTAGCTCTGAGCGCATTCCTTACATAATGTCCAGGGACCATGCCCACCTGGCGTCTGTGCTTCTCTTTCAGGACCAAGTTCTTGGAACTTGTGACCCCTGAATTCCCTCCCCAAATGACTGGGGCTCTTCTCCAGGCCATGTTCTCTAAGGTAGAGTCTGGGGACCCCTAGAAGTGGCTAAGGGGCAGCTGTGCTTGGGGGAGGGGCATGTCACTCAGACATTTGAGCTTCTGTGTACACAGATGCCTGGAGAAGGCAATACCTGGAAAATCCCATGGACATGGACGGAGGTGCCTGGTGGGCTACAGTCCATGGGGTTGCTAAGAGTCGGACATGACTGAGCGACTTCACTTTCACTTTT
>NW_011494821.1:946337-949465 GCF_000754665.1 Bison bison bison | reverse complement strand
GGTTGCACAGAGTTGGACACGACTGAAGTGACTTAGCATGCACACACATGTAAAGTAGGGGATCTAACTTAATTTTTTCAGATAAATAGGCAACTGTCCTCAAATCATTCTTTCCCTACTTTAATTGTTGATAAGTTTCTATAAATATATTAATATTTATAATTAATATATTATATTAATATAAATATATTAATATTAAATATACTAGACATTTTTTGTTGCAAGAGGGGGAAAAAGAAACCTCAAATAGGTTTTTAAAAAGATGGAATTTGGTTGCTTATGTAACTGAAATATCCATAGCACCAACTGGTTTGGGAAGAAGCTTCGAATAGAACTAACTAGAGGAATAGAGCGTGAGGCTATTTTGGTGGAGACCTGAATGGAAAGATGGAGGCAGCCATAGGAAGACGTGAAAGGGAAGAATATTCATGCAAAAAAAGGAGAAATGTATAAAAGTTTTACAAATATAACTAACTTGAAATGTTCAAGAGATAAAAGAAAGCCACAATGAGTGGAGCAGGGCGAATGAAGGCCAGAGGGGTGGGAGACTCCTAGAGAGGTAAGAAGGTCAAATCCTGTCAGAAACTGAAGCCACAAGAACGATTAAATTTTATTCTATTTTATTCCTTCTACTGGGGCTTCCCACATGACACAGTGGTAAAGAATCTGCCTGCCAATGCAGGAGATGCAAGAGACTTGGGGTTAATTCCTGGGTCAGGAAGATCTCCTGGAGTAGGAAATGCAAACCACTCCAGTATTCTTGCCTGGAAAATTCCATGGGCAGAGGATCCTGATGGGCTACAGGCCACGGGGCCACGAAGAGTCGGACATGACTGAGTGACTGAGCACACACACATTCCTTCCATTATGGGAGCCACTGGAAAGTTTTAAAGAGAAAAGCTACAGGATTTGATTTACACTTTTTTTTTAAATTATTTATTTATTTATGGCTGTGCTGGATCTTCATTTCTGCGAGGGCTTTTCTCTAGTGGCATGAGTTAGGGTTACTCTTTGTTGCAGTGTGCGGGCTTCTAATTTCAGTGGCTTCTCTTCTTGCTGAGCACAGGCTCTGTGGTGTGGGGCTTCAGAAGCTGCAACATGTCAGCTCAGCACTTGTGGCTCCCAGGCTCTAGAGCACAGGCTCGGTAGCTATGGCACACGGGCTTAATTGCTCCGAGGCATGTGGGATCTTCCTGGATCAGGGATCAAACCTGTGTCTCCTACATTGGCAGGCAGATTCTTTACCACTGAGCCACTAGGGAAGCTCTAATTTACACTTTCAAAAGAGATCATCCTGGCCACTACTTGGGAATGTGGATTATGAGGGAGGAGAGAGATAAAGATGGAAGTAGGGAGGACAGTTAGGAAGTGCTACCATGTTCAGAAAGACAAATGATGGGGGCTTGGTCCAGAATTATATCAGAGGAGATACAGAAAAATGGGTATTGGGGGTTGAGTTATTTATTTATTGAGGAGAGGATTTGCTGAGGGGGGTAATATAAGGTTTTGTTTTTACCATAGTACATGTAAGATGTTTCTTGGGTTTCTGAGTGCAAGTGTCAAGTAGATAGTTGAGGGGGAAAAAAAGTAAATGGTTAGATATACAAATTTGGAGCGCAGGCATGGACATATGGTTTAAGAATCACCAGTTTACATGATATTTATAGTCAGTAGCTAAGATATATAAAGAACTCTGTAAAAATCTAGAAAAACAAGACCAAAAGCCTGATAGAAAAAATGGGCAAAAGGACATGGCGGTTCATTAAAAAAGACTCAGTTCTTTACACATATCAACTTCACTCAAAGTACAATTCAGAATGCAACCACAGAGATACTGTTTATCATTGACTGACAAAAATTCAAGCGATTGACAACCTACCCTTTTAGTGAAGCTGTGTGAGGCAAACACATTGTCTTACATTGCTGTTTAAAGAACAAAATGGAACAAATTCTATGGAGGGAAAATTTGATAATATTTAACAAAACTTTATGTTCACAGGCATTTACCTCTTGATTCAGTAATCTCTTTTAAAAGAAGTTACCCTGGGGATACATCTGCAAAAAATAAAACAACAAATGCACAAAGTTATTAATTGTGACATTATTTTAATATCAAAACATTAAAAACAAACCAAATGCTACATAGGAAACTTGCTGAATTAAAGATAGTGCAGCTATACAACTGAGTACTACATAGCCATAAAAGAGAATGAAATAGGACTTCCTTGGTGGTTCAGTGGGTAAGACTGCAATACCATTGTAGGGGGTCTGGGTTTGATCTCTGGTCAGAAAACCAGAGCCCATATGTCACAACTAAGACCCAGCACATCCAAATAAAATAAGTAAATAAAATTATATATTAAAAATAGTCTTTAAAAAGAGAATGAATATTTCTAAGTACTAGTATGAAAAGAATGCCTATATTGTTAAATGGATCAAAAGTATATATTGTATGTTATGTGGTGGGAAGGAGGCTCAAGAGAGAGGGGGATATATGTATACTTATGGCTGACTCACGTTGTTGTATGGCAGAAACGAGCACAACATTGTAAATCAATCATCCTCCAATTCAAAAAAAAATTTTTTAAGTATATGTAGTATGCTACATTTTGTTAAGAAACAAGTAGGGAAATAAGCCTATACTGTCTATATTTCTTAATTTTTAGTACAGCTCTATTGAGATAGAATTCATATAATGTAAAATTCACCCTTCTAAGGTATACATTTCATGATTTTTAGTATGTTCATGAAGATATGCAGTCATGACCACAATCAATTTTAGAACATTTTTATTAACACCAAAAGAAACCCTTTACTTATTGTAGTCACTCCCTATCCCCCTTTTCCTGCAGTTCAGTTCAGTTCAGTTCAGTCGCTCAGTCGTGTCCGACTCTTTGTGACCCCATGAACCGCAGCACGCCAGGCCTCCCTGTCCATCACCAACTCCCGGAGTCCACCCAAACCCATGTCCATTGAGTCGGTGATGCCATCCAACCATCTCATCCTCTGTCGTCCCCCTCTCCTCCTGCCCTCAATCTTTCCCAGCATCAGGGTCTTTTCAAATGAGTCAGCTCTTCACATCAGGCGGCCAAAGTATTGGAGTTTCAGCTTCAAAATCAGTCCTACCA
>NW_011494821.1:945608-946237 GCF_000754665.1 Bison bison bison | reverse complement strand
CCAATGAACACCCAGGACTGATCTCCTTTAGGATGGACTGGTTGGATCTCCTTGCAGTCCAAGGGACTCTCAAGAGTCTTCTCCAACACCACACTTCAAAAGCATCAATTCTTTGGCGTTCGGCTTTCTTTATAGTCCAACTCTGACATCCATGCATGACCACTGGAAAAAACCATAGGCTTGACTAGACGGACCTTTGTTGACAAAGTAATGTTTCTGCTTTTTAATATGCTGTCTAGGTTGGTCATAACTTTCTTTCCAAGGAGTAAGTGTCTTTTAATTTCATGGCTTGCAGTCACCATCTGCAGTGATTTTGGAGTCCAGCCACTGTTTCCCCATCTATTTGCCATGAAGTGATGAGACCAGATGCCATGATCTTAGTTTTCTGAATGTTGAGCTTTAAGCCAACTTTTTCACTCTCCTCTTTCACTTTCATTAATAGGCTCTTTAGTTCCTCTTCACTTTCTGCCATAAGGGTGGTGTCATCTGCATATCTGAGGTTATTGATATTTCTCCTGGCAATCTTGATTCCAGCTTGTGCTTCTTCCAGTTCAGCGTTTCTCATGATGTACTCTGCATGTAAGTTAAATAAGCAGGGTGACAATATACAGCCTTGACGTACTCCTTTT
>NW_011494821.1:941878-945415 GCF_000754665.1 Bison bison bison | reverse complement strand
TCAGGTGGTCTGGTATTCCCATCTCTTTCAGAATTTTCCACAGTTTATTGTGATCCACACAGTCAAAGGCGTTGGCATAGTCAATAAAGCAGAAATAGATGTTTTTCTGGAACTCTCTTGCTTTTTCTATGATCCAGAGGATGTTGGCAATTTGATCTCTGGTTCCTCTGCTTTTTCTAAAACCAGCTTGAACATCTGGAAGTTCCTGGTTTACGTACTGTTGAAGCCTGGCTTGGAGAATTTTGAGCATTTCTTTACTAGCGTGTGAGATGAGTGCAATTGTGTGGTAGTTTGAGCATTCTTTGGCATTGCCTTTCTTTGGGATTGGAATAAAAACTGACCTTTTCCTGAAGTTATGGATAGCCATTCATCTATTTTCCATGAATATGGACTTATGGACATTCGATATAAAAGTAATCATACAGCATGCTATCTTTTGTTTCTAGCTTTGTTCACTAAGCATAACATTTTCAAGATTCATCCATATTATAGCATGTATCAATATTTGGTTTCTTTTTGTGGCCAAATAATACTGCACTGTATGTATATACTACATTTTGTTTACCCATTCATCAGCTGAGGGATATTTCCATACAACACTTCTGTAATATACATATATAAGTTGTGTGGCCCATGTTTTCATTTCATTTGTCTATCCAACTGTGAGCTGATGGCTCATATGGTCACTCTATCTCTAGAATTTTGAGGAACTACCAAACTGTTTTCCAAAATGGCCACACCGTTTAATAGTTCTATCAGCAATGAAGGCTCCAAATTCCCTACATCATTGCCAACACTTGCTGGTGTTTTGTGTTTTTTTTTTTTAATTTTAGCTATCCTAGCAAGTATGAAATGATATATCATTCAGGTTTGGAGTACATTTCCCTGAAAGGTAATAATGTTGAACATCTTTTCATATGTTTATTGCTATTCTTTATTTCTTTGTGTGACTTTGAGTCTTTCAGCCTGAAGACTCCCTTTAGTATTGTTTGTAGAACAAGTCTGCCAGCAATGAACTCTGTTGGTCTTTGTTTATATGGGAATGTCTTAATTTCTCCTTCATTTCTGAAGGATAATTTTGCTGGATATGGAAATGCTTGTTGACAACCTTTTTCCTTCAGCACTTTAAATATGTCATCCCTCTGCCTTTAGGTCTCTATGGTTTCTGATGAGAAGCCAACTGTTAATGTTATTATTTTATGTTATGTGATGAGTCACTTTTCACTTGCTGTTTTCAAGATTTGCTGTTTGATTTTTGTCTTCAACAGTTTGACACTGATGGAGCTAAGTATGTATCACTTGAGCTTTTCATACAGAATTAGCTGAGCTTCCTGAATGTGCAAATTAATGTTTTTCATCAAATTAAGGAAGCTTTCTGCTATTATTTCTTTAAATATTCTTTTTCTCTCTCATCTCCTTCTCCTTCTGGGACTCCCATTATTCATATGTTAGTATGCTTAACAAGGTGTGTCCCACAGGTCTCTTGGGCTTCCCTGGTGGCTCAGCTGATAAAGAATCCACCTGCAATGGGAGACCCAGGTTCGATACCTGGGCTGGGAAGATCCCCTGGAGAAGGGAGACTCTGTTCATTTTTCTTCATTCAAAAGAAATTCTTTTTGTTTCTCAGACTGTATGATCTCAAATGACCTATTTTCAAGTGTGCTGTTTCTTCCTTCCAGTTCAAATCTTCTGTTTAGCCCCTCTAGTGAATTTTTCATTTCAGATATTATACTTTTGACTCCTAAATTTTTACTTAGTCCCTTTTTATAATTTCTATTTCTTTATTGATAGTCTCTGTTTGGTACAGCATTGTTCTCATCCTTTAGTGTTTTAGGTATGGTTTCCCTTTTTTTTTTTTTGGCTGAACCATGCAGTATATGGGATCTTAGTTCCCTAACCAGGGATCAAACCAATGTCCCCTGCATTGGGAGCATGAAGTCTTAACCACCTGACCACCTGACCACCAGGGAAGTCCCAGATATAGTTTCCTATAGTTATTTGGAAAGTCTTTATCTAATAAGTCTAATGTCTGGACTTCCATAGGGACGGCTCCTGTTGACTAATCCTTTTTCCCCCTATATACAGGCCATTCTTTTATGTCCAGACATGAATGATGCCTCATTATGAATCATAATTTTTTTCCTGAAAATATAATGTGGTGGCTCTGGAAATCATACTCCCAGTTTCCCAGGATTTGTTGTTGTTCCAGTTTGTTGTTGACTGTTTTGGTTAGTGTGTTTAATGATTCTCCTGGGCTAATTCTATGAAGTCTGCATTTTGGGTCTACACAGTCACTGAAGTCTCTACTCAATTATTTTAACAATCAGCTAATAATTAGACAAAGATTCCCAGCCATTGCCGAGGGGCTCTTTGTGTGTATTCGGTCATGACTTCAATGCTCCAGTAGGCAGTTTATAACTCTGCCTTATCCTTAACTTCCTGCTTGTGCAAAGCCTCAGGGCTGGCCAGAAGTGAGAGATTGAGACCTCTCAGATCTTTCTTAGACATATGCACAGCCCTACACAAGCATATGTCCTTCTAAGGTTCTAAGAATAAGTCAGATGTGATCAAAATCCTTTATGGGCATCTCATTCCCCAGATTTCCTTTTCAAGTTTTTGGTCAGCCTCTTGTTAGTCCCAACTGGTATTACCACTTCTGGCAGCAGTGACATTAAACAATTACAACTGACTTTCCCCTGGGGATAGGGCTGTTTGCAATGAGTGAGCTCTGAGTCAGTTCTAATGAAAACAAGCCCTAAGAGTGGAGATTCTTAGAGAGCTACCAGACAGACCAAATAGTGGCAGTTCTCTGAGCTGGGGATTTTGCAGGGAGATTCAAACCTACTCCATCCCCTCCAGGGCCTTCTAGGCTGCTTGTTTTCATAGCTGCTAGCTTCATGTCTACCACAAAGCTAAGGAGAAGGGAAGGAGAATAGAGTAAATTAAAATGTCAGAAAGTTTTTTGTCCTTACTGAGTTTTAGCAGTTTTTCTTGAATAAATCCTTCTTGACTTTTAGCAAGCCTGTGGTTAATTTCCAGAGTTCTGAAAAAGTTGGCTTTGACCTTTTTTGCCTGCATTTTTGTTGCTTTTATGGAAAACTAGATTTTCAGAGACCTTTATTTTGCTATTCTGAAAGTGTTTCTGTATGTATTCATTTTTTCACAAAAGGAAATGATAAACCACAGACTAACAAAAAGCACTATTAAGAGAAGTCCTCAAACTATTTGGATATGTTACAGGACAGAGCAAATGCACAAATATATTGATTTTATTGAGAACCAGGGTTCTGACCATGTGAGAAATAATATACAAATATAGAAGGACAAAAATCTAGTAGTATTTGTTGAATTTGAATTAATATTAGAATTTTTAAATGTATATGTTTTTTAAAGAGTTCATGATTTTTTCTCAGTCAACTGAAAGATCTTAGAAGCAATGATACTCTCATAGCAATGAACATATCTAACATCCAGTTCTTGGTTTCTAAACACTATCCCCCTCGGGAATTCCCTGGCAGTCCAGTGGACAGGACTCTG
>NW_011494821.1:934399-941778 GCF_000754665.1 Bison bison bison | reverse complement strand
GGAACATTTGGAGAAATTGGAGAAATGAATGATTCCAGAGCAGGGAAAGTAGAATATGAGCCTGGGATGTGTTTTGAGCCAGAAAGCAAAGAAGACCAAAAAGGCTGAAGAAAGGGTGAGGGAAGGAAAGAAATAGATGAGAAAGATTAAGAGGTACAAACTTCCAGTTGCAAAGTAAATGGGTGACGGGTATGAAATGTACAGTGGGGGGAAATGTAGTCAATAACCATGAAAAATAAAAATAATAAAACATCTTTTTAAAAAAGATTAAAGAAAGCTCAAAGACTAAGTGAGTGAGTGAAGTCGCTCAGTCGTGTCCGACTCTTTGCGACCCCATGGACTGTAGCCTGCCAGGCTCCTCCATCCATGGGAATGTCAAAAGGACACAGGAGACAGCTTGACTTGACTCCCATTGGCCAAATTAGTGGCAATTTGAGCATCAAAATGTGTAACAATGATAATGGTTTATAATATGTTAAATTAACATTTCTGTTAATCTACAGTAAAGTGAAAAAGAAAAGTAGAAACAAAGAGCTCTTCTTTACAGAAGAAACCCAGCTAATAATGACAGAAGGAAAAACAGACTAGAAGAAAACAACCATTCTGCAACCCCTGGTGTACTAATTGGTTCTGGCAACGATTATCAATAGATGGTAAATTATTGGATAAAATATTTGGAGGCAATAGAATATTCACAAGACCTCCAAGCATCACCTCAGAGATTACTCACTAACTACAAAGCAGGAAGTGTAGTTTTTCAGTGGAGAGACCCAACAGTCTCCACTCTAACCAAGTGATCAGACTTAGGGAACACCAAGAGGGATGCTGTGACAGGAGGAGCCTCCTGATGAGATTTACTATAAAGCCCCAAGAGCAACTGTTTAGGTTTCTCACCAAAAAAAATGTCAAATCTGAATCTAATCATAAGTAAGCAATCAGATAACTCTAGCGTAGAGTTTCTCAACCTTAACACCACTGATAATTTGGCTGGTTAATTCTTTATTGTGGGTACTGCTGTGTGCACTGAAGAATGTTTAGACACATCCCTGGTCTCTACCCACTACATTCCAGTAGCACCTTGCTATAGATTGAATGTTTGTGTCCCTCCAAAGTTCATATGTTAATATCTTAATCCCCAAGGTGATAGTATTAGCAGGTGGGACCACTGGAAGGTGATTAGATCATGAGAGCAGAGGCTCATGAATGGGAATAATATCCTTATTAAAGCTATGGTTTTTCCATTAGCCATGTACGGATGTGAGAGTTGGACCATAAAGAAGGCTGAGCATCAAAGAATTGATGCTTTCAAATTGTGGCACTGAAAAGACTCTTGAGAGTCCTTGGAATGCAAGGAGATTAAACCAATCAATCCTACAGGAAATCAACCTTGAATATTCTTTGGAAGGACTGCTGCTGAAGCTGAAGCTCCAATCCTTTGGCCACTTGATGTGAAGAGCCAACTCATTGGAAAAGATCCTAATGCTTGGAAAGAGGCCTTCCCCTGGTGGCTCAGTGGTAAAGAATTCACCTGCCAATCCAGGAGAACAGGAGATGTGGATTTGATCCCTGTGTCATGAAGATCCTTGGAGGAGGGCATGGCAACCCACTCCAGTATTCTTGCCTGAAGAATTCCATGGTCAGAGGAGCCCATAGGGTTGCAAAGAGTCAGACATGACTGACGCGACTTTGTAGACATGCACACACTCTAGGAAAGAGTGAAGGCAAAAGGAAAAGGGGGCTGTAGAGGATGAAATGGTTAGATAACATCACCGACTCAATGGATATAGTTTTGAGCAAACTCTAGGAGATAATGAAGGACAGGGCAGCCTGGCACGTTGCAATCCATGGGGTTGCAAAGAGTCGAACACAGCTTAGCAACTGAACACCAAAAACAACAAAAGAGGCCCAAGAAAGCTCCCTCCCTCCTTTCACCATTTGAGATCATAGCAAAAAAAGTCCATGAACCAGGAAGTGGGCCTTCACCAGACACTGAATCTTCTGGCGTCTCGATCATGAAATTCCCAGCCTCTAGAACTGTGAAAAATAAAGTTCTATTGTTTACAAATGACCCAGGCTATGTTATTTTGTTATAGCAGTCCAAAGGGATTAAGACACACCTTTCAAGTTGTGACAACCAAAAATGGCTTCAAACATTGCCAAATTTACCCTGGAGGTAAAAAAAAAAAAAATCACCCTAGTTGAGAAATATCGATCTAGAATGCATTCTATAAGAGACAGCTCTTCCAAAAATCATCATTGGTGGGAAGGAGGGGGATGGCAGGGGAAGGGGTCATCTGTTCTATACTAAAAGAGACTAGAGATATTAATGACCACATGTAACAGATACATTTTGATTGGATCTTGGATTTAAAGAAAAAAATGTCTATAGAAGTCATATATTAGAAATTTAGAGAAATTTAAATATGCACAGCATATTAGGTGACATTAATTTATTCTTTGTTTTAGATGTCATAATAGTACTATAGCTACTTAGGAAGATCTTTATTCCAATCTTGGGGTATATACATGCAAAAATATTTAAGGGAGAAGTATTACTTTGATTGAAACTTGCTTGTAAATGGTTCAGCAAAAAATTAAGTGAGTGGGACAGAGGGAGAAAGGAAGGTGAGAGGAAGACAGAGTTCACACACAGATGTTAGTGAAATGTTAGCAACTGATAGACTTCATGGAAGAGTTCAGAGTTACTATTCTTCCAACTTTTAATTAAGCTTGAAATTTTTCAAAATAACAATTTAAGTGGAAAATGATAAAATTCATGGAGGAATAAAAAAATAGGTTCAGGCAAAAACTGAAAGGCTTCATCTCATTAGTGTAATTTCATGCTGCAGTTTTCATCCATTTATGTCCAGTTGGGTCTTTTTAAACATCTTTGGTCTTTATTTAAAATGTGCAACATTTACTCCAGCTTCTTAAACTTAGGGAATATAGCTGCTGCTGCTGCTTCTGCTGCTAAGTTGCTTCAGTCGTGTCCGACTCTGTGCGACCCCATGGACTGAAGCCCACCAGGCTCCTCTGTCCATGGGATTTTCCAGGCAAGAGTACTAGAGTGGGGTGCCATTGCCTTCTCCAAGCTACATAATACTAATTTTTTCTCTACTTTTTATAGATCATAATATCTTGCCTATTTGCATGTTGATAATTTTTTTATTGGACATTATTAAGTTTATCTTGTTGGATGCTATATATGTTTGAATTCCTATAAATATTCTTGAGCTTTAAAAAAAAAAGGTAAAGAGGCTGGAAAAATCACTGAGGGAAAGAATTAGATGGAGGATAGGCGACTCCTAAGGAGAGGAATTCTGGGCAAACAAAGTCAGTTGAGAAAGAGGGGAAAAACCAGTGTGAAGTCCTGGAAGCTCAAGAAGAAAGCATTTCAAAAAAGACAGTGTTCAACACTATCACATGCGCTTTGAAGTTCAATAAGATGACAACAGAAAAATCCACAAACAAACATGGGCTTTGACCCAAGAAGTAGGTCATTGGTGACCTTGATATTAATAAAATAGTGAGGACAAGAGCCTGACTGAAGTTGTTTGTGGAAAAATTGGGTTTGAGGAAGAATGAGAGCAAAGATAGACAATTCTGATGCTGAGGTTTGTTGGGGACGTGGGCTTGGAGCAGGTTTTGGTTTTGTTTAGAAAGCATGATTTTGAAGATAGGGGATGTGAACACATGTTTCCATGCCAGTAGGGATGATCTTCTAAACTGAAAAGGGGTGCAGGAGGGAAGGAGCTGAGTAGGTGAGAGAGGGTAGGATCCAGAGGACAAGGAGGATGGGTTGGGTTGGTGGGAAGAGATAGTGAAAGTGAAAGTGAAAGGTGCTGAGTTGTGTCCGACTCTTTGCGATCCCATGGACTGTACAGTTCATGGAATTCTCCAGGCCAGAATACTGGAGGCCTTTTCCTTCTCCAGTGGATCTTCCCAACCCAGGGATCAAACCCAGGTCTCCCACATTGCAGGCAGATTCTTTACCAGCTGAGCCACCAGGGAAGCCCAAGAATACTGGACTGGGTAGCCTATCCCTTCTCCAGCGGATCTTCTGACCCAGGAATCAAACCAGGGTTTCCTGCATTGCAGGCAGATTCTTTACCAACTGAGCTATCAAGGAAGCCGGATAGAGCTCCTCTAATGTGTCTGTCTTCCCAAGGGATCACTAAAAAGAGACACAATTAGGCTGAGGAGGAGATGCTACAGATTTGAGAGAAACATGAGATAGTGTATCGAAAGCAGAAAAATGAAGGTGCTAGGAAATTGAAGCAGAATAGTGTGGCAGTATTGCAAACTCGCCCATGGTCACACATCAAAAGTGAGTTCAATCAGTATAAGAAGATGATGTTCTCACGACGTGCAAAGAGTAGAGCTGAAGTTATCCAGTTATGATGAGTTTATATTTTTAAATGACTGCTCAGGGACTTCCTTGGTGGCCCAATGGTAAAAAATCTGCCTGCCAGTTCAGGGGACATGGGTTCAGTCCCTGATCCAGGAAGATTCCACATGCCATGGGGCAACTAAGCCTGTGCTCTGCAACAAAAGAAGCCATTGCAACAAGAAGCCCATGCACCAAAACTAGAGAGTAGCCTCCACTTGCCGCAAATAGAGAAAGCCTGTGGGCAGCAACAAAGACCCAGCTCAGTCACAAATAAATAAATAATTTTATTGTTAAAAACAGATAAATAAATGGCTTCTCAGAATCTGAGCCCCTTTCCTATATCAGAACCCCATTCCTACATTTGGAAGCCCTCTCCCCACCTTAACAGTCTTGGTGAATGATACAGCCCTCCTCCCAGCATAGAAGCTGAAACTTTCCAGATACTTACTTTCTTAGTCTCCTTTGAGGATGGGCCTGAGCACGTGATCTAGGTACAGCCAATCCAGTGCACTGTCCAGAATATCAAATCAGGAGCTAAAGAATAAATAGAGATGATGGAGCATCATCACTGACAGTAGTAGAGGGGGGTGACAGCCACACCCAGCTTCTGGCATCGGCGGTGGCAACCATACCAGTGGTAGCCTCCAGTTCCCAGTGCCATCAACAATGTCACCGCACAGTTAACGCTCAGACAGCAGCAGAGGTGTCCTCTCCAGACTGGTTGTATGCCATAATTTTGGTTGTGGATCTCAGCACATAACCTCCAACCTGGTTCTCCAGACCTCCCAGCAGCTCTTTGAGCCAATCCACATGTATGCAACCCAAATTACTTCATTTATAAAATGGCACATTAATTATCATAAAACCATTGAGTTAACTTTTGGATTAAGTAAGCAAATTTAATGTCCTATATCAGGTGTATTTTGTGGCCCAAATGAACAAATACAATCTGTCATGATAAATACAGTTTACAAGTTTTCTGCTTATCTCAAGCCTTGTGGTTAAAGGTTAGATTCCTGTAAGATTAAACAAAACAAAAAGCCTCTTGTCCTCTAATAGATGACTATCTTATGGAATGTACTTAGTTCCTTCTTTGTCAGTCCCAGTAAATACATTGAAAAGAACTGTTATGATGATGACAAGGAAGCAGGCATGTATAGTTTAATCATAAATTAGATCTTTGTTGACACTTGGCTAGTCCCCAATAGTGTTAACTTTTTCTCTTCCTTCTCTTTCTAAGATGGCAATAACCAGCAAAACACCTGCATTCTCAAATAATTTTGGCAAAAATAATGTTCCTTTTCAGGCTCCCCTCAAACACTCTTGTAACCAATCATTTCTTTTGATTTTATTGGGTTGGCCAAAAAGTTATTTCTGGTTTTTCCATAACATCTTATGGAAAAATCCAAAAAAAAATTTTTGACCAACTCAACAACTACTAGCAACTGTACCTTTTGTGTCTTTTTTTTTTTTTTTTGTCTCCTTGCATTGGTTAAAACTCTCACATCATTTTTAAGTAGCAGAGGTGAGATGACTGTGGCTGTTTTTTCAGTCATGCAGGGGACCAATGTAAATCAATTCTCCAGCATAGCTGTAACTCTAGACTTTGGGAGGGGGTAACATGGGAATCTGATGTGTATGCCTCAGTCCAGAAACCATCCCCCCAAGCCCGCACAGCAGGAGGTGAGCACCCAGCAAAACTGAAACCACCCCCAACTCTACCCCATGGAAAAACTGTCTTCCACAAAACCAGTCCCTGATGCCAAAATGGTTGGGGACTGCTGCATTAATCCATTCCCTCATCCATCCATCCAATATGGAAAGAGTGACTGCAAGTGAAAGTGTTAGTTGCTCAGTTGTATCCGACCCTTTGTGACCCCATGCGACCCCATGGACTATATAGCCCAACAGGCTTCTCTGTCCATGGGATTCTCCAGACAAAAATACTGGAGTGGGTTGCCATTTCCTTCTCCAGATGATCATCCCGACCCAGGGATCAAACCCAGGTCTCTTGCACTGCAGGCAGATTCTTTACCATTTGAGCTACCAAGGAAGCCCCAGAGAGTGACTGCTACCCACCAAACTCTGTTTTAGGTACTGAGGATACCCCAGTGAAAGAGACACCGTTCCTGCTCTCACAAAGCTTACTGTCTAGCAGAGCAGACATAATAGATAACAAACAAATAAACTAAACGGCAATTCCACCAGTGACAAGTGCTTCTTTTAAAAAACAGCATGAGGGGCTCGCCTGGTGGCCAGTGATAAAGAATCCATCTCCCAGTGCAGGAGGCACAGGTTCATCCCTGGTCCCAGAAGGTCCCACTGGCCATGGAGCAACTAAGCCCCTGCACCAGCCACTGAGCCAGTGCTCTAGAGCTTGGGAACCACAACTACTGAGCCCAAGTGCCACAATTACTGGAACCTGTGGGCCCTAGAGCCCGTGCTCCACAATAAGAGAAGCCACTGAGATGAGAAGCCCGCTTGTGGCAACTAGAATAGCCTCTGCTCGCCATGCTAGAGACCCAGCATAGCCAAAAATAGATAAACAGATAAAATAAATAAAATTATATATTAAAAAAACAAACAGCATGAGGACACAGTGGCTTCTCTTTCCAGAGATCTGCAAGCTAATCTGAGTGTGACTTTGTATCAAGACTAAAAAGCTTGAAATATATTACACAGGGTGAAGCAACAGTTAGAACTGGACGTGGAACAACAGACTGGTTCCAAATAGGAAAAGGAGTACGTCAAGGCTGTATATTGTCACCCTGCTTATTTAACTTATATGCAGAAACGCTGGACTGGAAGAAACACAAGCTGGAATCATGATTGCCGGGAGAAATATCAATAACCTCAGATATGCAGATGACACCACCCTTATGGCAGAAAGTGAAGAGGAACTCAAAAGCCTCTTGATGAAAGTGAAAGAGGAGAGTGAAAAAGTTGGCTTAAAGCTCAACATTCAGAAAATGAAGATCATGGCATCCGG
>NW_011494821.1:888191-934082 GCF_000754665.1 Bison bison bison | reverse complement strand
CCAACCAGTCCATTCTGAAGGAGATCAGCCCTGGGATTTCTTTGGAAGGAATGATGCTGAAGCTGAAACTCCAGTACTTTGGCCACCTCATGCGAAGAGTTGACTCATTGGAAAAGACTCTGATGCTGGGAGGGATTGGGGGCAGGAGGAGAAGGGGACGACAGAGTGAACTCTGGGAGTTGGAGATGGACAGGGAGACCTGGTGTGCTGTGATTCATGGGGTCGCAAAGAGTCGGACACGACTGAGCGACTGATCTGATCTGAATACATTGTGCAGCTGGGCCCTGGCCTCCTGGTGAGTAGATCAGGTCTCCCAAAGTCCCTCTATCAGGAGGCACCAGGTGTCCTGATAGAAGAGGGGGAGGCCCACCCACAGCTGCTGGGGAGCAGGGTGACAGGGGCACGGTGGCACCTGCGGTCTTTGCTTTCAGCCTATTGTGATGTGCTGCAGTTTAAGTGGGCCCAGTGAAACAGGTTTTCTGATGACATTATCCAGTTTGCACTAAACCAACCCTCCAAGACTGGGCACACGCCTTGCAAAGATGATTGAAGATAAACCAATAAAACCAGTACACGCCCCAAACAAGGAAACAGCAGACCTGACACCTCTGTTACTCCTGGTAGAAGTCCTTCTACAGCCATGTATGATATGAAAACAATGGTGAACTAGTCAGAGCTGATAAAAATCTGGCAAATGAGCAACAGAACAGGAGACAGAGATTATCAAAAAGAATGTTTGAACTCCACGTTTACATCCACACTAATTAATGCTTTTGACCCTGAGCTTATAGTCAGTTTTGAGAAAATAATAGCAGCAGTGTGAGTAATTATAAATACAGTAAGTAACTAGAATAATCAGTAGCATGTGCTCAAAAATATGTTGTTTAGCTTCCCCCCAGGGAAGCTCTGTTGTCAATAGTAGAATCACCTAAATCTGAAAATCATTTGGTGAGAGCAAATTTCTCAATGGATCCGGGACTACTGTTAATCCGTCAGCGCAATATCGAACCCAAAGTAGGTGCCCCGCACTCCAAAATGTGTTCAAACATATTTGATAGTGGGCAATCAGTATCCTGCCTATAAAATGGGGGTGATCACACCTGCTCTTCCTTGGGCCCCAGTTCTGGTAGCCAGATCAAATTCCACCTCCTTCCTGTCTCAGACTCTCTCCTCTTGCTCTCACCACAAGTACCCAGCTCAGGCCTCACTGCTGACCACCTGGGACACCTCCATCATCTCCTTGCGGATTCCCCCACCTCCCATCTTGCTTACCTCCATTTCACTCTGACTCTGAATGACCCTTCCAACATGCCTAAAAGCTTGGGTGGCTCTCTGCTGCTGGTTGGACACAACCCACATTTCTCAGCCAGGGACACAGGGCCTTCAAGAACAGGATCCCAGCTTTGCCTCACCTCCTCTAGACACCCCACCCCATCTCACCAAGCACCCAATAGACAAACTACTTATAGTTCTTTGCAGATATCTCCAAGGTCATCAGTCCCACTTGATACATCTCTCTGTTTATTTCTTCTAACTCTTTGGGTTGAATCTGAATAGAATCTCTTCCACCAAACCTTCCTTCACTCATCCCCTCCCAGATCTGGGAAGAAGACCAGCCCTCTTAGTGCCCTTATCACAGTGGCTGTTATTTCTGGTTTTGTTCTTTGATCTCCACTCCTCAAAGGGCTTCCCAGGTAGCTCAGTGGGTAAAGAATCCACCTGCCAATACAGGAGATGCAAGAGACTAGGGTTCAATCCCTGGGTCAAGAAGATCCCCTGTAGGAGGGCATGTATTCATGCCCTCAATAACACTCAAGTATTCTTGCCTGGAGAATCCCATGGACAGAGGAGTCTGGTGGTCTACAGTTCATGAGGTTGCAAAAAGTCGGCCACGACTGAAATGACTAAGCACGCACTTCTTGAAAGCAGGATCTACAGCCAGAGTTTCAGTGAAGAGGCTTCAATGAATATCTGCTGCAAGGATAACTAGATAGAAGAATGAAACACTCAGTGTGGGGAGGGTGTTCAGACACTCATTTAAGATCTCAATCAAAAGCTTCTGCAGATTCCCCACAAGGAAGGACAAACCTTGTAGAAATCCATCCTTCAGGGATGTCAATCACTCTTCAAGGCTCCAAACCTTGCCTCCAGCCTTGGGTTTGGCCCCCATCTATCCCTGGACTGTGCTGTCTTCTACACATACACCTGCTCTTTCTCTCTTTGTCATCAGATTGCAAACCTGTGCCCTGAGTGCTCTCTCAGCAGCAAGCGTCTGGATCTGCAGGCCTGGGGAAGGCACACATCTTGGTCTTTTGCCCTGAACACATACAGGAAGTGAGCCAGCCAGGCAGTCAGCCACAGCTATATTTAGATTTCTGTCACCTGATGGGGTCACCCATTAATCAGGGGACTGTGGCAGCTGTGGCATTTCGGGAGTAAACTGAGGTGGGTCCTTGGGCAGTGAGGAGGGGGCTAGATGTCTGGGCAGCGACCTCAGCTTCATTCAAGCAAGACACAGGGCAGAGATGAAAATGCATGGCTTACATGAAAGCTGGAAAGATGGAGGTCAGACGCAAGGGGGACCGGGACTTGAGGGAGAAATCAGTGCCTGGCTTGGGCACGGGAGGAGCCTGGAAGATCAGTAGGAAGAGTGCCTCAGCTGGTCGGGCCCCTTCCTGCCGGGTGAGCTGTGGCTGAGTGAGTGGCTCTCTGACAGGCAGTAAGCCCAGCTGTGGTCAGCAGAGAGAGCTGCGGTCACCAGACCCCATCCACAAGGGAGAAACAAGAAAGAAGCAGACAGGCAGGATTTTTTTTTTCCCAAGCCCTAAAGGCACTCCTTGCCCCAGATTTGGTTTATTAAATGACTGTCCTGGGAGCCAGGGAATAGGTCTTAAGTCATCATTGATCCAGTTGCTTTTCCTTCCTTTATCTCTAGAATACAACCCCATCCCTCTGGTGGAGCCATTATAAGAATCTCCTGGGACTTCCCTGGCGGTCCAGTGGTAAAGACTCTGTGCTCACAAAGCAGACGGCCCGGCTTTGATCCCTGGTCAGGGAACAAGAACCCACATGCCGCAACTAAGACCTGGCACAGCCAAATTAATTAGGAAAAAAAAAAGAATCTCTTGCCCTGATTTTGCCCCTCTGGGCTATTTCTGGCCCTACCCACAAGGGTTGACTCCTCAAGACCAAATTCTATCTGAAACAGCCCAGTGCTGCCCATCACTCCAGGGTCACCCACGTCCCTCATTCTGGCTTTCAAAGTCCTCCATGTTCTGACACTCAGCCTTCTCCCCAGACCTTTTTTTTTCAACAGCGTTTCAAGGTATTGTTGACATAAAAGAAATAGCACATGTTTAAAGTGTACACTTTTGGGAATTCCCTGATGATTCAGTGGTTAGGACTCAGCTCTTTCATTGCCAGAGCCCAGGTCCAATCCCCAGATGGGGAACTAATATCCCACAAGCCAGCGGCATGGCAAAAAAAAACAAAAAGGTACAGTTTGGTAAGTTTTTATGTGTACAAAAATACATATCCCATACACCAACAACACAGTCAATGTAATGAATATATTTATCACCTCCCCCCAATTTTTGCATGTTCTTTTGTCATCCCTTCTTCCCACTTCTCCCCCCATCCCCCCCACAACAACTCCTGATACACTTTCTGTCACTATAGATTAGCTTGCAGTTTGGGGTGGGGGAATGGTTATGCATAGATGGACTCACACAGTACACATTCCTTTTTGTCCAGAGTCTTTCACTCAGCACAATTATTCTGAGATTCATCCTTGTTGTAGCGTGGATCAACAAGGCACTTCTGTTTATTGCTCAGTTTAATATTTTCTGATGTATGAATGTACTGCAAGTTGTTTATCCATTTGCCTGTGGATGAACATTTCAATTGCTCCCAGTTTTTGATTCCCAAATAAAGCATCTCTGAGTGCTTGTGTACAAATCTTCGCCTAGCCATGTGCTTTCATTTCTCTCAGGTAAATAAATAGGGGATCCGTGGCGGAAGTGGGTCTCATAACTTTTTCAAAAACTATCAAACTATTTTCCATGAAGTGGTTACTTCATTTAAGTTCCTACCAGAGTGTAAAAGATCACTCACATGCTCACAGAGACTTGAATGGTGAGTCTTTTTATTGCTGTCATTCTAACAAGTGTGTAGACTGATATTTCAATTTGCATTCTCCTAACCACTAAATGGACTTCCCTAGTGGCTCAGCAGTAAAGAATCTGCCTGCAAAGCAGGAGATGCAGGTTTGATCCTTGGGTCAGGAAGATCTCCCGAAGTAGGAAATGGCAACCCACTCCAGTATTCTTGCCTGGAAAATTCCATGGACAGAGGACCCTGGTGGGCTACAGTCCATGGAGTCGCAAAAGAGTTGGACATGACTTAGTGACTAAACGACAAAAACAACGTTATGTTGGAGATGCTTTCAATGACTCAGTTGCAATATGCAAGTTGCTTATATCTTCTTTGGTGAAGTGTCCAAATATTTTCCCCATTTTTTAACTGGATTATTTGTTTTCTTAGTAAGTTTTCAGAGTTCAGGTCTTTATGAGATATATGATTTTCACATATTTTCCAGTCTCTGGCTAATCTTTTTACTCTCTTATAATGGTGTCCTGTCTTCAATGAAGAGAAGTTTCTAATCTTGGCGAAGTTGAATTTATTGACTTTTTTTCTTTTAAGATAGTGCTTTTAATGTAGTATCTAAGAAATCTTGGGTAAATCTAAGGTCAGAGAGATTTTCTCCTGTGTTTTTGTCTAGGAGTTGTATAATATTGAGTTTTCTGTTTAGTTCCAGGGTTCATTTTGAGTGTTCTGGTTTCGCTTTGTCTGTTTTGGTTTTTGGTTGTTTTGTTTTGTTCGCCTGTGGATGTCCCATGATTTCAGCACTATTTTTTTTTTAAAGACTATTCTTTCTTTCTGCACTGAATTGCCTTTGTACCTTTGTTGAAAATCAATTGACCATATATGTGTACATCTATTTCTGAACACTCTATTCTGTTTCATTGACCTATTTAAGGAATTGAAGAACAAGCCTTTCTTCAGGGAATCGCCTTTGCATCTTTGTTAAAAACCATATAAATACAAGTCTATTTCTTGACTCCATATTCTGTTCCAAAGATCTAATTGTATATTTGATATATTTGTACTGATAATAGATTTCTTTTAAGTATTTGTTTATTTGGCTGCACTGGGTCTTTCTTGCAGCCACGTGGGACCTTTTCAGTTGCTGCATGTGGGATCTAGTTCCCTGACCAGGGATCAAACCCATGTCCCCTGCACTAGAAGCTCAGAGTCTTGGCCACTGGACCATCAGGGAAGCCCAACACATTGCTTTTATTATTTGAGCTTTATAATAAGTCTTGAATCGGGTATTATTAAGCCTCCAACTTTGTTCTTCTTCCACGTTATGTTGGCCATTATCCACCTTTGCATTTCCATCTCAATTTTAGAATCAGCTTGTTCCACCAAAAAAGCCCACTGAGATTTTGATTGGAATCATGTTGATTTTGTAGATCAACTTGGAGAGAATGGACATTTACTAGTACTGAGTCTTTTGACCCATGAATATAATACAGGTCTCTATTTGGGATTTCTTTTCATTTCTCTGTAGTCTTCAATGTGCAAGTCCTACATGTCCTTGTCAGATGTCTCCCCAAGTAGATAATATTTTATGGTATTTTGAAATATCTGATTCATCAGGTATTTTCAATATCTGATTAATCATTGCTGTTACATAGTTTAGTTTTCTATTGTATCCTGCAACATTATTAAACTCATTAATTTTAGTATTTGTTTTGTCATTCTATAGAATTCTAGATTGATGGGTGGTTTGTTTGTTTGTTTTACTTTTAGTACTTTTAAAATGTTTCTTCCCTATCTTCTAGGTCACCCTGATTCCAATAAGGAGATTAATGAAATATGTATTTCTCTAGCTGTAATGTGCCCTTTCTTTCTATGGCTGCTTTTAGATTTTCTCTTTACTGCTAGTTTAAATTTTGATGTACTGTGGTGTCATTTTCTTCACATTTCTTGTGTTTTTGGTTCTTTGAGTTTCTTGGATATGTGGGTTTATATTTTTTATTAAATTGGAAAAAAAAAGTCTCTACTTAACATGCTTTTGTCCACTAATTGCATCATCTCTATCATTTCTGGGTCTGTTTGATTGACTGATGTTTCTCCCCATTATGAAGAATAGCTTCCTGATTCATCAAATGCTTGGAAATTTTTCATCAAGAGATGTTATTTTATTTTCCATTATGGTTCATTATAGGATATTGAATATAGGCCCTTGCGCTATATATAGCAAGACTTTGCTTTTTATTTGTTGATTTACAGTGTTGTGTTAGTTTCTGATGTACAGCAAAGTGATTCAGTTACACAGTTACACAATAATATTGAATTATTATTCTCCAAAATCCTTGCTACCACCTGCTGTATTGTATATTTATTTGTGTTATGTTTCCTGTCGTGACTGTTCCCTATCTAGAAAATAAACTGTAGGAGAGCAGAGATATATGTTTTGTGCACTTCTGTATCCCCCAAGCAGAGAGAACAGAGCTCATGACAAGTGCTTATTAAACATATTTTGGAGGAGAAAAGGGTTGATCTTGGTTTTTTTAATTAATTAATTTCTTTGGCTGCATCGGTCTTAGTTGCAGCATGAGCAAACTAGTTCCTTGACCAGGGATCAAATCTGGGTGCCCAGCATTGGGAGCAGAGTCTTTAACCACTGGACCATCAGGAAAGCCCTAACCAATGAGTGTGAAGTGAAAAAATAGCAGTACGTGGTCAGGAGGGTTGGGGAAGATGGGAATCTTCTTTCCCTGTCTGGGTTCTCAGCTCTTCAGACAGTATCTATTTTCCACTGCTCCTCCTCCAGCCCAGACAGTAGAAATTCCCATGGTTTTCACGCTAGGAGAGCAGGCTGGGTTGGGCTCTGCCAGGCTCCTCTGTAAGTGTGTTGTTCAGACGCTCAGTCCTGTCCGACTCTTTGTGACCCCATGGACTGCAGCACTCCAGGCTTCCCTGTCCTTTACCATCACCTGGAGCTTGCTCAGACTCAAGTGCATTGAGTCGGTGATGCCATCCAACCATCTCGTACTCTGTCGTCCCCTTCTCCTTCTGTCTTCAATCTTTCCCAGCATCAGGGTCTTTTCTAATGAGTCTGTTGCTTGCTAAGTCACTTCAGTCGTGTTCGTGTCCGACTCTGTGCAACCCCATAGACGGCAGCCCACCAGGCTCCCCCGTCCCTGGGATTCTCCAGGCAAGAACACTGGAGTGGGTTGCCATTTCCTTCTCCAATGCATGAAAGTGAAAAGTGAAAGTAAAGTCGCTCAGTCTTGTCCGACTCTAGCGACCCCATGGACTGCAGCCTTCCAGGCTCCTCTGTCCATGGAATTTTCCAGGCAAGAGTACTGGAGTGGGGTGCCATTGCCCTCTCCAAGCGAGTCTTATCTGGTTTGACAATTAGTCAGTGTGGTGGAGAAGGGCGCCATCTGGTGGCAGCGGGGAGAATATCTGCAGACTTTCAGAGGAGACTTTCCACTGAGGATCCCAGGAAAAGGGTGAATGGAGGAAGAAGCGGGGTTTAGCCCCACCCACCAGGCTTTAGCTTTCTGAGAATCTCTTCAGTTCAGTGGGAGCTGAAGTGGTTCCTTCCCTCATTCACCTTTGGAGAATGCCAGGGCAGCAATCACAGGCAGTGCTCTCCATGCAGTGGTCATAGGGACTCCAGACTGTTCCATGTCCACAGGCAGGAATTCCCTCCATCTCAGAATTCTTCCTTCAGGGGTAATCTTGTCCTTCTCATTTCTGGAATGTGCACATCTCTCCATTCAGGCCTGGGCCTCAAGGCCTCTCTGACGTGGAGAACACCCTGGCGGCACCTGGTCTGAGACGTTCAGCCTTGGTCAGACTGCCTGGGTGGCCCAAGTACCACTCCCCTGCAGCTTTGCCTTCATCCCAACACTGTGGATCTCCTGAGCATGATGGTGCTCGGTCCCGCCTTGCTTTGTGGCTTCCCCTTTCTGCTGCCCTTGAAGCAAACCCTTAGCTCTTTCACAGCAGAGTTGCACTGCAAAATTCAGTAGTGTCCCAAGTAACAAATTAATAGTTGAAGCTCCAGTAGCTTTCAGAAATATGTGGACTTTCCCCCCCCCCTACTCCTGAGGTCCTTCCTCCCTCAGAAGTTCCACTGATTTGCTCTTCTTCATCTTCTTTCTTTATTATTTACTTGGCTGCACTGGGTCTTAGTTGTCTCACGTAGAATCTTCCATCATGGTTTTGGCATGTGGGATCTTTAGTTGTGGTATGTGGGCTCTAGTTCCCTGACCAGGGATTGAACCCAGGCCCTCTGCATTGACAGCAGAGTCTTAGCCACTGGACTACCAGGGAAGTCCCCCGGTCTGCTCTTCTTTTTAATTCCTCCTCCTCAGCCCTGCTACTTCTCATAGAAAAAAAAAAAAAAGTTTCAGTGGGAAACTATACGTTATGTAAATTCTAGAGGTCATCCCCGGAGAAGGCAATGGCACCCCACTCCAGTACTCTTGCCTGAAAAATCCCATGGATGGAGGAGCCTGGTGCGCTGCAGTCCATGGGGTCACTAAGAGTCAGACATGACTGAGCGACTTCGCTTTCACTTTTCCCTTTCATGCATTGGAGAAGGAAATGGCAACCCACTCCAGTGTTCTTGCTTGGAGAATCCCAGAGACGGGGGAACCTGGTGGGCTGCTGTCTATGGGGTCCCACAGAGTCAGACACGACTGAAGCGACTTAGCAGCAGCAGCAGCAGCAGAGGTCATCCCTCTGAGTTTTCTGATCCTAGTTCTCTGTAAAGTGTAGAGATAATTGATAGCAGACAGAAATGATTCTTATCTACAGCTATGGAAATTCAGTCCTATCCTGTAGAGGCTGGCTTTCTTCCCGCCCACCCTCTTGGTGGAAAAACCAGTCTGGCTCACATTTGCACATTTATTTCAATACTCTTGACCTACAAATTTGTCTGTTCTTTGGATTTTCTTTTAAACCTACTCTAACATCTACCTGGTTGCCTCATTGATTAATTAGTAGGGTAAAAAACTTTAACAGGTGCTCATTTTTATATCTGCATGAGATTCATGATTTTTATCTTTCTTTTTTTTGTAATTTTATTTATTTTTGGCTGTGCTGAGTCTTCATTGCTGGGTGGGCTTTTCTCTAGTTGCTGTGAGTGGGGGCGACTCTGTAGTTGCAGCGTGAAGGCTTCTCATCGCAGTGGCTACTCTTGTTGCACAGCACAGGCCCTAGGGTGCTTGGGCTTCAGTAGTTTTGGCTTCCAGGGCTCTAGAACACAAGCTGAGTAGTTGTGGTGCACAGGCTTAGTTGCTCCAAGGCATGTAGGATCTTCCCAGACCAGGGATCAAACCTGTGTCCCCTGTATTGGCAGGCAGATTCTTTACCACTGAGCCACCAGGGAAGCCCATGATTTTATCTTTCAGTGAAAATTATCTTTGGGGACATTCCTGGTGTGGTCCAGTGGTTAAGAACCTATTTTCCAATGGAGGGGATGCTGGTTTGATCCCTGGTCATGGAACTGAGATCCCAAGTGCAGCTAAGCAACTAAGTCCAGGTGCCAAAGTTTCTGAAGCTCATGGGCTCTGGAGCTCACATGCCACAACTAGAGAGCCCTATGCTGCATGATGCAACTAAGATCCCACTGGGACTGACACCCAAGGCAGCCTAATTAATTTTGTAAAGAGACTACCAAGACCAGATTAAAGGAGTGCAGGCCTCGCACACACCCTGATCCATATCAGCAAACCCACCCTAGAACCACCTAAAACTCTTCACCAAGTCTTCCCTGGTTGGGACGCATAGATTTTCAGGCCACCAGCTCTCTGTGTCCCCCTTTGCCTGGCAAAGCAATAAAGCCATTCTTTTCTACTTCATGCAGGAATCTGTCCAAGATTCAGCTCAGCACTGGTGCACAGAGGCTGAGTTCTGGGCATCAAATTCACGTTTAACTGGGACAGAGTTCCACTTCAGGATGACGAGAAAGGTCTGGAGAGGGATGCTGGTGATGGTTACACAACAGTGTAAATGTACTTAATGTCACTGAACTCTACACTTAAAAATGGTAAAAATGGTAAATTTTATGTTACGTATATTTTATCGAAAAAAAAAAGAAAAAAGAGTGGCTCATTTGAATACTTTCTTGGGTGAGTTCCTGTGAGTAAAGTTGAAATTGGACAAGATTTCACAGTTTCTCAGAGACTGATCTTCTGTGTATGTGTGATTTTTAAAAATAAACCTTCCTCCTTCCACCAAATCCCCTCAGTTCTCAACCAAACAGCAAACAACTATGACCCACCATTTAGAAGTTTCCATGGAACAGAATGGAGATTTAAAAAAAAAAAAAAGAAGAAGGAGCTGGCAGTGTGTAGAGGGGAAACTGGCCTGATGGTGTGATACTAGTTCTGAAAGGATTGTCTGGGTAAGCAAATGACCTTGACACCATCTCTGAACTGGCTTAGACACGTACAGGAAGGTTTGGTAGGATTCAGGAGATGCTAGGGGAGTATTAGTTTCCTGTTGGTGGCTGTGCCAAATTGCCACAAATGCAGGGGCTTAAGACAGCACAGATCTACTCTCCTAGTTCTGGACATCAGGCGTCCCAAATAGGCTGGCAGGCTTGGCTCCTTCTGCAGGCTTTCAGGGACAACCTGTTTCCCTGCCTTTTCTCACTCCAGGCGCTGTCGACTTTCCTCGGCTCATGACCCCTCTTCCATCACTCCAGCCTCTTGCTTCCATGGTCATGGCTCCTACCCTGACTCTGACCTTCCTGCCTCCCTCTTGGAAGAGTCTTTCCATCCAAGACCTGCCACCCTGTTTCAGGACGTCGGCGTCCTAGTTCAGTGGAGTCACTTGAGCTGCATTGGGAAGTGTGAAGTGAAAGTTGCTCAGTCATGTCCGACTCTTTGTGACCCCTTGGACTATACAGTCCGTGGAATTCTCCAGGCCAGAATACTGGAGGGGGTAGCCTTTCCCTTTTCCAGGGGATTTTCCCAACCCAGGGATTGAACCCAGGCCTCCCGTATTGCAGGTGGATTCTTTTCCAACTGAGCCACAAGGGACAAGGGAAGCCACAGGGAAGCATTGGGAAGGACCTCACTCAAATCTGAGTTTGCCAAGTTGAGTGCTTTTACCACCGTACCCGGTTGCCCAACTGTGCCCTATGTTCAAGATGGTGAACTCCATTAAGCTTCGGGCCCTCCCTTCAGTGGCCACTCCTTCCAAGGTGCTAGCTGCCACCACAAGGGTTGCTTCCACACTGAGAGCTACCACCCATTGGTTTTGATTCTGTTTTAATGCCACACAATATTAGTGGAAACTTCTTTCCTGTGTCAGCAGTTGTGCAATCAGAAGTCAGAAACCACAGCCTCTGGGTATGTTATTTCTGTCCACATGACTCCGTACACCCCTGTCTTCAGCTGTTCACAGAAGGAATTAGTGAACACTGGTGAAGGGGCACAAAGAGTAAGACCTTCATGTTATAGGTGGCTGGGCCACCTTAGGGAGAAGAAACAACACAGCAGAAGCTGTGTGTTACCTGGCAGGATGTTAACCAGGACACTGAATTTGTGATGGGTAAGGAATGGATTAGACTCCCTTCTGAGTCTCCTCTAGTGGGATGGTCACCAGTTTTGTGGCTTTAAGCGGTGAATGTCTTATTTGCCCAGCCTTACCTTCAAGGTATTGTGCATTCTGACCAAAATAAGAACTGTTGCTTTTCCCCCCCTTTCTTTCAGTTTAAGGTAGTTTGATACTTTTAACCATAGGGCGATAAAGTCGTCCAGCCTGACCTCTGCTCAGAATCCTGAGGAGGAGAGGAAAGTTCCACAGATGACCACCAGAGGGCGCCTTGATCCCTGCAGGGACCTCTTCTGCAAGAAGCACTTCAGATGTGCTAGAAGAAGGCCAAACAGACCACCCCAACTTCCTGTCCTCCTCCTGTGGTGGGGCCAGGGAAAGTGTGGGTGGCAAGGAAGTGGGCAGGTCCAAACGACCTGGTGGGGGCTCTCAACTTTGCTCTGACTCCCTCTGCCAACACAGTCACTACCCACCAGACACACAACCATCTGCTGCTGCCCAAACACTCTGGGTTGGTCTCTCCACATTCTCTCCCCTTGGTGAGCTCCTACACATCCTTCAAGGCCCAATTCAAATGCCCTCTCAACTCTCTCATTTTATGCTCCCATGGCACTAGTATTCATTGGTTTCAATGGTAATTACTTATGTGCCCTTCTGCCCTGAAGAACATGGGTTCCCCAAGGGAGACTTGCTCAGCTCAGAGCAGAGACCTGGCACAAAGCAAAGTGTATTGAACCTCACCAGAATTATATTGTTTCCAGCTTCCTTCTGTACCTTGAGAGGCTTTCCTGAAGGCAGGCACTGTGTTTAACTCTTCTCTCGGGCCTTCAAACCACCAGCATGTGACCTGGCAAAGTAGGCCCTCAAGGTTGCTGGAATGAAGTTGCCTCCTTTGGGTATGTAACTCACTTATTTTCCCTGTAGATGACCTGGCTTCTTTTTGCAGTTGACACGTATCCATTAGGCATTTTCAGTTGTGCCCAGGTCTGTGCTGAGGTCCAGGGTTGAGGAGGGTAGTTGAGGAGGTATCCTGTCCCAGCTGCAGAGAGCAGACAATAATGGAAGAGAGATTCATGGCACAATCTCTGAAGCACCTTCTTGTTTATCAAACTCTTCTATTTTACGAACAAGGAAACTGAGGCCCAGGGAGGCTAAGGGTTCATGGAGGAAGTTGTTGGCAGATGGAGTCCGGCATTTGGACCTCCTGACGCCCCTGCTTGGATGTGCTGTGCCAAGTGCATTGTGGGAAGCAGTGGGTTGATCAAGTTCACTGCATCTCAGCTGAACATGGCCATCCCAGAGGCTTAGCAAAATCATTTATGGCATGAGTTAATGAGACACAAACCAAGGAGTCACCAAGGAGTAGCAGAAGATAAGTTCTACCCACCGAAGCATTTATTCACTTCTCGAAAGTAAATAAATTCACTCTTACATTTGCTCTTAGAGAAGTTTTTGAGCAGCTAAGTTTTGGATCAACCTTAATAAGAAAGAACCTAGACTTTCGCAAATGGACGGACCTGGGTTGAAGGTCTTTCCTGGGCTGTGCAGAGCTGATTCCTGATGTAACCACCCGGAACCTCGATATTCTTACGTGCAAAATGGAGACAATAATCTTCCAAATAAGTGAAGATAAAGTGAGATAAGAGTACCGATTTTGGATCCTGATTCCCAGAGGGGAATACTCCCTCAGTTCAGTTTAGTCACTCATTTGTGTCCAACTCTTTGCGACCCCATGGACTGCACCACGCTAGGCCTCCCTGTCCATCACCAACTCCTGGAGTTGACTCAAACTCATGTCCATTGAGTCAGTGATATCATTCAGCCATCTCATCCTCTGTCATCTCTTTCTCCTCCCGCCTTCGATCTTTCCCAGCATCAGGGTCTTTTCCAATGAGTCAGTTCTTTGCATGAGGTGGCCAAAGTATTGGCCACCTACTTTGGGATACTCCACAGTGGGATTTATCAGTTCTGTGGTGAGCTGACAATTGTGTGACCCCTGGGTGGGGCTGGAGAAAAACTGGCCCCTCCCAGTGCCAAGTCCAGTGACTCCTGTCAGTTACTTCAAATTGGCCGTGGTGAAGATATTTATGTCATGGAAATAAGCAAACACTACAAATTTCAGGAATCTTTTTGTCTCCCGAGATCCTGTTGTTAAATGTTTACCAGATATCCCAGGGTATTGTCATTATGGTTGAAAGTAATCAGAACATTTTCACCCCAGGCAGACACAATGCATACCAGTTTGGCTATTTTTACTGACGTGACCACTCAGTCAGAACAGTCAGTTCCACAGAATAGTTGGTTGACTTCCCCACCCACAGCCCCCATTTCGGAGGCAGTGGTGTTGTGGGAAAGACGATTCAGTCCAGTGGTCAGTTGGACCCACTTCTTGATGCAGTGTGTCACACACCTTCAGAAACAGGAGTAAAAGCTGGGTCAGAGTGCCAGGGTCAGCCGTGGGCTTATGAGAGCTGTCTTCCTTGGGGGACAGCCCTTATATTAATACATGTGAACTGGTTTCTTACCCAGTCTGTCTCTGGGTCTGGGGGGTTGTCAGGTTCCCTTAGCTTTTCTGGAGTTCCAGGGTGCTCAGGGCAGGCTCGTCTGTGGGAAAGCCCCCCAACCCTGGGGCCCGACCTCTCCACCACAGGATAGTCCACTGGTGGGCCTTGCAGGAGCACAGGAGCAGAAAGAAGAATCTGGCTCCTAGAAGAGGAATTGGCTGCCTGGTGATGGTGTCTGGGGCCTCTCCCTGGTGGGCTGAGCATAAAGGGGAAGTGTGGTCAGGCTGGCACCCACAGCTCGGGCTGGGTGGAAGGCCTGTGGGCAAGAGACTGCCTCTCCCCAGCTGTGCTGAGCCACGGCCTTCAGAGCACTGATGGCCCCTCAGCCGCTCACATCTGGACCTCCTGCAACTCAGGTAAGCACCTGGGCCCAGTCAAGGCAGGGGACCGCCAGGGCTGGGCCGGGGGATTGTAGCCTGGGGCCTGGGGACCACTGGGTGGGGCTGGAGAAAAACTGGCCTGGAAACCACCCTGCTGGTGGCTGGCTGGATGACCTCAAGGTCATCTCCAGCTCCTGGGGCCTCCTCGTGTGTAAGGTGGGGTCATGAAGAGACCTGCTCCTCAGGCTGGAATGATGTTGTGCCTGGGAGTGAGACGTGTGTACTGTGAGCAGGTTGTAATCATTCTCTGGATTCTGATGGTGAGTTTGGGTACCTGACTCACGCGAGGACCCTCAGTGGGTCCGTGCTGGAGAGAGGGTGGGGATCGAGGCACTAACTCTGTGAACTTGGGGCTCCCCCTGAAGCCCTGGGATGAGCACCAACAGCCCGGGTGTCTTTGTCACTGTGTCTCTAGCATTCAGGGACCTCTCTTGCAGAGGCCTCGGGGTCAAGACCTCCATTGAGCCATCTACTCTCGCCGTCTGGAAAAAACTACTGCGGTGGGGGCCTGGGCTCGGCTTTGTCCTTTTAACTTCCACCTTCTCATGCATCAGTTGTCCTTCATGTCAGTCCCTCTCCTGGTCCCTCTGCATGTGTGGACCTCTAAGGAGGCATCAGAAGTGGGGATTGTTGAGCCTGCAGAAGACAAGGGCTGGGAGCTTCTTTTGAATATTTTTTTTTAGCATCTCTTTCTTTTTCTCTTTCTGAAAATTAGAAAACTGCAAAGCAATAGCGGAAACAATGACCCCTGATCCCACCACCTCACAACAATCACGGTAAAGAGGGTGCTGCTGTCTTGCCTTCCAGTCATTTTTTCTTAGGCGTAGCTGTTTTGGAAAGTTACCTATGTTTTATTTTGATATAAGTACATTCTAGACATAGAAATACAGATGTCACTGCTGTCTTCAGGGCACCAGCATCCCTGATTCTCTTCCATCTACTCAACATGAGGCTGGCATTCCTGCCAGAGAGCCCCTGGGTGACAGGTTCAAGTTTCCCTCACATTCTCAGAGCCAAACAAACAGGGGAAAGTAAGCAACAGCAAGGGGCTTCCCTGGTGGCTAAGACGATAAAGAATCTGCCTGCAATGCATGCAACCTGTGTTTGATCCCTGGGTCAGAAAGATCCCCTGGAGAAGGGAATGGCAATCCACTCCAGTATTCTTACCTGGAGAATTCCATGGACAGAGGAGCTTGGCGGGCTACAATCCATGGGGTCCCGAAGAGTAAGACGTGACTGAGTGACTAACACTTACATGCAAAGGCAAGTAGAAACTTGGTTGGACCCAAGGAAGGACTGCTGGGTTGTAGAAATCCTGGAATAAACTCACTAAGAATCCTGAATGACCTGCAGCTCTGGAGGGCTCTGCTAACCCATCATTCCAAACATCTCGAAGATACTAGAAAATTGACCTATTTGAGAGCAGGGAGCAGAAGCTCTTGTAAAACATGATGCCTAAATTTTTGAAAACGTGTTTGCTTTATGCCTCACAGCAAGGCTGGGTGGGAGGGAAAGAAAGAAGGACCCTACTCTCACGCACCGAACAATCTAAATCCACCTTTCTGTGCTTTCTCCCAGCCATTCTCCTGGCACATCTTCAAGTAATGTTATAAGATGTGGCGATAGTCTAGATATAAGTCAGCATTCTGTTCCTTTCATGTGGTTTCTCAATAGTTGATGATGCTTTCTTCCTAATGACTCCTAGATTACTGCATCCTATCCTATCAAGTCTCCAGTCTTCTTGCCTGGAAAATGCCATGGACAGAGAAGCCTAGCAGGCCCCAGTCCATGGGGTCACAAAGGGCTGGACACGACTGACTAACACACACGTCCTATCAAGTGGCCCTTCTGTAATTTTCTTCCCCAAGAGACCCCCATTTGGCTGCTGGGCAGCTCCCTGTTCATCTCTACGAAGGTTCACCTCTACACGATTGTCCTCTTAGGGTTTTACTTTGTTCAGATTATTTCTCAGGCTATATTTCTAGAAATGATATTATAGAATTAAATGGTGCGATCGTTTTTTAAATGTACTATTTTCTCTCCAAAATTGTATTTAAAATTAATGTGTCCTATCACTGGCCCTGTGGGAGGGTCCGTTTCACCACAACTTTGCCTTGATAGGATTTTATGGTTATCTTTCATTTTTGCTAGCAAGTAGATGTAGTTCCTAACTGTGGCAACAGGGGCGATAAACTATGATGGGTGAGTGTATATGAACAGAGTCAAGCCCTCTAATGAAATAAATCAGACAAGATTAATCTGAGAGCTGGTGTGATAAGCTGTAACACTGAGGGGAGCACGTGGGAAAAAGGATATGTTTGGCTTGATTTCTTCTCTTTAGCTCTCTAGGACTTATATTTAACCTTTCACAGAAGTGGAAGGACAGAGAGAGGGAGAAGAGAAACAACTCCTTTTAATACTCTGCTCCCACCCTACCCCAGGCATGCTTGAGTTTTACTTTTTTAATTTATTTTGGCCGCACCATTACATCATATGGGATCTTAGTTCCCTGACCAGGGGTCGAACCCATGCCCCCTGCTTTGGAAGCATGGAGTCTTAACCTCTGGACCTCTATCCAGGGAAATCCCACACTTGGTTTTAGGTGGCCATCAACTATCCAGACAGCCATTTCTGGGGCTGACAACAGCAGGGCAGGGTCGAGTGGGAACTTGGCCTCACTAAGCCTGAGCAGTGACCGTCTGGGAACTAGAGATGAATTCGGGCAAGCACAGCCCATGCTGACTGGCAGGTGTTGCCTCAGTATTATCTGGAGTCTCCCAGACACTTGAGATCCAGGCGGAGAGCAGCTTGGACCCTCATTCCATGCCCTGCAAAGTGCAGAGCTGTCCCTCAGATTTCTGTGGGTTCCGCAGGAGGCCAGTCCTGCTCTGAGCCCCTGTGGGTGAGCCTCTGTTCCATACTGCACCAACCCAAGGCTGAAACAGTGTTACAATTTGGGTGGGAGTAAATTAAAAAGGGGTGGGAAGCTGTAATTAATTTTATTAATACGTTTTACTTAGCCCACTCTATCCAAAATACTATCATTTCAACATGTAACTGAGATAAACATTTGTTAATGAGATCTATCATGTTCTTTCTGTACCAAGTCTTTGAAATCCAGCGTGTATTTCGAACTTGCAGCACATACTCAACTAGCCATCTAGCCAGTGCTCAGTGGAAGGGCCTCACGGGGCCAGTGGCTGCTGTCTTGGACAGGGCAGGCCTCTGGTAGAGGGATTTGTGTCCATAAAGGCAGAGAGTAAGGAACTGGACTCATATTCACATCTCCCCAACTTCCTGCTAAGCTATTTGCAAGTCCACTTCTTCCGACAAAGCCTTTTTCTGACTAACTTTCTGAAACTCTAATTCACCACCAACACACGCACTCCACCCACACCTCTTGGGACTCATGGCTATTTCAGGTCGCTTATTTTTCATGAGAAAAACTCAAGTCTTTCAATACAGAGGGCATTACCATTAATACACTTTGAAATAAACTGAGAGGCTGACACTCAGGACTTCTCATGAAATAGGCTAGAATAGATGAGAAACTGCCAATTGGAGTGCACCTGAAGACACTTTGTGAAATGTTTTATTTATGTGAATATATGTGTAGCTGTCACATTGTAGATTGCACATCTTACTCTGAGGAATTTGGTTAAAAAAAAAAAAGCAAATTCTTGAACAAAGCCACAGTCTCCAGAATTCCTGGTGATGGAGAGTGAATGTGTTTTCTGCCACTGACTCCCCGGAAATGCCTTTTGGGGAAGTGAGAGTCAGAGCTGGGTTGGTAGTTGCTTTTAGTGGCTCTCCCACCCTGAGCCTACTCAGAACTGAGTGCCTTAGGCTACGGAGGACAGAGCAATCAAGAGAGAGAAGCTGCCACTCCACCCTTCACACCTCTCTGCCTGGCTTCTGCTTCCCAGCCAGCCGCTTGAAGCCCACGACCAAAGGCAGGGGGAGATCAGGGAGCCTGCCCAAGCTCTCGTGTCCAGGTGAGGTGCTTTAGAACTAGAATCCCAGCACTTGAATTTCAGACCCTGGATCCAAACTGCCTACTGCATCATTAGCGGAGAAGCCTGCCCACAACAAGGGAAGAGGGAAGGAGGTGGGGCCGTCAGTCATGCAGTCATTTATTCACAGATGCGTATGGCACTCCCACTGCATTCCAGGTGACGGTCTAGGAACTAGAAAGAGTGGTAGAGGGAGCAGCAAGATTCTTGCTCTCCAAGAGCTTACAGCCAGTGTGGGAGGTGATGAACAGCAAACAAACCATCAGACAGCTGTCACAGTAAGTGTATGCAGGCTCAGTTGGAGGAAAAAAAAAAATGCATTTTGAATATTGATCATAGCCTGTTGCGGAGTGGGAAGCAGGGCTGTCTGCCTCTCACCCTGCCGCCCCCAGAACCTCGCCTGTCGACTCTTCCTAACTCAGAACAGGAGCTTTCTGGCCAGCTTCCTGCCCTCTCATCCCAGTCTGGTTCTGCTGAACAGCACAGCCCTCCTTCCATCCTTGTTCCCTTTTAAAAGCTGATTCTTCCATCTGAGCCCCTGAAGGTAGCTTTTGCTCTCCTTTCTCTGCCTGCATTTCATTTTGTCCTTTTTCCTGACACTTCACAGTTTATAAACACACTGACTCCCTGTATTTTAAACAATCTTTCCTCATCTCACTTTTCCCCCTTCTTGAAATTCAGGCTTCCCTTGCCTTCTGGGCTTTCATCAAGCTGACTAGCGCCCTCTTTAAGCTGTTATCAGAGGAGTGACTGAGATGCAAAGTCTGTCTGAGGACAGGGTGATTGAGAAGTGAATCGATAGAGTGCAGGACACTGAGCTCTGGGGCGAGGAGCGTCTGTGAAGCTGGGAGGGGAGGACAAGCAGGGAGGACGATGGGCAGACAGCAGGTCTTCCCAGGTCACCTTAGCCCTGCAGGAACTTCACTCCGAGGCCATGTTTGGTTATGACTATCCTCTAAGGACTTTGGATAAGATTCTAGGATACTCCTGCTCCTGCCAACGTCCTAGGGAAGGAATCCTGAGGCTCCGTGAAGCCATTCACACCCTAGTAAAAATCAGTTCCTCTTCCTCAGTGTCAGGCAAATGGGTATAAAAGTAGGGGAAGTAGGGAGAGAGTGACTTGTTGATGATGGAGTTCCATCAGCCATGTGACAAGCAAACAGGAGAAGTCTTTGGGTTTAAGGGGTTTGTTTTAGTGCCTTCAGTCTACTTTGCTGCTTCTACTGCCTGTAAATGTTGCGAGGAACAAGCCTTCAGCCTCCTCACCTCTGCAGCTCGGGGCTCTACAAGCTGGCTGGATGTAGTGTTCTCCCCAAGGCCTGAGAACCCACTGGAGCGTGTGTTAACAATGCTGAGTCCCACACCAGAGTTACAAATCAGAATTGGGAGTAGAGTTGGGACACAGACTGTGGTATCTCTCTGCATTTTAGTACATTTCCCAAAGCTCTGGCTTAGTGGTCACAAGTAAGAGTCCTGGGCTTAGCTTCTGATTTTTTCCACTTATGACCTTGGGCAAGTTCATTGAGCTCATCTAAACTTCTATTCTCTTTTCTCTAAAATGGGGCTATAATTATGACCTGCCGTACAGAGTGGTTGAACTCATGCTAAGGTAGCATATATGTATGTTCCTTTTCTAAGATGCATTTTCATATTGAGGTTCTTATTATTTGGAACAAGTCACAACTCAAGGTAGAGGTCTTGCCAATATTGGAATTTCTTGACCGATGGTTCTGCTTTCAGTTCTGTTATGAAAAGAAGTATTTATCAACTTGGTGTAAATCTGACAGAGTAAAAACAGCATGAACTTTGGCATCAGACCAGGCTGTGCTGCAATCTTAGACTAGTGAGCTACTAGACATGCTGCCTTTAACAAATTGCCTAAACCCTATGAGTTCTCTCTTTTTATCTTTTTTTTATACAATGGGGGTAATAATAACTCCTCCCAACACCAGTATAAGGATTAAGTGATAACATGTATGTCACTGGTTCTCAACACTGGCCTCCACCTAGAATCATCTGGAGAACTTTACTAAAACAAAGTCCCAATGGCCAGGCCTCAGGTTGGGAATTTCCACTCTTCCTCAAGTTCTTGCCCTGGGGTCTGACACACCAAGGTCCTCAATAGCTAATGGCTAAAGGCAGCTCCCTTGTTCTTCTGACTCTTCTTTCTTCCATTCGTGGTGTCCACCAAATGCTCCCCCAGTTGACGGGAACTGAGGTCAGGCCCTGCCCTCCTCCCGGCAGCCAGGACCCCTAACCTGTATCTGTAGACTCAGCACCTCACCCTTCCCAGGCCCAGGACCTGCTGACCTATGGCTCAGCTTTGGATCAGCTTTGGGGCCACACTGAATCCTTCCCTCCTCTGGTCCATACTGCACTATGAGCCCCTACTCTGGCTCACGGGGCTCTCTCTTATTTCTGAGTCCAAGTCCAGCCTTGAGAAACTTCCAATGAGCTCAGACTCTTGAAAACAAAAATGTCCCCTCCCATGTGGCAGTCCCCTCCCAGACACAGAGACCCACGTCTGTCCCAAGCCTCGGGGTGGGTCTTCGCTGCTTCTTCCCTGAGCCAGCAACATCGAGCACTCTGTGGTGGACTTCTGGTCAGAGACGGCAGGATCATTGCTGACTTTTTCCCTTTTCATTCCGGAGACATCAATAGAAGGCAAAAAAAAAAAAAACAATAAAAATAAATTTTATAATGTATAAATCCATGAGACCACTTTCACTAGAGTCTCATCTTCCTGCAGTATCAGCATGAGGTGGTTTGTGTGGTGGTCTCACCCACCCCGAGATGTCCACATCCCAACCCCTGGAACCTGTGGTTATGTCAGACTACAAGGCAAGGAGGAACTGTGGTCACAAGCGGAACTGAGGTTGCAAATCAGCTGACCTGGAGATGCAGTGATGAACCTGGATTATCCGGGTGAGCCCAGTGTAACCACAGCATGCGTGTGTGCATGCGTGCTCAATCATGTCCACCTCTTTGTGACCCCTCAGGCTGTAACCCGGCAGGCTCCTCTGTCCATGGGATTTTCCAGGCAAGAATCCTGGAGTGAGTTGCCATTTCCTCCTCCAGGGGATCTTCCTGACCCTGGGATCAAACCCACGTCTCCCGGATTGGCAGGCAGGTTCTTTCCAGCTGTGCCACCAAGGAAGCCCATTGTTATCACAAGAGTCCTTATAAGTGGGAGAGGGAGGCACAAAAGGAGGTGAGATGTGACTGGGGAAGGACTGTCAGAGAGATGCAAGGAGATGGAGGAGGGGGCTGTGAGCCAAGGAACACAAGCAACCTCCAGAAGCTGAAAGGAGCAAGGAAGTGGCTTCTCCAGTGGGGACTTCGGAAGGGGCCAACCCTGCCCAATGGCAACGTGCTGGCTGTTGTGTTACCCAGCAATTTGGCTGGATAAAACTTCTGTGCTGTTTTTAGACATGACATCCGTGGTGATTTGTTGGAGCGGCCACAGCGAACAGATGCAGTTTTTTTCTAACTACCCTACTGCCTTGGTTCCTGCCTTGTTCCAGCAAGGAGAGGCCTCCCCCAGTGACATTTCGGTCCAACCCCAAAACTTTTATTACTTTTGATTACTAAGCAGATTCATTTCAGTTTTAAAAATTTAGTCACACTCATTTAAAAACTTCCGTCTCATCTTTGACCCAAAGCTCCCCGCTTTGCCCAGTGAGGGGAGTACAGAGCAAGGTGAGGGGTGAAGTCTGCCTCAGCTCCCTAAGCACCCTTCCCTGCCCTTACCCCCGCCTTCCCCCCAGTATCGGATTGAGGAGGAAAGACAGGGACAGTTTTCCACAGGAAGTCTCCTCTCGCTGGGTCACTGCTGCTGATCGAGTCTGTGGTGTTGGGTGGAGACTCACCCTTGGCCCTTGAGTCCCTTGGGGTCCCTTGAGAGACTCAGCTGCACCTTTGGGCTGGCTGCCAGCCTCCTCTCATGTAAACACCTCTTTGCGTGATATTTCAGTAGCTCTCAGGAAGCCTGCGCCCCACGACCTTATCTACTCCAGGCCTGACAACACAAGTGGGATTCAGTTTCCATACTTTCCAGAGCCTGAACTGGACTATACAGCCGTGACACACTGCCCACCAGTTGTACTCCCTGCCATCTCTCCCCAGGGCTCCTGTCCCCTCTCTTGGGGTGGGGGGACCACTGGGATGTGGTTATTAATAGCCCCCTTCCTCAGCTGCATGCTCCCAAAAAGACCCGCTCGTCTTGGTTCTGTTGTAAAGGCACCTGTTGGCAGTTCATGGGGGAAGAGCTATTTCTCTGATCTTAGGTTATGGGGAACTTGGGACTTTCATTCTCAAGCCCCGATCATTCATTCTGGGGAATGCCTTGGGCCCCCACAACACCATATGACTACCACAGCGATGTTCCTTTTGAAGTAAAGTGAGATATCCTGACCTCCATCTGACCTCTCCTTGATGATTCAGAGGCATCCTGACACTGGAAGGCTCTGAGACACAGAGAGGAAGCGTTCTGCCCTCCCTCCTTCCTGGGTGACCTGGGGGAAGTCACTACACCTCTGTCTCAGGCCCTGTTTAGAAAAGGGTGTGGTGGTGAGGGTGAAATAAGGTGAGTGATGAGAAAGCTCTTGGTGCACTAAACACGCTCAAAACATCTGATGGGAAATCAAAGCCATTCAATTTGTGTGAACAGGACTGCAGAATATTTACCACTTTGCATTGTTCTGAAAAGTGACCCATAGTTTCACTTTCTGGCATCATCCTATTTCCTCTTTCTTTCCCAAGAATCTGATGAGAATAAAATTTCTCTGAACTTGAAATCTGAACAAAGGGAAGCTACACTAAATGGTTGATTGACTCTTATCAGTGTTATAAAAGTAAACACATAAGTTAAAAAAGATAAAAAAGCAAAGAATTCGGAGAGTTTACAGAGAACAGCAAGTTGCCAGGCCTCTTGCTTCCCTCCCCACACCCAGTCATGCTCTTCAGACACAACAGCTTTTAACTCTGCCTGGTGTGTGTTTCTATAGCTGTAAAGAGTATGTTTATGTGTCTCCTCGGAGAAATCCGTCAGGAGTAAAGAAAAAGTCAAAGAGATAGAATATATGAGGGGAAAATTAGACTAAGAACTAGGAGACATTTAACTAAGAGAAGAGAGACTGAGTGGCCATCAACAGATGGATGAAGAAAATGTGGAGTATACATATATATTCACACACACACATACAATGGAATATTACTCGACCATAAAGAAGGAAATATTACCACTTACAGCAACACAGATGGACTTAGAGACACACTAAGTGACATAAGTCAGACACAGAAAGACAAATACTGTATGACATCACTTAGATGTGGGATTTTTAAAAATAATACAAATGAACTTGTTTACGAAACAGACACAAACTCACAGAACTAGAAAACAAACTTATAACTACCAAAGGGGAAGGAGGAGAGGGATAAACTAGGAGCATCGGATTAACAGATACACTCTACTATATATAAAGTATTTACTGTACATATATATATATAAAGGATTTACTGTATAGCACAGAGAACTATATTCAATATCTTGTAATAACCTATAATGGAAATGAACCTTTTCTCATGCAGACTAATTCAGTTTGCTTTGCATCTTTCTCCCTCTGATCATGCCTCACTCAAGAGATCCATCAAGGTATTTTTCTAACCTCCACCTCAAAAAACAAGTGAAAATGTTAGTCGCTTAGTTGTATCCAACTCTTTGCAACCCCATGGTCTATAGCCTGCCAGGCTCCTCTATCTATGGAGTTCTCCAGGCAAGAATACTGGTGTGGGTTGCCAGTCCCTTCTCCAGAGGACCGTCCCAACCCAGGAATTGAACCCAGGTCTACATTATAGGCAGATTCTTTATATCTAAGCCACCAGGGAAGCACTCCCCAACACCCCAAAAAAAGCCCTCAAAATTCTATCTGCCCTGTTATGAATTTAGTCTAGTTGTCCCTTTGATATAAAAACAACTGCTGTCAGTTATTGCTTTAAATGGCATTTCCCCTTCCTGCTGCATGTTTGACAGTGTAAAGAAAAGCAGTGATTATGTGTACAGTTTCTAGAGTAACTGGTAAGTACATGTCTTACCTCTAATATTCGTAAATTCCCTGTAAGGTAGTAGACAGCATCACTGGCATCTTGCAGGTGAGGACACTGAGGCTTGGAGAAAGTTAATCACTTGCCTGAGGTCTCCCAGCTGCAAATCAGCAGTGTTTGATTGTGAGCAAACGCCTGCCTGGTCCCTAAGCAGATGCTGCCGCACAACATGGTAGATAACTGCCTCCACCTCCCAAGAAGCCCTTCACTCATGTCTTATCCTCTCCCTCCATTCTTCTCAGGATCTCAATGCCATGGATTGGTGGAAGGACCATTTCTGGATCATCTTGGCTGTGGCCATCATCTTTACCTCTGTGAGCCTGGGCACCATCCTGTTCTGTGTCTGTAGGTGTCTGTTTAGACCAGGTAATGACCCTCCCCCTTGGGCACGTGGAGGGAGGGGAGGGAAGTGGTGGTTGTTGGGGCACTGGGGCTTCTTTAGGGCAAAAAGATTAGTTCTGGGCTTCCATGGGCTGAACTCTGGATTTAGCATCATGCACTCTGGGTCGATTCCTAGCTCTGCTACTAATATGTATCTCTGGGCCTCAATTTCCCCCTCTGCACAGTGAAGGGAGGGAGGTTACTTAATCTCCAAGAACTCTTCCGGCCCTCACGGTTTGGGTAAAAGCAGAATCAGTTTCAAGGCATGCTGTTCTCCAGTGCTGTCTCTCTCCAATGTCACAGCACCTTACCGCTGGAACTTGAGAGTTCAAGTGCATGGAATGTCAAAAACTGTCTTGATTCCAAATGCATTGACTTGTGCACATGAAATATGTACAGCGTTTTGTACGGCAATCATTCTCCACAAAGTAGTTTTTAAAAATGTCTTAAGACACCTCTGGCTGTCTAATGGTTAAGATTCCATGCTTCCAAAGCAGGGAGCATGGGTTTGATACCTGGTCAGGGAACTAAGATCCCACATGACACGCAAGATGCAAAAAAAAAAAAAAAAAATTTAAAAACGAACTGTTTTTGAGCTATCTGAAAAAAAGCCCTAATTTGAGTTTTCCATCTCTTACCTTACCCCATAGCGTACCTTCACATTTTGAAGTGTGGTATTACAAAAAAAGTCTTCAGGCATGAAAAATGGACTCATTTCATGGTTGACCACCATGACTGCCTATTCTAAGATCATACTCTGAATTTGGGGGTATTATATGTGCCTTGGACAGAGGTTCTTAGCACACTTGAACATAAATAAGCAGGTTCCTGGAGGATTACTGTAAATTTAGACTATCTACAAGTGAGTTTCTACTTTAATATTCATCTCCAAAAACATGAAATTCTGGTTCAATAGTGAGTTTTCTTAAGATCCTACCCCTTAGCTAATGACCTAGGCCTGGAGCACACTTGGGGATGGTAAATGCTCTGAGAGGTATGGCCGTCTTGCTCTGGGGCACCTAGGGGGCATCCCTCCAGAATCAGGGCCCTGTCCTCCTGATGCATCTGGATATGGCCTCAGGGTCCTGCTGAACCAGTGCTGGAAGGTCAGGGCTGCTCAGGAATGAAAGCTTCTGTCATTCTTTTCAATCTCTCTGTAGAGATAAGAAAAGCAAGGTTCAGAGAGAGGCAAATCCTTGGTTCAGGTCTCCTGGGACTTGGTGGCAGAGTTGGAGCCAGAACTTGGGTACACTGGGCTCCCCATTCAAAGCCCTTTCCCCTCCACCCTCTGATGGTAATTAGTTTTTTAAATACAGAAAGTGTATTCTAGCTACTGTAGTCCTCTATCCACTTGTCTTTTTAAAATATTTCATTTTTTAAATTTGGATTTGTTTTAGTTTGGTTGCACAGGCTCTTGGGTGCGGTGCACAAGCTTTTGCTAGCTGTGGTGTGCCAGTTTAGTTGCCTCGAAGCATGTGAGATCTTAGTTCCCTGACCAGGGATCGAACCACGTCCCCTGTATTGGAAGGCAGATTCTTAACCACTGGACCACCAGGGAAGTCCCAAAACATTTTGCTTTTAGATATGGACAAAATATGACCCTGAACAAAAACTTTACTTATTCTCTTTTATCTTGACCCACTCCTATTAACAAGTAGGTTATAATTAATAATAACTTACATGTCCAGCATATCACAGTTTACAAACTGCTATTCCCATTTTTCATCTCATTTCCTCCCATTAATCCTTTTGGCTATTCACTCAACTAGTATTTCTAAGTGACAGCTATATGCTAGGTAGACACAGTACCAGGCGATGAGGAAGCAGCCACAGCCCACACTGGATTAGTCCCAGACTCTGAGGTCAGACTATCTGGATGACATTCTGACTCTATCACTTATGAGCTCTGTGCCCCTAAGTCTGTTTTCTCTGGATGGTTCTTCTTCTGACTATCCTGAACCTGCCCATTCTCTGGTCTCTTCTAAACTCTAAAGATCACAATTTTGGACAATTCTTCCTAAATGAATATGCTTATTTTTTTCCTTAGGCAAGAAATGGGAAATTTCCAAGTCCTTGAAACAAAAGCAGAGAGATGAAGAAACGATGTATGAGTAAGTGCGGGGAATCCTGCTTTTTAATTTTGAGAACCGCCTGTCCACTTTCATTCTTGTGCCTGCACTACTGAGCTGGTGTGTGCATGGTCAGTCACTTAGTCGTGTCCGACTCTTTGCGACCCTGTGGACTGTAGCCCACCAGGCTCCGCTGCCCATGGGATTTTTCCAGGCAAGAATACTGGAGTGGGTTGCCATTCCCTTCTCCAGGGGATCTTCCTGACCCAGGGATCCAACCCACATCTCCTGCTTGGCTGGCAGATTCTTTACCACTGAGTCACCTGGGAAGCCCCTGAAACTTCTTACCAAAGTATAATATAAATACAGAAAAATGCATATGGTAAGAGTACAACTCAATGAATTTCCACAAACTAAAAAGACCCGGTAGCTTGCACCCAGGTTAAGAAACAAAATTACCAGCACCTCAATCCCATATATACCCTTTCAGCCTTTAAATCCTAAGGATAATCACTATCTGAAATAGTATAGGCTCAGTTTTCCTTGTCTTTATACTTCCTATACATGGTATTATACAGTATGTGTTATTCAGTGTTTAACCTCTTCTGCTCAGCATTTTTTTGTGAGATTCATTGTGTGTAATTGTAGACTGTTCATTCTCATTACAATAGAGTGTTCCACTGTGGAACTGAACCATGATGAATTTATCCATTCTGCTACTTATAGGCATTTGAGTAGCATCCAGTTTGCCATTGTTATGAATAGTGCTGTCATAAACATTTTAGTAGCATATCTTTTGATCAGCAGGATATATACCCAATGTTGCTGTCACATGGTGGGTGTATGTTTAGCATTAGGAGTACACCTGTTTTTTGTTTGTTTGTTTGGCTATGCTGGGTCTTCATTGCTTCAAGGGCTTTTCTCTAGTTGTGGTGAGCGGGGGCTACTCTTCATTGAGGTGTGAGGGCTTCTCGTTGCTGTGGCTTCTCTTGTTGCAGAGCACAGGCTCTAGAGCTTTAATAGCTGCAGCATATGGGTTCCACAGTGGTGGCTCCCCAGGCTCCAGAGCACAGGCTCAATAGTTGTGGCACACGGGCTTAGTTGCTCTACAGTATGTTGAGTTCCTGGATCAGGGGTCAAACCCATGTCTCCTGCATTGGCAGGCAGATTCTTTTTATCACTGAGCCACCTGGGAAGCCCAGGTTTTGCACATCCATTTTGCACATCAAAATACACCCGGTGCTTACCTCCCCCTGCTGATCCAGCTCAGGTAAACACAGAAAGATGAGATCTGGGGTCTAAGTTAGAGTGCTTCTGCTCCACACCCCCAAATCCAAATGGTCCCTGGGCTAAAGAAGTGGTTTTTTTAGTGTGTCAGTTACAGATGGGATGCAAGACCTAGGAAAGAAAGGAGATGCTTTCAGTCTTTAGGGACCAAGATTTGAATGTTCAACTCTGTCCATTTCCCTTGACATTTTCTCTTAAATCAGCAGGCATGATCAAAACCAAACACTGACTCTTATTCTTTCTCTCTTCCAGGAATGTTACAGAACAATTCTCAGTTCAATTACCCCCTCTGCCACCCAGGGATATGCTTTCCCCAGGAGTTGCCTGTGAGTATAATTTGCTGATAACAGTCTCATTCAGAGTAAAATAATAAATTTGTCTTGGCATCTTAGTCAGCTTGTGCTCAGTTGCTCAGTCGTGTCCAACTCTTTGCAACCCCACAGACTATAGCCTATTAGGCTCCTCTGTCCATGGGATTCTCCAGGCAAGAATACTGGAGTGGATTGCCATTTCCTCCTCCAGGGGATCTTCCTGACCCAGGAATCGAACCCACTTCTCCTGTGCCTCCTGCATTAGCAGGCAGATTCTTTACCACTGAGCCACTTGGGAAGCAGTCAGCTTGGGTTGCCCATAAAACAGTAACACAGACAATGTGGCTTAAATGACAGTAAATTTCTCATAGTTCTGGAGCCTAAAAGTCTAAGATCAAGGTGCAAGGCCAATCTGGTTTCTGGTGAGAATACTTCTAGTTTGCAGATGACTGTGTGCAAACACAGAGGGGAAACAGCTCTCTGGTGTCTCTTAGAAGGGCACTAATCCTATTGGATCAGGGCCCTGCCCTTCTGACCTTGTTTAACTTTAATTACTTATTTGGATACCCCATCTCTGAATATAACTGCACTGGTGGTTAGCACACATGGTTCAGCATATGGATTTTGAGGGGACACAAACTTTCAGTCTATAATACTGGAATTTGCAGATGGCAGCAACCTGTTTCAAGAAGATGAATTAAGTTTAAGATGGGGGGGGAGTACAAAATAAGTACCAATGCTTCCAATATTCAATGTGTAAATTCATATTCAAATTCCAGCTTGCAGCATGGATATAAAGGAACACTGGGCTTTTCACACTTTGTATCAGAAAATCTCTGCCTGGTTCCCTTGACTGGGATGGTCTTCCTTAAGCTCTACATACAGCTGACTTTACCTCACCCTTCTGGTATCAGCTCAAATGTTACCACCTCAGAGAGTTCACTCCTGACCATCCTACATAAAGAAATCCTTCCAATTCTCCTTTTGAAGCTTATGACAATTATCCTAAGTAAGCTAATTATCCTTCATCTGTCCATTATCTGTCTCCTCCATTAGAATACAAACCCTAGAAAATAAGCGTCCTTCTTGTCTTGTTCACCCTTCTTTACCCACCATTAAGAACAGTGCCTAAAGGGATTTCCCTGGAGATCCATGGGTAAGACTCCACACTCCCAGTGCAAGGGGCCTGGGTTTGATCCCTGGTTGGGGAACTAGATCCCCCACGTGCCATACAACTAAAGAGTTTGCATGCCACAACGAAGACCCTGGACAACTAAATAAATATATACAAATATTAAAAAAAAAACAATAGTGTCTGGAGCTTAGTAGATAATGGATGAAATATTTTAATTGAATAGATAAATAGTAATATTAGCTAGCATTTGTTGAGCAGGCGCTGTGTGTCAGGTCCCATGCTTGGCACTTTATAGATACTGTCTCATTTAATCCTCTCAGCAACTATATGCAGCAGGTACATTATTATGTCCCTCTGACAGAGGAAGACACTGAAGCACAGAGAAGTTAAGTGACTTACTCATGGTCACACAGCTAGTGACTGCTGAATCCTGAAGATGAGTTTGGATCTGACTGCAGAACTGAAATGGTGGTTGTTATTCAAGTTCTCTTAGGAAAAGATGTGATTGTGGGGCGGCAGTTCCAGGCCCCATTGAGGGGGAGCTGAGATTTTCCTCCCCTTTAGTCCATGTGCTATGTGCCCATCTTCTGCTAATTCTACCTTTTGAAGACACCACTGCCCCCTTCCTTCTTAGCAGAGGGGTGATGCATGTGAGCAATTATAGATAGTTCTGAAATGCCGTATTCAGTCATTGTGAGGGACATGCCTGAAAGGAAATGTTTGTATTGCTTCCTTATGAGAATTAGAACCTGTAGGTACAGCACTACTCATTTCACTACCAGCTCTGGTCAGTTTCTTGTCTGAACTTCTGTCTTGTGGCTCCCACTGCAGTGCAGTCAGGCAAAGCGACAAGGGAGTCAAGATGTCTGACTGATGTCTGCCACTTACTCACTAGGGTGAGTCTGAGACTGTGTCATGGCTGGACCTCAGTTTCCTCTGCAAAATGGGGATCTGGTCCACCAAGACGTGGGAGGATACTGAAACCCATGAAAATCATGCAGAGCCACTTGGTCAAAAATACATAAACATACACTAGCTTTGCATCTGATACCTTTTTGTGTATTCTAGCCCCACAGGAAACCCCAAGTCGGCCCACACCAGCTGCATACTCTTCGGTACATAAAATTAGAAATAAGAAGACAATCACCGTCCCAAGCTATATTGAGCCTGAGGAAGACTATGATGATGTTGATGTCCCTGCCAATACAGAAAATCATCATTTTGAAACAAACGTTTCTTCCTTTTGGCAAGCAGAAGACGGTTCACAGAGCTTATTTTAAAAACAATCAAGAATGGCTGAAGTTCAATAAGTGCCCAAGTCCGAAAGCCAGTGGTAATATTATGGAACTCTATAAGATAAACACTTTCTGAATCAGATGGAGAAGCATCAGTGATCAGATAACTGCAGCCAGAGGAAAGCTGCCTGTGCTCAGCTCTAAGAATGGAGAGGAGTCAGGCCTTGGGCTTCTGCTGAGCGAGGTTCCATGTGGAGGCCCAGTGGACCCTGCAAAGCTCTCCCCACTTCCCTCCGCCCCGAGAAACCACTCAGTTCCCGGCATTCTTCCCCTGTTTGTGTGGTTCTAAGTGACCTTAAATCTTGGTGTTTGTACGAGCCTCCCAGGCTCCCATCCCCTGCACAAGCCCCTACCTGCTCCACCCACCTCACACATTGAGGGGCTGTGGGTGGTAGTCACAGCTAAGCGCTCTTGCACACAAGTCACACATCACACCTTGCGGATTCTTCAAGGGTGGGGGTGTGCTTCTTGTTCTTGTGAACCCTCCCCACCTACACAACCCCAAGCACCAGGGCCTCTCTATGACATCGGCCAAACTAACCTCAGAGATCCAAGTTTCCAGCCAGAGTTTTTTCACTGCTTCCTGGCTGCACCGTAACAATCAACAAAGAACAGAAGTCACCTTCTAGACCACAGAATGGACGTTACCCATAGGGGTGTTGATTTTGCAACATGTGTACTGGAGGAAAAAAGGTTTCCCCAGGAAAAATCATAGGGAACAGGAAAGAAAGGGACGAGTCAGTGACAGATTCAAGATGAAAGTTCAGGGGTCTTTAATACACTCCTCCGATATTTTCATTACTGCTTTCCCCCTTGTGTAGCATTCAAGACAAACAGTATCATATCCTCCCTGCCAGATTCCTATCCCTGAGTGACTGGGAGGCAGAAACTCCAGTTCATTATGCTACACCCAATGATACATCCGGGGAGCGGGCTGCGGTCCAGTTATACGAGTGTCCTAATGGGGTCGCCAAGGCCCGAGTCACCCTGAACCTCATCGATTCCTTCAAGTTGATCTGCTGACGCCTGAAGACTTGACACTGTCTAGCCAGACTCACAGGATGCTGACTTCTAAGCAATCCCTGAGAAATCCAGCTAACAGGCTTGCAGGGCGAGCAGCATGAACTGGTGGAAAGGCCCAGGAGTGACACCCGGACTGAGCTCCTCCTTGAGAGATGGAAAACATGTACCTGTCATCCCCCTCAACCACTTAAGCACTGCTGGACCAGTGAGGACACGTGCTTCCTCCCAGGTTCTCTCTTTCTAGACTCCAAAGAGACTTCCAACTCCTTGTAATACCTCCTTGTTTTAGACCGGTGGTTCTCTAACTATGGCCTTAGGGAATTCTGGTATTCCATGAGCCAGAGAGGACTCATTTCTTAAATCCTAGAAAAAATCCGCATGCCCTAGAGCCCGCACAGGACAACTACTGAAGCCCGCATGCCTAGAGCTTGTGTTCCACAACAAGAGAAGCCACCTCAATGAGAAGCCCAAGCGCTGCAATAGAGTAGCCCCTGATTGCCACAACTAGAGGAAGCCTGCACAAAGCAACAAAGGCCCAGAGCAGCCATAAAGTAATTAATTATATTTTTTAATTATAGGGGAAAAAATGGCTAAAGGATAGAAGTGTTTTCCAAGCATGCTTTCCCTTTTAAAATTTCCGCAAACCATCCACATCTACACCAAAAGTTAAAAAGTAAATACCAGACATGTGTAAACTCCTCCTTGGTTTCTGGGCCACCACCATCTCCTGGTTCTCCTCCTGCCTGACTGGCCTGTCTCCATCTTTGCAAGAACACCTCCTTCTGAAACATCTCTTCAATGCCAATCTTTCTCAGGGTCCTGTCCCTGCATCTCCCTCCAAACACTCATGAGTGACCTCATGGGATCTCACTGCTCCCTGCAATTGGCCCTAATGAAACACTTCTCACTCTGCATTATAATTGCCTAGTTAATTCTTTATCTCCTTCCTAACTTGGGACTCTTTGGGGTGGAAGCTGTCTATATTCCAGTATATTCCCAATGTCCAGCTGAAACCCTGGCATATATTAGGCACTTAATAAATATTTATTGAATATTGATCATTAATGGAAAATCTACCAGTGTGACAAAAACAAATCCTTTTTCTCTGGGCCTGTGTAACTTGGCTGAGATGCTATACAGGGCACCTGTAATAAAACCATGTTTTCTACCAACAAAGTTGTTTCCAGTTTGGATGATATAATTAGGTACATCAAGATTTCACAGGACATTTTTGTGTATTCTAACCCCACAGGAAACCCCAAGTCAGCCACCAGTGTCATATCTGACTCATAGATAAAGTCACAAATAAGAAGACAGTTTCCATTCTGAGCAACAGTGATGATGTTAAAATCCCTACAAACATGGAAAACTATCATTTGGAAACAATTCCTGTTCTACCACCTTAGCTGATTTGAGAACTGATGGCTTACCCGTGCCCCAAATCAGTGAATTTAGTTTTCTTTACAATAGTTAACAGTCTGATCTTTGTGATACAGACAAGATTGTTCCCTGGAAATGCTCAGGTTTACTAGCAACAAATTTTACAAATCACGTGTATCAGTTAGTATGCTTTAGGCTGCAAGGAACAGACTATCCAATGAAAGATAACTTAAACAATAAGAAATGTATGACTTCACAAACCAAGGCATCTTGATAAGCACTCACTCCAGAATGCATCAGATTTAAGACTCAGAGGTATGAGCTGACTTTTCTTACATTCTCTTAGCTTTCCCCTCATGGCAGCTATTTTGCCACCATGCGGGGAAAGCTAAGAGAATTTTCCTATGAAAGGAAAGCTAACAATCACATCCTATGACAATAAACCTAGGAAGGAAAGGGGGCATTTTCTCCCATAGAACTTTCCATTAATTAGGAAAAACTTTCCCAGAAGCTCCCAGCAACTTTTCCTAATGTCTCGTTGGTCAGGATTGGTTCACATGCCCAGCTATAGGAAAGGCCTATCTTCTGCCTTTCTGGCTTGAAGTGGGCTTTGCCATCAAGGAAAATGAAGGGGATAGCTGCTAAATAGGCAATCTACCATCACTTCATTTTTGTATATAACACTGTTCATTATTTGCTGGTTTTCAGTTAAAACCTCAGAGTTGGTAGGTATCAGGGTAAGGTGTCATGTCCAGATTCTACCATTCACCCTTCTTTTCTTACAGGGTTTTGATCAATTAAAAATTGACAAAGAATTGCCATCAGGTCAGGATAATAACAATAACAACAATAGCATCACTAACACGGGCCCAGAGTGACTGAGCACTACTTTATGTTATGTTCTAAGGCATCACTGTGCAGTGTAACGACAACCTTGAACAGGCAGGCCTAGGGGGACAGTTATAGTTATCAGGGAAGGGCTTCATCCTCCTCCTTCCACCTCCTTGGCCTTGCTGTTCCTTGAAAACCACTCTGATGGTCTCATTCTTCCCTGCCCTCAGATAAAATCTGAAGGTGATGGATTTTTCTGTTCACTCTACGGTAATAAAAAGTCTGCCAGGTGTGGTTTACACAGGTGTGTGCATTTCTTAAAACTCAGTGACTACACACTTCAGATTTTTGCATTTCAACCTAAGTAAATTTTACCTCAAAAGAATCTGGCTGCCAATGCAGGGGACATGGGTTTGATCCCTAGTTGGGGAAGATTCCACATATTGCAGGGAAACCAAACCCATGTGCCACAACTAATAAAGCCTGAGCGCCCTAGAACCTGTGCTCTGCAATGAGAAGCCACCACAGTGAGAAGCCCGTGCACTCCAGCTAGAGAGCAGCCCCTGCTCGACACAGCTAGAGAAAGCCTGCACGCAGCAATTAAGACCCAGTGCAACCAAAAATAAATAAATAAAATTAAAAAAAGAGAAAAACTGTAAACAAATATTGAACTCTATAATGATATGCACACTGAAGTAGTTAGGGGAGGCACACTAGTGTTCCCAATTTATGTTGAAATAATTCCAAAGACAAGAAAGTTGTAGAGCCTGCACTTTAGGCCAGAGAGAGGGTTGGAGCCATTTCTCCTTTTTTTTTGCCACGACATGTGGCATGTGCGATCTTAGTTCTCTGACTAGGAATAGAACCCATGCCCCCTGCAAAGGAAGCCTGGAGAACCACTGGACTGCCAGGGAATTCCCTCTCATCTCTCCCTTTTGAGATAAAATAACTTCATCCCTATTCTCAGCAAATCTCTTAGAGTCAATTCAGTCAAGCTAGTCCCTCTCTTTTCCTCCTTCTCCATGGAAATTAAGAGAAAGAGGATGACTCCCTCCTGACTAAGGATGACCTTTTCCCGAACTTGCTGTGTGGCCAATGGACTGAGGTCAGAGCAATTTCCTGGGGGTCAATCCAGCTCTGCCTCCCTGGTAGGTGTTCTTCACCTCCCTGATATGTACTCCACTCTTTCCAGAAAAAGCTCCTGATTTTCCCATTGGATCCACTTATTTTTCTTCTCTCTGTTAATGAAGTTTATGTACAGTCTCATCCCTAACATAGGCTAGAGCATGTGACCCAGTCTGGGCAATCAGAGGCTCTCATTCCCTTGGCCCCAGTGACTGATTGGTTGATGCATTGAGTACCAAGGCAGGTGTCCCCTTTCACTGGATCTGAAGCTGAGGGGATACAAGTTCTCAAGAGAGAGCCCATCATGAAGGATGCTGAGCTAAGAGAGTCCACATGCAATTGGCATTGTTTGAGCTCCTGTAAGCAGCCATGCTTGAAAGCTGGCATACCCTCTGGAGTTTTTAGTTACTTGAGCCAATATTCTTTAAGTCTTTGACTCTGCACATTAAGGCTTATCCTCATCACTGCTGCCTAATCTAGGTCTTGCCATCATTCATCTGGCTTAATCCTCCCCCAATGTATCTCCCACTTGCTGTCAAAGTAAACTTTCTAAAACACAAATATGATTATATCATGGCTCTGCTTAAAACCTCTCCATGGTGCCCTTATTGCCTACAATTAAAATCCACACTCTTTTGTACACCATGTAATGCCTTGATAACTGGTCCCTACCAGCCTCAAAGTGGAGAGTGAAAAAGTTGGCTTAAAGCTCAATGTTCAGAAAACTAAGATCATGGCATCTTGTCCCATCACTTCATGGGAAATAGATGGGGAAACAGTGGAAACAGTATAAGACTTTATTTTTTTTGGGCTCCAAAATCACTGAGATGGTGACTGCAGCCATGAAATTAAAAGACGCTTACTCCTTGGAAGAAAAGTTATGACCAACCTAGATAGCATATTGAAAAGCAGAGACATTATTTTGCCAAAAAAGGTCCGTCTAGTCAAGGCTATGGTTTTTCCAGTGGTCATGTATGGATGTGAGAGTTGGACTGTGAAGAAGGCTGAGCGCCGAAGAATTGATGCTTTTGAACTGTGGTGTTGGAGAAGACTCTTGAGAGTCCCTTGGACTGCAAGGAGATCCAACCAGTCCATTCTGAAGGAGATCAGCCCTGGGATTTCTTTGGAAGGAATGATGCTGAAGCTGAAACTCCAGTACTTTGGCCACTTCATGCGAAGAGTTGACTCATTGGAAAAGACTCTGATGCTGGGAGGGATTGGGGGCAAGAGGAGAAGGGGATGACAGAGGATGAGATGGCTGGATAGCATCACTGACTCAATGGATGTGAGTCTGGGTGATGATGGACAGGGAGGCCTGGTGTGCTGCGATTCATGGGGTCACAAAGAGTCGAACATGATTGAGCGACTGAACTAACTGACTGACCAGCCTCATTTCAGCACTTCCTGTCCTCCCACCATGCACCCTGACCACAGGAAACTGCTTGCAGCACTCCCAAAGGAATGAAATGGTGCTCAGGCTTTCCATAGTCTCTTCCTGCTGCTGGGAACACCCCTTCTCCCCTTCTCCACTGGATAAACTGTGACTCACTCCTCAGAACCCAGCTGGGGTGTTGCTTTTTCCATGAGGTCTTTACTCACCCTTTTCCAGTATTTCTCTTATACTTATCATAGTGCATAACTATCTCCATCTCATGGTTACACATCTCTTTCCCATCAGATATTGGGCTCCTTGAGGGTTTGGATTATTTTAGGGTGACTCTAAATTCATTTTTGCCCAGGAGAGTTTTGGCTTTAATGCCTTGGCATAATTATTAACAGCACTCTGTTTAACTCTCAAAAGTGTCCTGGTTTGGATGATAAACCATACATTCAGCCTACTTATTCATGATGTCTGCCCTCAACAGAGTGTTAGAAAAAATCTCTTTCAAATGAATACATGAATGTGTGACCCTCCCTAGGTCTCATTTTCTTCTATCAGAAAAATGGCTGAGCTAGACAATTTCTAAGTTCTTTACTTCTTGAGGTGATTCAAATAAAGTCAGTAATCCTAACAGCCAAAACCATCAGATTTATCTTCCCCTCAAAAGGACCTGCCTTACAGAATTACACCTTCAAATATATTCACGCCTGGATCAACAACCCTACAGACCATTACCTTCTTGGAGGCTGGCAACTGACACAATATGGACTGAAGACGGAAGTCTTCTCACCTGAAGACACAGTTCCCTCAGGTAGCCCCACTAGTTGCTGGATAATTTCCTTTGTTGTTGTTCAGTCGCTCAGTTGTATCCAACTCTTTGCAACCCCATGGACTTCAGAATGCCAGGCTTCCCTGTCCTTCACCATCTCCTGGAGCTTGCTCAAACTTATGTCCATCAAGTCAGTGATGGACTGACTTCATCTAGTTCAGCCATTTTTCTGATAGAAGAAAATGAGCCTTAGGGAGGGTCACACATTCATGCATTAATTTGAAAGAGATTTTTTTAACACTCTGTTGAGGGCAGACATCAAGCCATCCAACCACCTCATCCTCTAAAATCCCCTTCTCCTGCCTTCAATCTTTTCCAGCATCAGGGTCTTTTCTAATGAGCCAGCTCTTCACATCAGGTCTTTCCAGTGAATATTCAAGACAAATTTCCTTTAGGATTTACTGGTTTGATCTCCTTGCTGTCCAAGGGACTCTTAAGAGTCTTCTTCAACACCACAGTTCAAAAGCATCAATTCTTTGATGCTCAGCCTTCTTTATGGTCCAACTCTCACATCCATACATGACTACTGGGAAAACCATAGCTTTGACTAGACGGACCTTTATCAGCAATGTCCCTGCTTTTTAACAAGCTGTCTAGGTTGGTCGTAGCTTTTCTTCCAAGGAGCAGGTGTTTGTTAATTTCATGGCTGCAGTCACCATCTGCAGTGATTTTGAAGCCCAAGAAAGGATAATCTCCTAACAACAGAGAAAAAAACAATTTCCACTGGTTCTTGTGATGTGCTTTGCATCAACAGTGTTATGATTGCTCAGACATGTCTCCTAAATTGTAGGCATCGGTTTCTAACCTAGCCCAACCACTTCTCTGCATGCTTTGTCACAGCCGCACAGCAGAATGAAATCCTACCTTGATTAACTCTTGGTTGCTGAAAACCCTCCACCATAAATAGACAGGTAACAGCTGACTGTGGTCACATTGCATTTTACTACTACAGTAGAGTGTGCAAAGTGCTCCCTCATAGCTAAGTTGGTAAAGAATCTGCCTGCAATGCAGGAGACCTGGGTTTGATCCCTGGGGTGGGAAGATCCCCTGGAGAAGGAAATGGCAACCTACTCCAGTATTCTTGCCTGGAGAATCCCATGGACAGAGGAGCCTGGCGGGCTACAGTCCATGGGGTCGCACAGAGTCAGACACGACTGAGCGACTAAACCACCATGAGAGTGTGCAAATCTCTATCTGCAAAACCATTGTAAGAACAGCCAATTAATATTGCTGCATCTTGGTCCTTCACCTGTAGAAGTTTATATATTTACTCACATCTCATTGCCAAAATTTAATGCAAAGTATTAAATCAACTAGACTTGCACAATTTAAATATTCTACAATCAAACAAGCTTAAAATTGAAGCTGAATTACTTAAAATAAACTTTCACAAAGTGAGCTATGAACTAACAGGTTTTGAATTATTACTTTTTCAATATTAGATGCCTCAGCATTTTTTTTTTTAAACAAATTGAGGGTCAGTGGAACATGGCTTAGGTTTTAACCAAAATAGAAAAAGGTAGAATTTAAGAAAAATGAAATTCCCCTGATGATAGAAAAAAAAAGGTTGATTTGCATAACTTGTACACATCTACCTCCCCTGAGGCACCAAACAAAAATAAATCTAATACATTTAATGTTTACACTCTACAATGCTACTCTTAGTGGCCAGGAAAAACTTCTTCCTCTAAAGTACTCTAAAAATAAAAGTACCATAAATTTCTCACAGTTGTTTAGAAAAGATATTCAATATTTCATATATCAAATCTCTATTGTATCATTAGCCTACTTTAATAACAATTCTATAATTATTTACAGTTTCAAATTTACCTGAAAACAAAAACAACTATATACAGGTTTTTTTAAAAGGCCAGCTTTAGCCACTGTGGAGAACAGTTTGGCAACATCTAGATAGTGGTAAAGAATCTGCTTGCCAACGCAGGAGACACAGGAGATGTGGGTTTGATCCCTGGTTGGGAAGATCCCCTGCAATAGGAAATGGCAACTTGCTCCAGTACTTTTGCCTGGAAAATTCCATGGACAGAGGAGCCTGGTGGGCTACAGTCCTTAGGGTCACAAAGAGATGAACACTATTGAGCAACTGAACACACACACAAAGCAAAACTGAATACGACCCAGCAACCCTACTGCAGAATACATACACTACAACAGTGACTTTTGAAATTTTTGGCACCAGATCTCCATCACACTCTTCAAAATGACTGAGGACACCAAAGAAATTTTGTTTATGCAGAAGATACCTATTGATATTTACCTTATTGGAAAGTAAAAGTGAGAAAGACTTAAGATAATGATTTATTCATTTAAAACAATGACCCATTCATATTAATGTAAATAAAATTTAGTTAAAATAATCACATTTTCCCAAGCCAAAAAATAAAAATTAGTGAGAAGTCTTTGGCGTTGTTACATTTTTATGAATCTCTTTGTCTAGCTTTTTAAAAAATATCCAGACCCTTATATCTTATTTGTGTTGCAAATCAACATCATGTAGCTTCTGGAAGGCTCCATTGTACATTTATGAGCGAGAAAGGGCAAATAACATCTTTATACTATTTATAAAGATAGTTTTGTTCTCATGGCTCAGACCACACTTTGAGAACCACTGTCCAAAAGAAGCTCAAGAACATGCATAAAAATGTTCTTTCTAGATTTTTTTGTTATAATAAGAAAATGGAACTTACACATCTGTCCCTCTGCAGGGGCCTACAAGGGGTATGCGTGTGTGTGTGTGTGCACGCACGTTCAGTTGTGTTTGACTCTTTGTGACCCATGGACTGTAGCCCGAGAGGGGTATGTGTGTGTGTGTGTGTGCACGCACGTTCAGTTGTGTTTGACTCTTTGTGACCCATGGACTGTAGCCCGAGAGGCTCCTCTGGCCATGAAATTTTCCAGCCAAGAATACCAGAATGGACTGCCACTTCCTCTTCCAGGAGATCTTCCCAACCCAGATACCCAACCCATGTCTCCTGCATCTCCTGTATTGGCAGGGGCATTCTTGGCTGCACTATTGCTGCTTTGCTCACCCCTCATATTTTCAATGATCAACATGGTGGGTGCTCAGTAAGCATTTGTGGGAGGACGGAAGGAAGAGACAGAGATATTGAGGAAGAAAGTCCACATATTGTCTGCACCCTCTATAGTGAAAGCGCCTGAGTCCTAATCATTGGAACAACAGGGAATTCTATGCAACTTGCTTTAAAATTTAACTGTACTGTATTTCAGGGACATATTTTCACAGATGGAGACTTTTAGTTCACAGGGTAGGAATGACCAAAAGCCATGTGATTCTTGTATAATTTGAAGGCTTATTTTTCTACTAACTAAAAATAAAGATGTATTAAGATGTCAGTGGCAAACCACTTCACTATTCTTGCCTTGAGAGCCCCATGAACAGTATGAAAAGGCAAAAAGATAAGACACTGAAAGATGAACTCCCCAGGTCGATAGGTGCCCAACATGCTACTGGAGAAGAGTGGAGAAATAACTCCAGGAAGAATGAGGAGACAGTGGCGAAGTGAAAACAATACCCACTTGTTGATGTGATTGGTGATGGAAGTAAAGTCTGATACTGTAAAGAGCAATATTGCATAGGAACCTGGAATGTTAGGTCCATGAATCAAGGTAAATTAGAAGTGGTCAAACAGGAGATGGCAAGAGTGAACATCAACATTTTAGGAATCAGTGAAATAAAATGGACTGGAATGGGTGAATTTAACTCAAATGACCCTTATATCTACTACTGTGGGCAAGAATCCCTTAGAAGAAATGGAGTAACCCTTATAGTCAACAAGAGTCCAAAATACAGTACTTGGATGCAATCTCAAAAATGACAGGATGATCTCTGCTTGTTTCCAAGGCAAATCATTCAATATCACAGTAATCCAAGTCTATGCCCCAACCAGTAATGCTGAAGAAGCTGAAGTTGAATAGTTCTATGAAGACCTATAAGACTTTCTAGAACAAACACCCAAAAAAGATATCCTTTGCACCATAGGGGACTGGAATGCAAAAGTAGGAAGTCAAGAGATACCTGGAGTAACAGGCAAATTTGGCCTTGGAGTACGGAATGAAGCAGGACAAAGGCCTACAGACTTTTGCCAAGAGAACCCATGGTCATAGCAAACACCCTCTTCCAACAACACAAGAGAAGACTCTACACATGGACATCAACAGATGGTCAATACCGAAATCAGATTGATCATATTCGTTGCAGCCAAAGATGGAGAAGTTCTATACAGTCATCAAAAACAGGGCTGGGAGCTGACTGTGGGTGAGATCATGAACTCATTATTGGAAAATTCAGGCTTAAATTGAAGAAAATAGGGAAAACCACTAGACCATTCAGGTATGACCTAAATCATATTCCTCACAATTATACAGTGGAAGTGACAAATAGATTCAAGGGATTAGATCTGACAGACAGACTACCTGAAGAACTATGGATGGAGGTTCATGACATTGTACAGAAGGCAGTGATCAAGACCATCCCCAAGAAAAAGAAATGCAAAAAGGCAAAATGGTTGTCTGACAAGGCCTTACAAATAGCTGAGAAAAGAAGAAAAGTGAAAGGAGAAAAGGAAAAATATACCCATTTGAATGCAGAGTTTCAAAGAATAGCAAGGAGAGATAAGAAAGCTATCCTCAGTAATCAATGCAAAGAAACAGAGGCAAACAATAGAATGAAAAAGACTAGAGATCTCTTCAAGAAAATTACAGATACCAAGGAAACATTTCATGCAAAAATGGGCACAATAAAGGACAGAAATGGTATGGACCTAACAGAAGCAGAAGATATTAAGAAGAGGTGGCAAGAATACACAGAACTATAGAAAAAATATCTTCATGACCCAGATAACCATGATGGTGTGATCACTGACCTAGAGCCAGACATCCTGGAATGCGAAGTCAAGTGGGCCTTAAGAAGCATCACTATGAACAAAGCTAGTGGAGATGATGGAATTCCAGTTGAGCTATTTCAAATCCTAAAAGATGATGCTGTGAAAGTGCTACACTCAATATGCCAGCAAATTTGGAAAACTCAGCAGTGGCCACAGGACTGGAAAAGGTCAGTTTTCATTCCAATCCAAAGAAGGGCAATGCCAAAGAATGTTCAAACTACCACACAATTGCACTCATCTCACATGCTAGCAAAGTAATGTGCAAAATTCTCCAAGCCAGGCTTCAACAGTTCGTGAACCATGAACTTCCAGATGTTCAAGCTGGTTTTAGAAAAGGCAGAGGAACCAGAGATCAAATTGCCAACATCCACTGGATTATAGAAAAAGGAAGAGAATTCCAGAAAAACATCTACTTCCGCTTTATTGATTACACCAAAGCCTTTGACTGTGTAGATCACAAAAAACTGTGGAAAATTTTTCAAGAGATGGGAATACCAGACTACCTTACCTGCCTCCTAAGAAATCTGTATGCAGATCAAGAAGCAACAGTTAGAACTGGACATGGAACAACAGACTGGTTCCAAATTGGGAATGAGTAGGTCAAGGCTGTATATTGTCACCCTGCTTATTTAACTTATATACAGAGCACATCATGCAAAATGCTGGGCTGGATGAAGCACAGGTTGGAATCAAGATTGCTGGGAGAAATATCAATAACCTCAGATATGCAGATGACACCACCCTTATGGCAGAAAGCAAAGAGGAACTAAAGAGCCTCTCGATGAAAGTGAAAGAGGAAAGTGAAAAAGCTGGCTTAAAGCTCAACATTCAAAAAATGAAGATCATGGCATCTGGTCCCATCACTTCTTGGCAAATAGATGGGAAAACAATGGAAACAGGGACAGACTTTATTTTGGGGAGTCTAAAATCACTGCAGATGGTGACGCAGCCATGAAATTAAAAGATGCTTGCTCCTTGGAAGAAAAGGTATGACAAATCTAGACAGCATATTGAAAACCAGAGACATTACTTTGCCTACAAAGGTCCATCTAGTCAAAGCTATGGTTTTTTCAGTAATCATGTATGGATGTGAGAGTTGGACCATGAAGAAAGTTGAGCCAAAGAATTGATGCTTTTGAACTGTGGTGTTGGAGAAGACTCTTGAGAGTCCCTTGGACTGCAAGGAGATCCAACCAGACCATCCTAAAGGAAATCAGTCCTGAATATTCATTGGAAGGACTGATGCTGCAGCTGAAACTCCAATACTTTGGCCACCTGATGCAAAGAATCGACTCATTGGAAAAGACCCTGATGCTGGGCAAGATTGAAAGCAGGAAGAGAAAGGGATGACAGAGGATGAGATGGTTGGATGGCATCACCGACTCGATGGACATGAGTTTGAGCAAGCTCCGGGAGTTGGTAATAGACAGGGAAGCCTGGCATGCTGCAATGCATGGAGACTCAAAGAGTCGGACACAACTGAGCGACTGAACTGAACTGAAGGTGTCAGAGTTGTTAACAATCATGGGCTGAAGACTACTGCCATCTACTGGTGTATTAAGAAGTCCACATGTTATGGGTAAAATGGCCGTTGCCCTTAAGAAAAAAAATATTTTGCCCACATTTTGTTTGGAAGTATTCGATAATTCGAACATAAAACTGAAATATTTACTTAAAGACCTTTTTATAAACTAGATAATTAATGTAGAACTCTTTGTTACATTCAAATTTTTGCATGTACATCAGAGGTTTTTCTTATTATAACTTAGGTAAATTTGTTAACATTTTTCTGAGACCAAACAGCAAAATCAATGGTTAAAACAAGTTAACAGTATTGTCTTAATTTAAAGATATTTTCCTTTCTCTCCTCTTATCTTGCTTTTACTTGGTCTCTGACTGTGTGGTTCACAATAAACTGTGGAAAATTCTGAGAGATAGGAATACCAGACCACCTGACCTGCCTCTTGAGAAACCTATATGCAGGTCAGGAAGCAACAGTTAGAACTGGACACAGAACAACAGACTGGTTCCAAATAGGAAAAGGAGTACGTCAAGGCTGGAAACGCTGGGCTGGAGGAAGCACAAGCTGGAATCAAGATTGCCAGGAGAAATATCAATAACCTCATACATGCAGATGATACTACCCCTATGGCGGAAAGTGAAGAAGAACTAAAGAGCCTCTTGATGAAAGTGAAAGAGGAGAGTGAAAAAGTTGGCTTAAAGCTCAACATTCAGAAAACTAAGATCATGGCATACAGTCCCATCACTTCATGGCAAATAGATGGGAAAACAATGGAAACAGTGAGAGATTTTAAGGGTCTCCAAAATCACTGCAAATGGTGACTGCAGCCATGAAATTAAAAGACGCTTACTCCTTAGGAGGAAAGTTATGACCAACCTAGAGAGCATATTAAAAAGCAGAGACAGTACTTTGTCAACAAAGATCCGTCTAGTCAAGGCTATGGTTTTTCCAGTAGTCATGTATGGATGTGAGAGTTGGACTCTAAAGAAAGCTGAGTGCTGAAGAATTGATGCTTTTGAACTGTGGTGTTGGAGAAGACTCTTGAGAGTCCCTTGGACTGCAAGGAAATCAGTCCTGGGTGTTCATTGGAAGGACTGATGTTGAAGCTGAAACTCCAATATTTTTGGCCACCTGATGTGAAGAGCTGACTCATTTGAAAAGACCCTGATATTGGGAAAGATTGAATGCAGGAGGAGAAGGGGACAACAGAGGATGAGATAGTTGGATGGCATCACCAACTCAATGGACGTGAGTTTGTGTTAACTCCGGGGGTTGATGATGGACAGGGAGGCCTGGCGTGCTGCGGTTTATGGGGTTGCAAAGAGTCAGACATGACTGAGCAACTGAACTGAACTGATTTACATGGTGAGAAATTCCTTAAACCTCATGCAGAAGAAAAAAAATAGTAGTCTATAGTAACTGCCACCAAAATATTTGCTCCTTGTAAATAAAACACAAACATCCATGGTCCTTTTTCAACACCTGTTTTTGTTCACTTTTATATCCTCAATGGTCAGCACTTAAGTTCTGTTCAGTCGCTCAGTCGTGTGTGACTCTTTGCGACTCCAGGGACTGCAGCACGCCAGGCCTCCCTGTCCATCACCAACTCCCAGAGCTTGTTCAAACTCATGTCCATCGAGTTGGTGATGCCATCCAACCATCTCATCTTCTGTCATCCCCTTCTCCTCCTGC
>NW_011494821.1:887161-887792 GCF_000754665.1 Bison bison bison | reverse complement strand
AAGTAATGTCTCTGGTTTTCAATATGCTGTCTAGATTTGTCATACCTTTTCTTCCAAGGAGCAAGCATCTTTTAATTTCATGGCTGCGTCACCATCTGCAGTGATTTTAGACCCCCCAAATAAAGTCTGTCCCTGTTTCCATTGTTTTCCCAACTATTTGCCAAGAAGTGATGGGACCAGATGCCATGATCTTCATTTTTTGAATGTTGAGTTTTAAGCCAGCTTTTTCACTTTCCTCTTTCACTTTCATCGAGAGGCTCTTTAGTTCCTCTTTGCTTTCTGCTATAAGGGCAAAAGCTAATACAGTTTTGCCAAGAGAACGCACTGGTCATAGCAAACACCCTCTTCCAACAACATAAGAGAAGACTCTACACATGGACATCACCAGATGGTCAACACCAAAATCAGATTGATTATATTCTTTGCAGTCAAAGATGGAGAAGCTCTATACAGTCAACAAAAACAAGACCAGGAGTTGACTGTGGCTCAGATTATGAACTCCTTATTACCAAATTCAGACTTAAATTGAAGAAAGTAGGGAAAACCATTAGACCATTCAGGTATGACCTAAATCGAATCCCTTATGATTATACAGTGGAAGTGAGAAATAGATTTAAGGGACTAGATCTGA
>NW_011494821.1:886677-887061 GCF_000754665.1 Bison bison bison | reverse complement strand
CCTGATGAACTATGGACAGAGGTTCATGACATTGTACAGGAGACAGGAATCAAGACCATCCCCATGGAGAAGAAATGCAAAAAAGCAAAATGGCTGTCTGAGGAGGCCTTATAAATAGCTGTGAAAAGAAGAGAAGTGAAAAGCAAAAGAGTAGAGGAAAGATATTCCCATTTGAATGCAGAGTTCCAAAGAATAGCAAGGAGAGATAAGAAAGCCTTCCTCAGCGATCAGTGGAAAGAAATAGAGAAAAACAACAGAATGGTAGGGTCTAGAGATCTCTTCAAGAAAATTAGAGATACCAAGAGAACATTTCAGGCAAAGATGGGCTCGATAAAGGACAGAAATGGTATGAACCTAACAGAAGCAGAAGATATTAAGAAGAGG
>NW_011494821.1:886188-886577 GCF_000754665.1 Bison bison bison | reverse complement strand
ATGCTGTGAAAGTGCTGCACTCAATATGCCAGCAAATTTGAAAAACTCAGCAGAGGCCACAGGACTGGAAAAGGTCAGCTTTCATTCCAATCCCAAAGAAAGTCAATACCAAAGAATGCTCAAACTACCGCACAATTGCACTCATCTCACACACTAGTAAAGTAATGCTCAAAATTCTCCAAGCCAGGCTTCAGCAATACACGAACTGTGAACTTCCAGATGTTCAAGCTGGTTTAGAAAGGCAGAGGAACCAGAGATCAAATTGCCAACATCTGCTGGATCATAGAAAAAGCAAGAGAGTTCCAGAAAAACATTTATTTCTGCTTTATTGAATATGCCAAAGCCTTTGACTGTGTGGATCACAATAAACTGTGGAAAATTCTAGAAAG
>NW_011494821.1:885303-886088 GCF_000754665.1 Bison bison bison | reverse complement strand
AAGATTGCCAGGAGAAATATCAATAACCTCAGATATGCAGATGACACCACCCTTATGGCAGAAAGTGAAGAACTAAAAAGCCTCTTGATGAAAGTGAAAGAGGAGAGTGAAAAAGTTGGCTTAAAGCTCAACATTCAGAAAACTAAGATCATGGCATCTGGTCCCATCACTTCATGGGAAATATATGGGGCAACAGTGGAAACAGTGTCAGACTTTATTTTTTCGGTCTCCAAAATCACTGCAGATGGTGATTGCAGTCATGAAGTTAAAAGACGCTTACTCCTTGGAAGGAAAGTTATGACCAACCTAGATAGCATATTAAAAAGCAAAGATATTACTTTGCCAACAAAGGTCCATCTAGTCAAGGCTATGGTTTTTCCAGTGGTCATGTATGGATGTGAGAGTTGGACTGTGAAGAAAGCTGAGCATTGAAGCATTGATGCTTTTGAACTGTGGTGCTGGAGAAGACTCTTGAGAGTCCCTTGGACTGCAAGGAGATCCAACCAGGCCATCCTAAAGGAGACCAGTCCTGGGTGTTCATTAGAAGGACTGATGCTGAGGCTGAAACTCCAATATTCTGGCCACCTCATGCAAAGAGTTGACTCATTGGAAAAAACCCTGATGCTGGGAGGGATTGAGGGCAGGAGGAGAAGGGGATGACAGAGGATGAGATGGCTGGATGGCATCACTGACTCAATGAACATGAGTTTGGGTGAACTCTGGGAGTTGGTGATGGACAGGGAGGACTGACATGCTGTGATTCATGGGGTCGCAAAGAGTCGGAC
>NW_011494821.1:884659-885203 GCF_000754665.1 Bison bison bison | reverse complement strand
AGAGATCAAATTGCCAACATCTGCTGGATCATAGAAAAAGCAAGAGAGTTCCAGAAAAACATTTTATTTCTGCTTTATTGAATATGCCAAAGCCTTTGACTGTGTGGATCACAATAAACTGTGGAAAATTCTGAAAGAGATGGGAATACAGACCACCTGCTGCCTCTTCAGAAATCTATATGCAGGTCAGGAAGCAACAGTTAGAAATGGACATGGAACAACAGACTGGTTCCAAATAGGAAAAGGAGTATGTCAAGGCTGTATATTGTCACCCTGCTTATTTAACTTCTATGCAGAGTACATTATGAGAAACACCAGGCTGGAAGAAGCACAAGCTGGAATCAAGATTGCCAGGAGAAATATCAATAACCTCAGATATGCAGATGACACCACCCTTATGGCAGAAAGTGAAGAACTAAAAAGCCTCTTGATGAAAGTGAAAGAGGAGAGTGAAAAAGTTGGCTTAAAGCTCAACATTCAGAAAACTAAGATCATGGCATCTGGTCCCATCACTTCATGGGAAATATATGGGGCAACAGTGGAA
>NW_011494821.1:881291-884559 GCF_000754665.1 Bison bison bison | reverse complement strand
CCCTGATGCTGGGAGGGATTGAGGGCAGGAGGAGAAGGGGATGACAGAGGATGAGATGGCTGGATGGCATCACTGACTCAATGAACATGAGTTTGGGTGAACTCTGGGAGTTGGTGATGGACAGGGAGGACTGACATGCTGTGATTCATGGGGTCGCAAAGAGTCGGACACGCCTGAGCAACTGAACTGAACTGAACTGATAAGGGTGGTGTCATCTGCATATCTGAGGTTATTGATATTTCTCCTGGCAACCTTGATTCCAGCTTGTGCTTCATCCAGCCCGGCATTTCACGTGATGTACTATGCATATAAGTTAAATAAGCAGGGTGACAATGTATAGCCTTGACCTACTCCTTTCCCAATTTGGAATCAGTCCGTTGTTCCATGTCAGGTTATAACTGGACATAATGGATCTCATAAAGGATTGCAATAAATATTGTGGGAGGAAGGTGGGGAGGGAAGGAGAAAAGATGTAAGGGAGGAAGGAACGTTGATTGTGCTCCACAAAAAGAGAAAGAAATGCTCACAAAAAGAAGAGATCTTCAGAGTTCCTTCCATCTCTATGATTCTAGAATATTAGTAACTATGACAAGGAAGCCCGTGGTGAATTACAAAGATTTCAAAGGCAACCAAAAGTCACTGCAAAAAACGGATTCAGGCGTCCTTGCCCTCCATCATCAATGAAACAGCCCTGCCTTTAAAGATGATTACCAAGAAGTCCCCATTTTTTCAAATACTCACTAAATCTCCACTATTATGAATCCGGGTAGGGAAAATCCATCAAAACATGAAAATATTCACCCACCAACTTCCAGTTAGTCCCCTTGCAAAAAAAACCCTCCCAACTTAATATCCACGACTGTTTCCACGTATCTAGTTAACACCTTGTCCCTTGGGTGATGTAAAGATTTTGCATAATAAAATTAAAATACTGTACAATGAAAATTTGTTAGAAAGTAAAATTCAGATCTTCCAACAAAAGAAGGATTTGGACTTTCCTGTTACATACGTTCCAGTAGAGATGGGTGTATGTGGCTTTCTTGTCCTTCATCGGCCTAACTCTTCAGGGAGAGCTTGATTGCAAAAAACCTTCACAGACCTCCCTGTGTAGTCAAATCTTTTATAAACACTTAGGGCACCATGTACTCTTCAGAACAGCACTCACTACTGTTAACATTTTATATTTATTCATGGAATTGTTTAACTATCTCCTCTTGATGAGTTTAAGTTCCGTGAGGGGACCTTGGGTTTGCTCAACATTCATTGCATCACCAGTGTTTGGCAGAGAGCAGGCATGACATACATACTTTTACAGCAAATGAATTACATAATAAATTCACAGGAGCAGCACATTAAACCCAGATGAGATCAGAATGCTCTTTGTTCTTAAAAAAAAAAAAAAGTACTAAAAAGCCAAAACAAACTGCTCTCAATATGACTCTATATTTCTCAAAAAAAAATAAAAATGTAGCTAGCATTCTTCCCTCAACCACCCTTTTTCATTCTTCTGGCTTAAGCAGATTTTGGTTCTTTAAAAAAAAAAAAAAACCGCTATTTGTGCTTTTAAAAGTAATATAAGAAATACAAGAAAACATTCATGTTTACAACTTTTCTGAAAAAAAGAGTAGAAGACCGCTACTGCTAAGTCGCTTCAGTCGTGTCTGACTCTGTGCGACCCCATAGACAGTAGCCCACCAGGCTCCCCCATCCCTGGGATTCTCCAGGCAAGAACACTGGAGTGGGTTGCCATTTCCTTCTCCAATGCATGAAAGTGAAAAGTGAAGTGAAGTCGCTCAGTCGTGTCCGACTCTTAGCGACCCCATGGACTGCAGCCCACCAGGCTCCTCCATCCATGGAATTTTCCAGGCAAGAGTACTGCAGTGGGGTGCCATTGCCTTCTCCGAGTAGAAGACTGGCCCACCAGATTTTAAAACATAGTTAAAAGCTCACTGTAACAATTTATTATCAAAGCAGATAGAAACAGGTAACAAACAGAAAGTACTTAAAATACATAACCAAGTACATACGTGAATTTAATGAAATCGCAACCCACTCCAAGTACTCTTGCCTGGAAGATCCCATGGACGGAGGAGCCTGGTAGGTTACAGTCCATGGTGTTGCAAAGAGTCGGACACGACTGAGCGACTTCAGTTATTTCAGTTAAAGACAGTATTTAAAATCAGTGAGGAAAAGGAGGGTAATCCATTAAATTGGACTCAGAGAGGTTAGGTAATTTGCCCAAAGTCAAACACCCATAAGTGGTGGGTCAACGATTCTCTCTGATTTTCTAATTATCTTTTTCACTCAGAACTCGACCTGTTAAACATTTCGCTATCCTTTTTAAAATCTCCGTACTGCCAAGGCTTTTTTCTTTTTTTCTGCCAAGCCTTTGACAGGGCAATGCAAATAGAAGGCATCAATGAATCAGACCACAAAGGCACGCAGGGAGAAAAAGATTAAAAATTAAATGTGGTTATCTGATGAGAACGCCCACCCAGACCGACAGGCCGAAGGCAGGCCCATGGGCGAGTCTAGGACCCCCGGAGGACTTGCGTCTCGGAGGTGGCCTCGCTCGTGTAACGTGGCGCCGGCAGGTGCACCAACCTGCTTGGCGCAGGACCCTCAGGACTCTGCTCGCGCGAGACCGAGCCGACGACACCGAGCCTGCGCAGGGTAGACCCCAGAGCCGGTGGGAGGTGGCCTGGGGGCGGGCTCGCGAATTGGCCGGCACAGCCGGCTGCGGGAAGGTGAACGGCGGCCTGCGGGAGTACGCTGGAAGTGACCGGCCACCGCTGGAGCGGTGTCAGGGGTGGTGGCCCCGCGCCCAGGGGAGGAACAGGGGCAGAGCGCTGGTGGCCATGGAGGGGGCCCCCTAGGGGTGGCCTGGCGGTGAGACCATGCCGCGATCGCAGAACTGGGGGGCCCCAGGAAGAGAGTTGGGGAGCAGATCTTCGGAGTTGGGCGCTGAACTCTCATTTCTCTGTCAGGCGAGTGTATACTCCTCGGTTTTGTCTCATCACAACAAAGATTTGGAGTGTCCGACATTAAAGCCCTCGGAGTGTCATAGCTCTCTGGTCTTGGACAGACCGTGTTATAGCTCTTAGACAAATCAGTGTTACAGCTCCATGTTACAGTGTTACAGCTCTATTTTATTTAGATAATAACAAAATCCATCCTCGAGATGTGACGGCATGTCAACTCAAAGACACGAAGAGAAGAGCGGTCCAGCGCACCAGAGCTTAGGGTCCTTTTTTTATATGCCCGCACC
>NW_011494821.1:861987-881191 GCF_000754665.1 Bison bison bison | reverse complement strand
TTGTTCTATTTTCGCGGGCTTCTCTCTTTCTTGTCTTTTAGCCACCGCCATTCTGGACTCCTTCTCCCTATTCTAACTACCTAACATCACCAAAAAGGGAGAGAGTCTGCAGCTTTCAGGACCTAGGCGCCTTGGCCCTCATTTTGGTCTTGGCACGCCCCGCCCATCCCCAACTCCCCTCCTCCGCTGTGTCCCCTTTTTACTTTCTGTTCCAGTTCCCTCCTGTGAGTTCTGCAAACCACATCTCTCCCAGGCCCAGAATCAACCCCCAGGTGTGAACTGACCTTGCTCCTTGTCCAGTGCTGTGCCAAGCGCATTTGTAGATGTAACTTCAAGTACAAGATCGGGTTTCTACTCTCCAGGAATAACGGACAGCCCGGTTGGGAAGACTAGACTGAACCACAGGAATGAACTGTATGGTTCAGACACGTCCTAATACCTGATCTAAAATGTTCGTACTGTTGGAGCTCAGAAAGGGAGGGACTTGGGCTGGTCTCTTCTTTGTGAAGATCTGTATACTTTTTTTGGTATAGCTTCAAAAGTCATTTTCTTAGGGAAGCCTCCCAGGATTGCCATCTCCCACTTTAAACTGTTCATCTTTTTTAGCTTGTTTAGTTAAACAAGGGTCTGTTTCACAAGCACTTACTACCTGGTGTCGTGTCTTAAGTCTTCCAGGCCCCTAGGCAGGGACTCTTGTCTTAGGTAGTAGTGAAGTTGCTCAGTCGTGTCCGACTCTTAGCGATCCCGTGCACTGTAGCCTACCAGGCTCCTCCATCCATGGAATTTTCCAGGCAAGAGTACTGGAGTAGGTTGCCATTTTCTTCTCCAGGGGATCTTCCCAACCCAGGGATTAAACCCAGGTCTCCCGCATTGCAGGCAGATGCTTTACCGTCTGAGCTACCAGGGAAGCCCCTCTTGTCTTGTGTAGCATCATCTAATGCATGAATAAGAATTTAAAGGATTGAAATAATAATAATAAGGATTGAAATAGTAGAAGGTACTAACTAAGATGAGCCTGAAACAGTGGAAGGTATTTGTGAAAGTCAGAGATAGTAAAAGTTTGGCCAGATTACTTTGTAGACACATTTTACACCACCCCCCACCCCCCGCCCCCAGCCGCCCCAGCCTCACCCTGCAGCTTGTGGGGATCTTGGTTTCTGATCAGGGATTGAACTCCAGCCATAGCAGTGGAAGTGCCAAGTCCTAACCACTGGACCATCAGGGAGTTCCCTCTAGACAAATTTTCTTGACTCATGCTGTTTGTTTTTACTTGAACTAGTGGCCAATATTTTAAAGTCAGAAAATTTCTTTCACATCTACTCACTCAAAAGTCTGGGGTTTTAGCATCTCTTGGAAAATCAGAAGATGTGGCCAAACAGGACCCATGTGTCTGCATGGTACAATTAGCAGGAATTGAGTAGCAGTTCCCTCCTTTAGACTCAGTGTAAGATTCTCAGATATCCAGTCCCCACTAATCATTGTCTCCCAGACATTGAAGCAAAGTACCAGCTGTCATGTACCACCTAGTTTTTGTTACTCGTTCTGATGAACTGCCTGGCCTTTTGCCGCATTTGATCTTGATGTAGATGAAGGAGAGTAGGAAGGAGCACAAGTAGGAGAGTCATGGGCAAAGGGACAGAATGGGAAGAAGCCTAGTATATGGGAATGTTAGGGAGGATTCGAGAGCATAGTTTCGCTCTTAGAGAATCATAGAGCGGGGCTATTGCTAGGAGTTAAATTGTACCCCCCAAAAGGATATGTTGAGGTCTTAGCCCCTCATGCCTCAGAAGGTGACCTTATTTGAAAACAGGGTCATTGCAGATTGTAGCTGGGTAAGACAAGGATGGGCCCCTACTTCAATATGACCAGTGTCCTTATAAGAAGATGGCCAAATGAAGAGACACAATGCCATGTGAAAATGGAGGCATATGCTGGAGTACTGCATCTGCAAAGCAAGGAACAAAAGGATTTCCTGCTGTCGCCAGAAGCTAGGAGAGAGACCTGGACCAGTTACTCTTAGGAGCCTTCAGGAGGAAGCCACCCAGGCAACACCTTCCTTTCAGACTTCTAACTTCCAGAACTGTGAGAGAATAAATGCCTATTGTTTTAAGTTACCTGGTTCATGGGACTTTGTCATGGCAGCCCTAGGATATAATCCAGCTCTGTGAGTCAATGATAAGCTTTTATTTCCTTTAATGGGTGATAGAAGAAATCATGATAGATTTTTGCTCTTTGGTGTAAGCCATGCCTTAGAAAATTATTTCATTTGACAGTGTTCTTAGCACTGATTGGAGCCAGAAAACATGTTTAGAGATTTTACAAGAATCCAAGCATGGAGTGAGAACATTTTGAGTTAGATGGAGTTGGAGCAGTTTTCAGTCTTAGGTAAAATATACAGACAGAAGGGATAGAGAAGGAGAAGTCCACAATGACTACACCAGTGCTTCTCAGATTGTAGCAAAGCTAAGGAATCACCTGCAGCGTGAGCTGGATGAGCACAGATTGCTGGGCCCCTCCCCAACAGACTGATCCTGTGGGTCTTGGCGATGCTTCAGAATTTGCATTTTACTAAGCTCCTGGGTGAGGCTGATGTTGCTGCTGTATGGATCACATTTTTGGTAAACTACTGTGTTTCTGGCTTAGAAAAGTACAAGCCCCACTAGGGGCTTCTTCACCAGAGTATCCCAGGACCTAGAACAGTGACTGGACACTGTAGGCTCACTGTAGGCACGTTAAATATTTATTCAATAAAAAGTAGTCATTTGGGCAGAAACAGCTGTAAGAAGGGGGAATACATTTAGAAGCAAAATGATGAGTTCATTTTTATACATTTGATTCTTCTTGACTGCCAGTAAGACATTGGACTGGAGATGAATTGTGAATATAGGCTACAGTGTAAGTGAGGAGTTGGAGTTTTAGATTTATGATTCATTTTGGACAAAGGTGATCACTGAAGCCAGAGTTGATATGGTCATTGAGACACAGAATATAAAAGGAGAGGACTAGGAGCTGAGCCTTAGTAACACTAACATTTAATGGCTGGAAAAGCTGAAAGGGTAAAGACAATGAAAAAGTAAAGTGGGTGGAGTATCGTGCATTACGGAAGCTGATAGAGACAAGAATTTCAGGAATTATTTAGTCAAGGGGAAGGAGGAAGAAAGATAACCTGCTGCTGCTGCTGCTAAGTCGCTTCAGTCGTGTCCGACTCTGTGCGACCCCATAGACGGCAGCCCACCAGGCTCCACCGTCCCTGGGATTCTCCAGGCAAGAACACTGGAGTGGGTTGCCATTTCCTTCTCCAATGCATGAAAGTGGAAAGTGAAAGTGAAGTCGCTCAGTTGTGTCCAACTCTTCGCAACCCCATGGACTGCAGCCTACCAGGCTCCTCCGTCCATGGGATTTTCCAGGCAAGAGTACTGGAGTGGGGTGCCATTGCCTTCTCCAGAGAGATAACCTACTATTCACTTATTCAATGATTTTTTAATTGAGCACCCACTATGGTCCAGGTAGTGGTCCAACACTGCACAAAATAAAGCCCCCCACCCCCATGGAGCTTACACTCTTGGGAGGCTTACACTGTAGTGATGTGTGGCTTTCTGTACATTGGGGTGGGTTTTCTGGTTTTTACTGTGCCGTGCAGCTTACAGGATCTTAGTTCCTCAACCAGGCCACAGCTGTGAAAGTGCCAAGTCCTAACCACTGGACCATCAAGGAATTCCCAGGGTGGTTCTATTTGTTTGTTTGTTTTTAATGTGTACAATAACACTTTGGAATAAGTGATATTTCTGTTTTACATTTGCAGAAATGATGGTTGGGGAAGATGAAGAAGCTGGGACTCTAACTTGACTCTGCTGGCTTCTAAGCCCTGTTCTTTTCAGAACCCTAAGCTGCCTCTAAGCTGTAATCACTAGGGTCACTTTTCTGCTTTAGATACTACTTATATACTGATGATTCCAAAATCTGTGTGTCCACTTTAGATTTTCCTCCTGGGTTCCTGACCTGCTGATCCATCAGCTTCTCAGAAGTTTCCTCCTGGATGCCTCACAGTTAAGTCAAATATGACATGTCTGAAGTGGAATTCACCAGCTCCTCCCCCTCACCTCCACTTTTTCACTCCCACTACCCAGTCTTTTTTTTTATGTAACTTTAAACTTTTTATTTTATATTGGGGTATAGCCGATTAACAATGCTCTGGTAGTTTCATGTGAACAGCAAAGGGAGTGAGCCATATATATACGTCTATCCATTCTCCCCCAAACCCCTCTTCAATCCAGCCTGGCACATAACACTGAGCAGAGTTCCATGTGCTATACAATAGGTCTTTGTTGATTATCCATTTTAAATATAGCAGTATTAGTGTACCAGTTCTTAATTTATCGTATCTCGACTCCAAATCTACCCTTCTTTGCTTTGCTTATGTTACTAGATCTGAACCATCTCCTTTGCCAGCGGGTACAAGACTTATATTTTGTCAACAGAGGTTGCTGGAGGGAAATGCAAGGCCATAGGAAAAAGAAGGAACTTCTTTTGCTGGTGCTGGTGTGCTGTGTATTTATTGGTGTGGTTGCCAACAGATCAGCTAGGGTGAGTGCCACTCACCCTAGTGATTGCTTCTTGTGAACCCGTTCTGGCCTGGACACAGGGCCCAGCAGGTTCCTACCCCATCAAACAGGCCACTTCCAGCTCCAGACTGCCCACCTCCTCCAGTGAATTCCTCCACCACCCTGAAGGCCACTCCTACGCACCAGCTCCAGCCTGCACCCCAGTAGGTTTCTTCTCCATCAGTAGAGTGTGTGTTCCTGTGATAGCCACAATCCCTCTGAAAAATGTCTAAATCTCAGTGCCAGCAGGGAAGAGTCTTATTCTAAGTTCCTTGTTCTTCCCTCTACCTCCCTCTAAGATCTTCTGGTGTAGGAAAGAGGTGAAATTTGTATTTTAGGAATTATAGAATAGTCTGCTTATCATTTCAGATTCTGAGACCAGGAGTAAGATAAAAGATTGGAAGTCAAAGATGGAAATTTCAGAAGAAAAAGATTCAGCAAGGGCTGTATCAGAAAGACTCCCAAGACAGATATCCCAGGAATGTGGGTTATTTGAAACTGATGATCCTGAGGACAGGTTATTGAGGTATTGGATAAGCTCCTTAGATGATTCAGTGAGACATCCCTCTTCCCAAGAGAGAGGTATCAGGGAAGTGAATGTGATCCCCAAAAAAATGATTGCAGGAGAGAGAGGCCATGGATGTAAGGAAAGAGAAAAAACCCTTTCTGCAGGAGAAAGATCCCACAGATACGAAGTCTGTGGTCAGAGCTTCAAACAGAAGTCAGAAATAACTGAACATCAGAAAATTGATAATGTAAAGAAAACCTATGAATGTAAGGAATGTGGAAAAACTTTCAATCGAAGCTCAAACCTGATTATACATCAGAGAATTCATACAGGAAAGAAACCATATGTATGTAGTGAATGTGGAAAAGACTTTAATCAAAGTTCAAATCTTATTATACATCAGAGAATTCATACAGAAAAGAAACCTCATATATGTCATGAATATGGAAAAGACTTCAATCAGAGCTCCAACCTGGTTTGACATAAGAGAATTCATAATGGTGAGAATCCCTATGAATGTAAAGAGTGTGGGAAGGCCTTCAAGGGGAGCTCGAACCTTGTCCTGCATCAGAGAATTCACACTGGAGAGAAGCCATATGTATGCAATGAATGTGGGAAGGCCTTCAATCAAAGCTCAGATCTTATTATTCATCACAGAACTCACACTGGAGAGAAACCCTATAAATGTTATGAATGTGGACAGACTTTCAGTCAAAGCTCACACCTGGTCACACATCAGAGAATTCATACTGGAGAGAAAGGCTTCAAGGGCAGCAACTGTGAAAAGACCTTTAGGCAGTGCTCCCACCTCACTGAACACCAGAGACCACAGTGGGGAGAGACCCCATGAATGTTGCAAATGTGGGAAATCCTTCAGTGGACACACGGCATTTCTGAAACATCAGAGGCTACACACTGGCAAGGAACTTGAATGTGAAAAAGCCTGTACTTCTGACTTGGATCTTATCCAACAACAGAGAATGCACAGGAAGAAAAATCTTATGATGTACTAAGTGTGGAAAATATTTCCAGGGAAGTTCAGATCTAATTCGGCATTGGATAACTCACACTGGAGAGAAACCCTATGAATGCAGTGAATGTGGGAAAGCTTTTGGCCAGAGGTCGCACCTTATGACACATCAGAAAAGTCACACTGGAGAGAAACCCTATCAGCGTAATGAATGTGCAAAAGCCTTCCGGCAACGTTCGCTCCTCATCCAGCATCACAGAATCCACAGTGGCGAGAAACCTTGTGAATGCAAGGAATGCACAAAAGCCTTCATCTGGTGCACAGCTTTTCTCAAGCATCAGAGACTTTATACTGGAGAGAAACTTAAGGAAGTTGGGAAAACATTCAGCAAGGAAAAATTGCTTAGAGAAGAGCAAAGAATTCACCAAGAAGAGAAAGCTTATCAGTGCAGTCAGTGTGGTAGAACTTTTCGGGGCAGCTCAGACCTCACCCGACATCAGATAACTCACTCAGGAGAGAAACCCCATGAATATAAGGAATGTGGGAAAACTCAGAGCTCAGACCTTATGCAACATCACAGAATACATAGTGGAGAAAAACCTAACGTGTGCAATAAATGTGGGAAATCTTTTAGGGACAGCTCAGATCTCATTAAACACCACTGTGTTCACACTGGCGAGAAACCCTATGAATGCTCTGAGTGTAAGAAGGCCTTCTGTCAGAACTCACACCTTGTTAGTCACCAGAGAATTCACACTGGAGAGAAAGCCTTTGAATGTAGCCACTGTGGGAAGGCCTTCAGCAGGCACACAGCTTTTCTTAAACATCAGAAACTTCACCCTGGAAAGGAGCTTGGGGAACACAAGAGAGTCCTTAAATATGACTTACTCTAATAGGAAACAGAAACCTAATGAATGTAGAAAAAGCTTGATGGAGACCATGTCTTATTGCACAGTAAAGGGTTTTTATTGCTGAAAACCATTTGAAAGTAGGAAAACATTTGAAGAGCCCTAATGGATGGAAAACATGTAAGTGTAATGTGGGCAAGCTCTTGGACATAATCACCTTTTCTCTGCTTCATATCTGAAACTGGCATATAATCCAGAGGATACAATTACTTGAGAATGTTTCAGAGGACTTCCATTGTTGTTAACATCATTAGAAATCACTTTGCCAACAACCCCTGAACTAAATTCTTCATGGAAGGAGCCATTTCAATCTTGACTACCTAGTCTAGGGACAAGTATAAATCTGCTTTAAGTACTTTAGGGTGATTAAATCTCTCTGGAATGAGTTCTTCCTGTTAGATATATATTTTATACATATTCCCCTTTTATCTCCTTATAAAATATGCTTATGTATATGTGATAATACTAATTAGAATGAACCATTAATTGAGAGGAAACAAAAACTAATAGAAATGACTCGACAACAGGAGAGCTGAAGGCCAGGATACAAGAGCCAAGTGAAGTGTTCCCCAGAGAAAGAATGATAATGACTAGTATCAGGAAATAAAAGAGCAAAGGAAAGGACAGTGGATGTTGGAAATAGGACTAGACTGAGTGCCAGGGCAGAGCATTTAGGTGACCTGAATTGGTAGGAATTAAAGCAACAACTTTGAAAGGTGAAGTGATTAGAGGAAAGTGGTTTTGTCTTGAACCAGAGCTTTGTAATTATTTGAGAATTGGAGACTTTAAGCAGAACTCTGAAAGAGATTAGTCATCTTTAATCTGATAACTGATATTGGTAATTAGGCCCTGTTTATCTGTGCAGTCAAACACAATTGTCAAATATTTCTTGTACCATGAACTACTGGTAGATTGTATATGAAATTACATGTATCAGCAGACAAGAAAGTTACCAAATGGGACACTGTAAGGTGAGAATTTCAACCTATATCTTTCCTCAGTGGGAATAGCTTGTGAGATGCACAGAGGGGATCAGTGGTTCTCAACCAGGGTGATTTTTGCTTCCCAGAGGGCATTTGGCAATGTCCCAGAGACACTGTGGTTGTCACAACTGGGAAGAAAATATTGGCATCTAAAAAGCAGTAATGTTGCTAAATATCTTACAATACATAGCTCACTCTACCCCCAAAAAAGAATTATCTGACCCTAAGTGTCAACAGCACCCTGGATGAGAAGCCCTGCCCTTGGATATTTATAACACCAGTCACCAGGGGCCATTTAAGGAAGCATTTCAGTGTGATATGGGTAGTGGCAGTGCATCCCAATAGGAACCCAGAGTCTGATAGAAAACTAGTTTGATGAACTATTTCAGGAGAAGCAGTGTGGTGTAATGGAGGGGACGCAGATGTGGGTTTGAATCCCAGTAGGACATGTTGGCCTCAGGACCTGGAACAAATTATGTAACCCTTCTGATCCTTATTTTCCTTACTAATAAAATGGTGATAAAATAATCTACCTCCTGGTGTAATTGTGAGCTTTAAATGAGAAAACTGAAATCTACTGTTGACACACAGAAGGGCATCTTGAGCTTTAACCATTTTAAAACAAAAGATGAAGTATTTACAAGCAAAATAAAAGATGTGTAAGAATACAGTGCTGTGTTGTGGCTGGGGTAAAAAAGAAGGACCCCTTAAAGTTCAAAGCACTGGGGGCTAGGGCTCCTCCACAAGCGCGTCCTGAACAGCAGTGGGATATCTTCAAGTGGAGAAGCCCATCCACACCATCCCTGAAAGCTGGCTACTGGGGAATCCCCTGGAAGTCCAGTGGTTAAGACTCGGTTCTTTCACTGCCTTGGGCTTGGGTTCAGTCCCTGATCCTCACAAGCCACATGGTGCAGCCAAAAAATCTCTTCTTCATGCCATTGAGGACCCTCTCCCAACACACTATCAAATCTACCAAACACACTAGTGACATTGGTCACTAAATCTACTCCTTATTTGGCTTCTTTTCTTCAACTCATTTCCTCACTGAAGCAGGATGGGTTTGAATGTAGCAGTTGATGTTTAAAATTGAGCAGGTAATATGTTGATGTCCCTTGGCTGCAGCTACAGTACAAGTCATTTCTCATTTCAGTTGCTGAATCTCTGATGATATAAAGATTTGGAAGAACTTTCTTCCTGTGTCTGAAGTTGAGAAGATTAGAAGACCTAAAATTCTGGTCAGCCATGTACATGAGTTAAGCCTATTGTGAAGAAGACCTTAAGCAACTGGGGACAAATTTGGAAGGACTGGCTTGTCTGTCTCTGGAGTTTTGTTAGAATCTTGGGTATAATGATTTCTCCTGATTACCTCTGAAGGGTATCCATGCATTTTTTGGATGTGTGATCAAGGAGACTGTACCCGCCCACAATGTGCTTTCTTTCCTTTTAGCATAAAGAATCTCTGGATCAAATCTGGCAGCACCTTGCGATCCTGAGGGTGAAAGTGAACAAGTCTTCTGTGAGCCTTGGTCTTCCACTACTGTTCTAGTTGTCTTGGAACTGTTCACCTTTTTAATCCATCATGTACACCACTGCTTGATTTTCTTCAAATACTGCTTTTATCATCTCACACACAAACAAACGCAAACTCACATTCAAAAAGGATCCAGTGGCTGCCCATTTTACTAAAGTTTAAAGTTCTTGGCTTGGCATTTAATATGCTCTCTCATACTGACTTGTCTCTCACTTCATGAAAACTTCCAGTTTGAGGCCTGGTCTAATTACTGTCCCTAAACCGCTAACAGCTAATGCATTGTCCTAACTCTTATCTCAGGTTGCCTTGATCCCCTGCAGCTTTCAGAGTCCCTATCACTTAAAATAACCTTTTTCTTTAAACATGAACATGTCTGACAGGTTCTGATGAACACACACTCAATTCTTTAAAGAAAAATGCCTTGGCACTTTTTCCCCCACATTGTTTATTGTAAGCAAAATTCAAGCACTGAAGCATGGCTTGTTTGAATGAACAAACCAAAGTCCTTTGTTTCTCTGGCCTCAGAGCTTACAAGAAGCCATTATTACACAAATATTGTGTAATACACAAATACAATATACACAAAATATTACATTATTTTATGTATATTCTCTTGTTTTCTTTACACATTTAGCTTTTTGAAAGCAGGGAGCTATGTTTTTGTATCCCCTCACCTGTAGCCCAGACCTAGATTTACATAATTTTTTTCAATAAATGTTTGAATGAACATGCATGTTTATAATTTTCTAGTTTTGTGTTGGTTGTTGAAAACTATAGTCATCACAAGAGCATAGTATGTGTAATTTCCTTTCTTTTCTTTCCACTCTAGATACAGCCATAAACTAGTCAGTATAGAAAAAATTCAGGTTAAATTATATTTTTCTTGGTCAAAGTATCTGTTTTGAATTGGTGACTGGTTTCTAGGTAAGTGTTTTGGGGGGAGGGGAAGGTGGCAGGTTTGGCCACACCTCACTGGGCTTGTGGAATCTTAGTACCCCCACCAGGGATGGCACTCGGTCCAGGCACTGAAAGCACCAGAGTCCTAACCATTGGACCACCAGGGAATTCCCTCTAGTTAAGTATTTTAGTGATTCCCATTTGAAATGTTGTTTGCCAGAAAATGGTACTTCATGTTATATCTAAAAGTAATTGCTCTCTAGCATTTTCCTGAGATCTTGTTCCCCCAGAATTGGGTTGTTTTATACACATCTGGCTGGTGCACACAATTTTGGTAATTTATATTTTGCTAAAAGATATTTTTATTGGGACTTCCCTGGTGGTCCAGTGGTTAAAGATCTGCCTGCCAATGCAGGAGACACAGGTTCGATCCCTGATCCAGGAAAATCCCATATGCATTGGAGCAACTAAGCCTGTGTACCACAACTATTGAGCCTGTGCTCTAAAGTTCGGGCACCAAACTTTAAAGTTCACTACTGAGCCTACGTGCCACAACTAAAGAAAAGCCTGTGTGGCAACAAAGACCAAGCACAGTCAAAAATAAATAAATAAATAAATAATTTAAAAGAAAAAAAAAGATATTTTTATCTAGACTTTTCAATATCCTACCCTAAAGCTGAGTGAAATGGTCTCTAATTATTTTCATCCCCTCTGATTCTGTTGTTATGTTTTATTTCTCATTCCAATTCTTAATTTTTCTTGTTCTTAATCAGGCTTTAAACAAGTTTATCTATTTTGCTGCTTTTTTCAAGGAAATTAACGTTTGAATTTATTCCTTCTACTATTTTTAAATTTTTTTTTTATCTTTACTGATTCACTCTTCTTTGCTTCTTTAGGTTTATTTCACTATGCTTTTAAAGTTTCTTAAGGTTAGTTTTAAATTGTTTTATATCTTTTTTCATTAACAGGGGATGCAGTTGTTGTTATTCTTCAGTTGTGTCCAACTCTTTGCAACCCTATGGACTGCAGCAAGCCAGGCTTCCCTGTCCTTCATTATCTCCCAGAGCTTGCTCAAACTCATGTCCATTGAGTCGATTATGCCATCCAACCATCTCATCCTCTGTCATCCCCTTCTGCTTCCAGCTTTCAATCTTTCCCAGTGTCAGAGTCTTTTCTAGTGAGTCGGCTCTTCACATCAGGTGGCCAAAGTATTGGAGCTTCAGCATCAGTTCTTCAGTGAATATTCAGGACTGATTGCCTTTAGGATTGACTGGTTTGATCTCCTTGCTGTCCAAGGGACTGTCAAGAGTCTTCTCCAACACCACAGTTCAAAAGCATCAGTTCTTCGGTGCTCAGCCTTCTTTATGGTCCAACTCTCACATCCATACGTGACCACTGGATAAACCATAGTTTTGACTAGATGGACCTTTGTTGGCAAAGTGATGTCTCTGCTTTTTAATACTCTGTCTAGGTTGGTCATAGCTTTTCTTCCAAGGAACAAGTGTCTTTTAATTTCATGGCTGCAGTCACCATCTACAGTGATTTTATGGTGTACATTTTCAAGTATGGCTGTTGCTAAGTCCCATAGATTTTACCATGAAGTGTTCTCTTTATTGCCTTATAAGTGCTTTGTAATTTTTCTTTTGATTTCCTTTTTTGATCCAGTGGGATTCTTTTCTTTCTAGGATTCATACTATTTTGCTCATTCTGTTTTTTGCCATGTTAATTTGGATGCTCTACTGTTCTTTTCCATTCTCATCATGGTTACCTTTCCTTCCCGAGAACTCATAATCAGGCACATGTTTGTTATTATTGGGAAAGCAGATAGCAGTAATTTCCTCTATCAACAAGTCCTTTTCCTCTACCCCAATTAACTACATCCTTAGATTTCATTTTTCTTCTCACCAGAAATTGTTTTTATTTACTGATGGACATGCATAGGCCTTTTCAAACTGTTCATGGGGTGACAAACCTAGACAGCATATTAAGTAGCGGAGACATCACTTTGCTGACAAAGGTCTGTATAGTCAAAGCTATGGTTTTTCCAGTGGTCATGTATGGATGTGAGAATTGGACCACAAAGAAGGCTGAGCGCTGAAGAACTGATGCTTTTGAACTGTAGTATTGGAGAAGGCTCTTGAGAGTCCCTTGGACAGCAAGGAGATCAAACCAGATTGATCCTAAAGGAAATCAACCCTGAATATTCACTGAAGGACTGATGCTGAAGCTGAAGCTCCAATACTTTGGCCACCTCATGCGAAGAGCCAACTCACTGGAAAAGACCCTTATGCTGGGAAAGATGGAAGGCAAAAGGAGAAGAGGGTGACAGAGGATGAGATAGGTGGATGGCATCATCGACTCATCAGTGGACATGAGTTTGAGCAAACTCTGGGAGATAGTGAAGGACAGGGAAGCCCGGCATGCTGCAGTCCATGGGATCGCAAAAAGTCGGACAGGACTGAGCAACTGAATAACAACACTTTCTCCTTAAGGGTAACTTCTTTCTCCGGCTGTGGCCCTCTAATCAGGTCTGGGAAGATGTAAGTGGAAAACAGAAGGTAGAGGAGGAAAGGCTGCAAAGAGGCCACGCATAGGGTAGAACTTTCCGGCCATTTCTATCAGCTTGGGCAGGACCCTGGATCCACAACTGAACAGAGAAGCAAGGCACGCCAATCTTTAGGTAAAAAGTTCGGCCCACACCTGCCCCACCCACTCCAGGACTGCAATTCCCAGAGCCCTCCGCGACAGGGGAGGCCTTGGGTGCGCAGGCTCACCCCTGCCCTCCCTGGTTAGCTGGAAGCGCGAGCTGCTCAAAAGTGGCTAGGTGTAAGCTCTGAGTCCTCTAAGGGGAAGCTTAGCGGCGGCCCTCAGGGTGTCGCCCGCTGGCCCGCTCTGCTGTAGCCGGTCCAGGAAGGCAGCGGCGGGTGCCGCAGTGAACACACCCCGCGGGCAGCCCTTTGAGGAGCCGAGGACAGATGGCGCGCCTTTGCACGGAAAGGAGTCCAGAGCCCCACGGTTCATGGAGGGCGGGGGCTGGCCCGGGGCTCCTCTTCTCTGGAGATTCCAGGGCTTAAAGTGAAGGATGGGGAATTATAGCAGGCCAGGCGATCCGGCGGACCCCGTACCCAGTGCCGTGCGCAGGAATTCAACTGGGAACTGGTCACCGGGACATCATCCTGAGACACAGGCTTCCGCGCTCGTCTTCTGCGCCTCCCTCGGCCGTAGCCAGTGGCCCCCGTTTGTGTGCCTTTAATGGCCTCTGGGTACGTTCCACTGCTTTCCCTCTAGATTTTCCTGACGCTGGACACTTTACCGAGACCACGTCTTGCCCAATAGCTGCCCCTTAACAGGACCCTGCTACAGATCCTGGGCGTTTGAATAAGATTGCCTTAGAGGAAATTTAAACTGTTCTTTTGTTGTGGCCACTACTGAAATTTTAGGAAGAGGGAAGGAGCCATCTGGCAGGAGGCTTCACTCCAACACCTCTGAGAGTCAATAATTGAAAACAGGCCAGTCACCTTGCTCTGAAAGTTGCTCAGCTCCAAGCTCTGGAAATTTGGCTTTTGCTTCAAACTTGTTTCTTCCCGTGAGATTCCAGAACACTCCCCTCTCCCCAACCCCTCGTGCTGTTTTCTCCTACTATAGCCTTTATCAAGTTGTAATATGTAGTGTAAAAAACACTTTATGTATCTGTCTACCAGACTTTCTCAAAGGTAGTGACACTGGAATAGGAATCTGAGGAGGGATAGAGAAGGAAAGATTAAAGGATATAGTATAGGGTTTGACTCTTGGTAGATGCTGAGTGTGTATTTAATGAATGAAAAAAAAAAAAAAAAGTTCTGCTTATATGACAGCGTGCCCCTGAAAGACTCTGGTTGGTATGGGTCTTCTCCAGAGCCAATCCAAGCTAGGATGGCTGTATCACTAACAGCAGCTAAAACTCTGGCCCTTCTAGGTACACAGGATCAAGAAAAGGTTATGATGATGGAGCCAAAGGAAGAGGAACAGACTTGGGAATGTGAAAACAGACTACATGGGATCCACTCTTTCAGTCAAGAGATCTTCCGCCAGCGCTTCAGGCAGCTCTGTTACCAAGAGACTCCTGGTCCCCTCGAGGCCCTGAGCTGACTAAGGGTCCTCTGCTGTGAGAGGCTGAGGTCCGAGAGTCACAGCAAGGAGCAGATACTAGAGTTACTGGTACTGGAACAATTCCTGACCATCCTGCCCAAGGAGCTCCAATCCTGGGTGTGGGGACATCACCCTAAGAGTGGAGAGAAGGCTGTGGCTGTGCTGGAGGACTTAGAGAAAGGACTCAATGAACCAGGGCCCTAGGTGGAAAGGGGAACATACAATCTGTTGTGGGAACCAGATCAATGACCTTCCAGTCTGAAAGAGGGGCAGTAGTAGGGGGAGTTGCCAAGTTCAAAACTGTTTGGGGCCAAGTAGAACACTGAGTGTATGTTTCTGTCTTTTCTGCCTTCAAGCCCTGAATGAGATTCTAGCTCCTCTTCCTGCCCCTGTGCTGTGAGGAGGCTCTCTAAAGTCTCCTTGAAAGCTTTGGTCCCACAGAAACCAAGTGGTACCTGATCACCCCCAGGTCCCAGGTCTTGTGTGTGGACCTGCATGGGAAGAGCAATGGGAGAAGGCAGCTCTGGGAGCAGCCCAGGAGAAACCAAGCTTCCAGCTGCAGCCTATGGAGCCCTGGCCCTTCCCAGAGAGTGTTGAGTAGCAGGATTCTGTGGGAAGGGAGGGAAGGAGGAGGGAGTATAAAGGGCACAGAGCAGGTGCTCAGAAGCTGTCATCATCCTGGCCTTACTGTTCTTATCACTTAGGTGAGAGACGCATCACCCACAAAATTAGGAATAATGATAACCTACTTTATGTAGTAGCTCTAAGGATTAAATTTCTAGCGTATCTGGCTATAAAACCTCACCAGCATCTCTTGGTTTAGAGAGCCCTCAGTGCGTGCATGCTCAGTCGTGTCTGACTCTTTGTGACCCTATGGACTCCAGCCCACCAGGCTCCTCTATCCATGGGATTTTCCAAGCAAGAATACTGGAGTGGGTTTCCATCCTTTTCTAGAGGTCTTCCCAACCCAAGGATCAAACCTGCATCTCCCGTGTCTCCAGCACTGCAGGTGGATTCTTTACCGCTGAGCCACTGGGGAAGCCCCGAGAGCCCTGAAGGAGGACCAGAAAATACTTCATTCACTTTTAGCCTCATAATTTTCACTGCCCTGAGCTACAGGCCAGCTTGAAAATCTTTTCTCTTTGAAATTTTTCATGGCTTCCAAAACACACTTTGTAATCTATAAGGCATTCCATGTGAGATACAGCCTGTCGTTACCTTTCTCTACCACCTACTCCCCATCTAAAAGCCCCATGTGAAACTCTCTTTTATCTATACTTCTGCCCTTCAGATTTACCACAACAACTTCCTCCCCAGCTTTCATCCATCCCCATAAAGATCCTCTCCTCTCTGTCTATGGCTGACCCTAGACTGAGAGCCTCAGGACCGTGCACTGTCCTTGCAGAGCACTGTATGACCTCATAAACCATTGGAATGTGACATGAATATGTTGCTTATCAAGAAGATTCTATTTAACACTTGGTTTTACACCATAACTCCACCACCACAAGACAGAAGCATCTGAAAATTCAAATTCTTATTGGCAACAAAACAAGAAAAACAAAAAACAGAGATTAATCTTAGTGTCTATTCCAAAAGTATGTTTTTACTTCCCAGCATTTCCTTCCCTTTCTTGCAGAGTTTTCCTTGTCTCCTTCACCTCTGTTTCATAAGTTTCTCTTCAAAGCTAACTATTGTTTGATTTTTTTTTCCTAGTAAGCATGTTTCATATTTCCTTGACCACAAGCATTTAACCTGGAAAAAAGTATGTATTTTTAAAGTTTGGCATTACCTTATAGCCATTGCTGTTTGTCCTTTTTAGATTATAGAAAGCATTACAGACAATTAAAACCACAAAGTGTTACAGACCTTTTAAAGATGAAAAGGCAAAGCATTTGTCTTTTCTTTTTTTAAAGAGCAGGTCAAAGGGAAAGGCCGAGAGCACCAAGCAGGCAGTCATCCCTTCAGTAAAGAGCCAGCTGGTTGGGGACCTATTTCTGTGACTACAGATTGGAGGAGCAAGGGTTGACTGGGAAGAGGTGAAGATCACAAAGTCAGAGGGGCAGGGTCTTTGCGCCTTTAGGAACATCCTTTTCCATCACCCTGTGATTCTCATTTTTCCTTTTCTACACAACATCAGTTAACCACTCCCCAGTTTCTTGAAAATATTAACTTTTTCTCATATTTTTAAAGAGTAAATAAATCCTAAAAAGAAGATCCTGCCTTGAAATTTATTTTATTTTTCAAATAACATTTTTCAGTGTTCCATAAATTAAAAAATTATTAAAAAAAAAAAAAAGCAGATGAGGAGGGATGAGAAAAAAAGGAGAAGCTTCCCGTACACAGTCCCATTACCAAGAGATGACCTCATATGTAAGTGACTGTCCTTCTGAATTCTGTCGCATGTATACTGAATATTTTTCAAGCTTTTATTTTCATGCCAGAAATCCTAATCTGAGTGTCATTTCTCTGTACACTCAAAACAGGTATATCTGCAGTTTCCATCAAACATTGCAGAAGATGATGCAGAGACCAAGGACAAAGGGTAGTTGCCACAACCACCCATTACTGAAGTGGAATCACAGGTGCTCAGAGAAAAACTCACCACCAGCACTGCTACCTTTGAAGCTGCCTCTGAAGGTGAGGGTCCTTTAGAGCTGCAGTAGAGAAATCTTAAAAGGGAGAGACTGGGGGAGTCCCCCACTCAGGGGAAAAGCTTCAGACAGATGATTGTAACCCATAAGACAACTCCCACAGGGAAGAAAGACCATAAATGCAGTGAATGTAGTAAAGCCTTCATTTATAACTCACACCTTATATTCACCAGAGAATTCATTCTGGAGAGAAAATCTGTAAGTACAGTGACTGTGGGAAAATATTCAACCAGAGTTCAAACCTCATTCAGCATCAGAGAATTCATACAGGAGAGAAACCCTACAAGTGCTATGCCTGTGGGAAGTCCTTCAGGTGGAGTGCTCATCTTGTTCAGCATCAGAGGATTCATTCAGGGGAGAATCCCTACAAGTGTAATGAATGTGGGAAAGCCTTCAGTCAAAGCTCCTATCTAAGTCAGTGTCTGAGAATCCACAGTGGAGAGAAACCTTTCATCTGTAAAGAATGTGGGAAAGCCTACAGATGAAGTTCCAAGCTTATCAGACACCAAAGAGTTCATGCCAGAGAAGAGCCTTCCCCATGGACTGAGGGTGAGAAAGTCTGCAGGCAGAGTTGTACTTTTGTCTAATCAGTTTTAGGACTAGATTCCATAAAAGTTATAAGCTCTTTAAGATTTTTCCTGTGTCTTTCTTGATTTAGGAAAAACTGTATCTAGTCCTACTACCTGCAGGTCATCATTTCACACCCTCTGTTTGAGATGGCTGTATCAACTAGCATACCTTTGGCTTTGAGTAACAGCCAACATGCCAACTTCATTAGAGTTATGGGTCTGGCACAGAGCTGCTGTGCAGGTAATGGCCATCCTATATTAGTATTCTTATGAATGGGTCTTTGGTCCTGGCCCTTCCTCAGCCCCGCAGTAATCTGCCTGTTTGGACAGGGTCCCATCTACAACTGTCCAAGCATGAGACAGAAACCACACTTGTTATTTGAGCACGGAAAGTTTAATATAAAGAAGTATTAACAGTCAAGGGGAATGATCTATTAAAGGAGATAAAGAGATCTTAAGAATATAGGACCAGCAGCATGGGGAACAGCTATTACCTCTAGGGAGAGCCACACACAAATAGCCCAGGACTCTGGAATGGTGTGGCTGCTCTAGTGGTGTGTGAGAGCTGGTCTGTAGAGGCATGCAACAGCCAGTTTGCACCTTTTCACCAGCCTGCATTAACGTTGGTGATGGTGGGAGTTCACTGTGGAAGTCAGAGCTTTAAAAAAAAAAAAGTTGTTAAATATTGGCCAACATGACACTGGCTTGTAAAGTTCATCAAGGTGATACAAGCCAGGGCAGGAAGCCACTGGTTGAGGTACCTGCAAACTCACCAGAGGATGGGTGCCACATGGTAAGGACAAGAAGGGAAAACTACCAGGACCAGAAGCCCCTTTCTCTTTGCTTTGTCCCTTGAGTACCCATTAGTGGCAAAGGCCTTCCTGATTCTCTGATACAAGTTTTTATCTCTTTCTCACATAAATGTCCAGACATGAGCTGGTGGTCAGCAAACAGCCAAATCCAGCTCGTGACCAGTTTTTTTTTTATAGCCCACAGGCTAAGAATCACTTTTATATTTTTAAATGTAAAAAGCAGGGGGGAAAAAAAGAAGTGTGGCTCACAAAGCCTGAAATGTTTACTTCTGGTGCCTTTACAGGAAAAGTTTGCCAAGCCCTGGTCTAAGGGACAACTGAGTTTAGTTTCACTAGATACTTTAAGGACCCAACTTGCTCCTCCATCTCCTAGACTAGGATGTGTTTGCCTGCATGGTTGATGCTGGATCATTACTGTATCCACATTCCAGCTCCTAGGAAGAGTGAAGTAACAGTCTCAAGGACAGGCAGTTTCCTTTTCACCAGGTGTTACAGCAGGTGCCCCAACTGAATCATGGTGAAGATTCAGTTACACTGCCACATCCACCTACTGCTGGAAAACACCTCCAGCTAGGTGACAGTCTGACCAATTAAAACCCAAGGGGAAGGAGATAACTAATTTAGAAAGACAATGAGCAGTGCT
>NW_011494821.1:861549-861887 GCF_000754665.1 Bison bison bison | reverse complement strand
TGAGCAGTGCTCTACCCCATGGAATATCTCCCTACTTCTGCAACCTGGTGCTGCAGGTTGACTGGGGAAGGAGTGTCCTGGTCCCAGAAATGGCAGAGTAGGATCAGGGAAGCAGAGGATGACTCCCACTTGGGAGTCAAGGGAGTGGAGTGTGGATTACAGTCCTCCTGCGACCAAAGTTTCAGCTCGTTCCCACCACAGCCCAGCTCAGAGTAATGCCCTTTATGTTGCTTTATAAGGATTTTGTTCACTCTGCTGCCCCCGTCTTGTCATCAGCTGCCTGTGAACTCTGCAGGCATTTCTCCTCCATGAAGCTCCCTGTCTTGTCACACATACAC
>NW_011494821.1:849240-861449 GCF_000754665.1 Bison bison bison | reverse complement strand
AGCTCGTTCCCACCACAGCCCAGCTCAGAGAATGCCGATGTACCCAGCAGATGAGGGTTAAAGAAGAGTTTGTCTCCTTTCTTGATGACTTTTTGGGTAATCTTCGGAAGCTGACCCAGACCTTTGCTCACTCCAATGTATAACCACACTTCTTAGCAAAAGGCGTCAAATGATCAACTCTGCAGGCCCCCTGCCCTCATCCCCTCCACATCTGTCTTCTTAGTCCCTCCAGCAGCCTCAGAGGACAGTGCTTTCTTCTTTCTGAAGGCAAATTTGCCTTTTGTACCTTGAGTGTGTCCTTCCCCACTGCCACTAAGTTAAATTTTAGTAGTTAGTTATTAGATAATTATCTTAATAGGCCTGGTTTTAAGTCGGAAGGCACCTAGGAGACGGCAGGTGAACGTCTGGGAACAGCGTAAGAAATCCCACCTTGAAATGTGAAATATCCTCACGAACGACCTGAGAACGATACGGGCCCAGGTCCCGGGTGGTGGGCGCCCCTGGACTTGAACTGGGGGGTCAGCGTAGTACAGCGCCCGACGCTCACTCCGGGCCCTCAGACCTCTTGCCCTAACTGGTCACCAGCAAAAAGGCAGCTCGGGCCTCGGCCAATCAGCGCGGCGTGCCGCCCGCCCTGCCCGCCAGGTGGCGCACAGAGGAGGATTGCCCGGCTTCCGAGCGCGGCCCCAGCTGCAGGGCTCGCACCCTGACTCGACGCAGCTCCTTCCTCTTCGTTCCGGAGGCAGTGGCGGCCGAGTGCCTTCGGCGACTTCTTAAAGGTTTGGCGGTGCCGGCAAAGTTGAGTCCACCGGTAAAATCACTGCCTGCAAAGCGTGGTACAAATAAGTAGAACATCAGCGTTCTCATCGGCGGCACAGCAGGAGAGATGAGAGTCGCGGCCGAGTCCCCATGAGAAGCCTGGAGCTGGAGACAGGGACATGGCAGGGTCGGCCAGGGGCTGGGAAAGGGTGAGCTCGCGTCCTGGCTGGCCTCGTCGGCCGCCGCTCCCCAGCTCTCAGGGAGGAGGCGGGCTTCCTCCTCCATGGGAAAACCGAAGCATTCTCTCCTACTTCCACTCCACGGCGCTGACCGCTGCTGCAGAGTTCAAGTCTCCACCAGCCTCGTGGCACGCAGCCCCCGCGCAACACACAGGTCCAGTCGCGTCGTAGGTGCTCAGCCTGAGGTTGATGAATGTCCAAGGACCCATGTTATTGAAGCTCCGCCCTCAGGTTATCACCAGAATCGCACCCCACTTCCCACTGGATTTTACTGAGGCTCCAATTCGCGTCCATTTTCAGGGGTTCACCCAAGGGCACAGTCTTGGCATAGCTTCATCTCCAAAGCGGAGGGAATGTGATGAGGTTATTGCGGATTACTTGGTAATTTGTGTTATAAGTAAACGTTTGATTTCAAAACGTGTAAGGGACTGCAGGGGTTCAAAGATGGGTTTCAGATGGTCCATGAATTCCCTGAATTTGCATGCACATTTTTCTAGACAGAATTTTCTGGAGTTTCAAAGATCCCAGACCCAACAACCCGAGGAAGGTGCCTTAGACCAGGAGTCACTTAAAAGAACATGTTAAAACAAAACAGTAATAAACACCAGCCCAGAAATCTCAGTAACATTTAAAAATAAAAAGAACCATTCAGATGATGGGGGAGGGGTTGTTTTTATTTTTTTGCCCGCTCAGTTTGTGGGATCTTAGTTCCCCCACCAGGTATTGAACCGTGCCCTCAGGCAGTGAAAGCATGGAGTCCGAACCACTGGACTACCATGGAATTCCAATCCAGAATATCTTACAATAAGTTGTTAATCGTGAAAAACTATATCTATCTATCTAAAGAAAGTAGATAACATTTGCCCTGTTATGAAAGATAGAGGATCTCACCAAGCAAAGCAGATCAAGGACAGTGAACAGCATTGCAAAAACTGGAAGGTACCTCAGCACATGCTGGTGAAATTTACAGGTTGTATAGTACTAAGGTGAACTTGATAGGATGGCAAAAAACTGGCAAAACTTTTTTTTTTTTTTTTTCCTGCCCTACTAGGCAGGGGGGATCTTAGTTCCTCAACCAGGGATGGAAACTGTGCCCCCTGCAGTACAAGCAAGGAGTCTTAACCACTGGATCACCAGGAAAGCCCCAAAGTCATATTAAGACCATAATGAAACAATGTATGTTGGAATACACATTAGAAAGGCATCAAATCAATAGAATTGTAAAGAAATATTTTATTTACACAAAGCATTAGAATATCAATAAAACTTTAATTAGGGAAGGGTGAAAATATACATGGACATAGCTGCAAAAATCATGAAGGGTATTTCTGGGTATTTTAGTAGGTCTTTGAGATTGTGAGGCCTGGTATTTTTAATGGGTCTAACATTAAGAAAACTTAAGTCTTTTTTTTCCTTGACAGAATTCTACTTGCACTAGATTATGACTACCAGTCGTAATTACATTATGGTCAGATTTTGGCTCCCAAGTAAATTGAGGGGGAGGGGGCAAACAAGGAAAAGAGAGGAGTCTGAGCTAGCTGGATGAGAGGTGGTAAAGGCAGGAAGTGAGGTTACAGGAAGTGTGTATATAAGAAGGTGGAAATAATTTCATTCACCAGAATTTCTCCTGGAAAACACTAATATATGTTGGCAGATTCTTCTTAGAATGAGATAGAACTTCCTCCCTTAACATTAGGATCGAGCACAACAAAAATTGGCCACAAAATTGCATCTAATGTTCCAATAGTATATTTAACTGAAGGGCTTTTTTTTTTTCTATTTGCTAAGCAGTGGGTTTAAGAAGGTAATGGAGCTGGAGGTGGGGGGTTGCTCAATATCTGGCAAGAAAAAAGAAGCTTAAGTGATAAACCTGAGAGGGAAGGACAAAGAGAAACATTTTCAGTGGCAGTTTGTCCAAGGGCACTCTGAGAACAAAATGTCTAACAGAATGTGAACCTCCTTCTCCACTTTTTACACACCAAAATCTTCAGTAAAGCCAGTATTACTCATGGGTATGTTTGTGTGAAGGGATCCTTTGTGGGGAGCGTTAAAGAGGTGCTGAGTTCTATATTAAGGGCTGGCAAGGGGTGTATGTGCCAATAAAATGTTCAAACACAGGAATCAGAAGTTAAGGGAATGGGTGACATCCAGGTTTCAAGTAAGAAAGATATGTTTGGGAATAATTCAATTTAAGCTTGAGCAATGAAAAAAGAAATGAAAGCACACTGCACTTGTAATCACCCATGGAAAGAGGTAAGCTAAAGAATTGCTAAAGTCTATTAGTTCTCTAATAGAGGTATCTGGAAGGATGTGGAAACTGTGTAATCAATCATCTTATTTTTACAGCCCTTTTCTCAAGCCAAGGACACGAACCTGGGGGGACACATATTGGGACACAAGAATAAACCCATTTGATGGGTTTGGGCTATGACCAGTTATGTTTCCAAGGACATGATTTAAATCAGCTATATTCAAATTCATGTAGTAATTAATAGAAAATGTACAAAGGATTTTGAATAAGGCAGTAATGCATCCACCTACCCAGAGTACAGCACAGTGCTTCGGAGCACAGCTCAGGGCTGGAGTCTTGGCTCTAGCACTTACTAGCTGTGTGATCATGAGCTTGATCATGTGATCAAGTTACCTGACATTTCCCCTGCCCCTCACCTTTCAAATTGGGCTAGAGTACCCAGATCACTAACGGTTATACAACTCTATAAACTAAAGCGCATTCAATTGAACACTTAGAACAGGAGAATTTTATGGTATGTAAATTATACCACAATAAAGCTGTTTTGTTTGTCTGTTTTTAAAAAGAGAGGACACATCATAGGGAGGCTGTAAAAATAAAAATGTAAACTGTCTGGCATTGTTCTGACACATAGTAAAAATTCAATAAATAGTAGTGATTAGTATTAGTGTAATAAAGAGATTAAAGAATAAAACACTGAAGATACATAAAGTTAAGTTTTTAAAAAAGAGTTGAGGAATTATTGGGTTGGTTGAAACTTGAGATCATTTAGTTCAACTCCCCTTATTTTACAGATGAGGAAACTAGGGATCAGCAGGTGAAGTGCTTTATTCAAGGTCTAGTTCTTACACCAAACCCCAAGCCTGCTGGATTCTCATTAGTGCAATTCAATTCCCACTACCTCAGAAAGACTGCCTCAGAAACACTGACACATGAAAAACTGAGGATGTTTCCTTGGAGGAAAAAGAAACAGAGGGGAACACAGAAAACACATGTAGAGATGTTGAAGAAAGAGAATTCCAAGGTCAAGGGCAAACTGAGAAGAGGCTATCACATTCTGGTCCATGAACCAAGGCCCCCAACAGTGGTCATGAGAGCTTAAGTGCTTTGGCAAGGCAGGGGCCCTGGTCAGTCAGGTGAACCTGCTTATCACTGTGGCCTGGTGCCTGCTGACAATGAAGCTGCACAGTAACTCTTTGAGCTACTTCCTGACACAGGATTTGTCAGCAGCAGCAGGAACTGGGGCCAAAAGTGAACGCAGCAGAGTTCTTGGGAGCAGTCAGTCTGAGCGGCTGTAAAAGAGCTGCTTCTACTCATGTTGAGTGGCCTGGCCTCACCTGTTTTTCCCCTGGCCTTGCTAATCAGCCCCTCTGGATTCTGAGGGCCTTCACTTATGATCCTTTAAATTGCCTGTCAGTTTCCTCCATCAGGGCACCTCTTCAAATCACTGAGGAAGTCCTAGATGGGAGATGACCCAAGTTTCCTGCTTCTTCATTAATACTGCCATCTTCTAAGGAAACTTGATAGAGAGTTTGGAACATTTTGAAGCTAATAAAGCTTACTAAATCCCAATGCTAAACAGTGGAAAAGACAGAGAGGTATGTCTCCTAGGCCAAGACTTTAACATTTCAGGGGTTAATATTCAAGGGGTCGACTGTGCCATTCCTAGGAGGTGATGGAATCACATTCTTCCATTTTTCCTGAATAGTAACAATCTGGGCTAGATGGCTGGTGCAGACCCCTAATGTTATGTGATCCACAAGGGGGGAAGGAGGAAGGGGAGGAAAAAGGAAAGAGGAGAATTAAGGCCTGAAACAGCTTTTATGATTTAACTCAGTACAATGAAACTTCTCAATGAACAGTTCATAAAAGTGCCTCATCCTTTTTTGTCCAGCTGCTTAAATAAAAATCAGTACAAGGGCGGGGGAAGTTCTGCCCATTCATCTGATCTGAGAACTCGAGGTGCAGATTAAGAACATGAAGTCTGACTTCAGCTTTTCCCTCAGAAGGCTTTCCCGTTTCGCAGATCATTCCATACAGTGGACACTTTGATGTCGGAGGAGGTGAGAGCTCCGACTGAAGGTCTTCTGGCATTCTTGGCACTCGTAAGGCTTCTCTCCAGTGTGAATTCTCTGATGTATGATAAGCTGGGAATGCTGGCTGAATGTCTTCTCACATTCATTACATTCATAAGGTTTCTCTCCAATGTGGATTTTCTGGTGGAGAAGCAGCTCAGAGTTGTCCCAAAAGGTTCTGGCGCATTCATTACACTGATGAGGTTTCTCTCCAGTATGAATTCTCTGGTGGACAATAAGGTGAGAGGTCCGTCTAAAAGCCTTCCCACACTCAAAGCACTCATAGGGTTTCTCTCCAGTGTGAATTCTCTCGTGTCTAAGAAGTTCTGAGTTCCCCCTAAAGGCCTTCCCACATTCCTTACAAACGTAGGGCTTCTCACCAGTATGAATTCTAATATGTCTGATTATCTCTGAGTTCTGGCCAAAAGTTTTCCCACATTCATTACATTCATACGGTTTGTCTCCTGTGTGAATTCTTTGATGCCGGATGAGCTCGGAACTCTGCCCAAAGCCTTTCCCACACTCGTTACATAGATACGGTTTTTCTCCAGTATGAATTTTCTGGTGTCTAATAAGGCCTGAGCTATGCTTGAAGGCTTTGCCACACTCATTGCATTCATGGTATCTTTCTTCAGTATGAATTCTCTGATGCTGAATAAGCTGTGAGCTAACCCTAAAGGTCTTCCCACATTCATTACATTCATATGGTTTCTCCCCAGTGTGGATTCTCTGATGTAGGATAAGGGCTGAATTCTGACTGAAGGCTTTACCACATTCTTCACATTTATAAGGTCTCTCTCCAGTGTGAATTCTATGATGGTGGATGAGATGTGAACTCTGAATGAAGGCCTTTCCACATTCGTTACAGGCAAAGGGCTTCTCTCCAGCATGAATTCTCAGGTGCCTTCGAAGGCTTGAGTTAGTTCCAAATGTTTTTCCACATTCTTTGCATTCGAAGGGTTTCTCTCCACTATGAACTCTCATATGCTGAATAAGATGTGAGTTCTGGTTAAAGGCTTTCCCGCATTCTTTGCATGTATGAGGCTTTTCTCCCACAGAACTTCTGTGTGTTTTGTTAGGTCCTAAATTCTCTATGAAGTTCTGGCCAGAAGTAGCAAATGTGCTAACTGCATCTAATGTGGTGTCTCCCTGACGTGTGAGCAGGTTTGAGCTGAGTCTGCAGATTCGCTCACTCTCATCCTTCTCCTGATCTTTCTCACTGGAGGGTGATTTCTTAAAGATAATCAACTCTGATGCAAAGTCTCTCTCCTCAGATGACTCCTGCCCCAGAATCTTTTCTGTGGACTCTCGGGAATGCCCCTCCAATATGTCTTCTTCACACACTGCTCCAAACTCATGACCCTGGCACACCACCTTTGGAAGTTTTTCTTCCATTTTTTCTAAAAATGCCCCATGTGGCTGAGATTCTTCGGAAATTTCTTCCTTGGGAATTACCTCCTTGTTCTCAGTCCCCATCTCACAATCTGAAATGAGAGAAGTAAGTCTGTGAAGTGGCTGTATCACAGCTAAATGAAGCCCATGCTAGGAAGTATGGAACTCAACAGGGTTCTGACAGCACTCTCTGTATCTGGTGAGATTATAGGATGCTATGGAAAGGAAGAGAAAAATTCAGGATTATGGTGGACATGCTACACAAATAGCAGATGCTGACTGAAGAGAGTGAGAGGAATGATCAAAGGAAGAGATTAAAGGCTGGAGACAGGAAATGGATGGTAAGAAGATGCTGATAAAAGTTCCATAATATTAACAGTGAGTTGGGACAGAACCTGAGGTTGGTAAGGAAAACATTTAAGAAAAATTGTGGCCATATTAACAGATAATATATGGAGAAGGTTAGGAGAAGGGACAAAAATGACTAATATGACTTTGGAGTTTATAGAGGCAGTAACCAGAAAGAGTAGCAAGAAGAGCTATCTTTAGCCCAGTGCTGTGGTACTCACCAGCTCTACAGAATAGGGGATTGCATATGTTGTAGGGGTCACCCATTCAGAAGGTTAACATGACTTAGCTACAATGGGCACAGAAGGAACCACGCTTGACTCCCTTATATTTGGATGAAGTAAGGTTCTAGCTTAATTTTCTCCAGATGGTTACTAAACTGTATCAATACCTAATTTTCCCTACTAATTTGAAATGCCTCCTATACCCCAGTCTAAATTTCCATATATATATCTGGGTCCATTTCCAGACTCCTTTCAGTTCTCCTGATCAGTCTATTCCTTCTCTAATACCAAACTGTTCAACCTACTGTAGCTTACAAAGTTTTAATATGTTACAGAAAGTTCTCTTATTGTCTTCTTTTACAAAAACTTCCTGTCTATTCTATGTTTCCAAATTTTGTAAAATTTCCAAACTTACCCTGATGCTTTTGTATCTATCACATCTCTGTATGTCTTCTCTTTTAGTGAGTTTTTCTTATATTTTCTAACTGGTTGTTATTATATATATGTTTGCAATGTTGTTTTACTTATGAGTATTATAACTGATCCCTTTATGTAATTTTCTTAGCACTTTTATAAATCTAAAAGCCTGTATTTAAAAAAAAAAAAAAAACTTCTAAAATGCTATGGCAAGGATTTTTAGTTGTCTATCCCAATCTTCCCTCTTCCTCACCTCATCAACAGAATAATGAATTTACTTTTGTAGCAACAAGGCTACCTAAGGAAATATATTCTCTAGCCTTCTTTGCAGCTAGATTTTGTGACATCACCAACTTCTGGCCAATGAGACAGTAAAATGCAAATGAAAGCACAAGGGACTTCTGGGATATCTACTTAAAGGTAAGGGGATACATTTCTTCACCTTCCTTGGGGCTGTGCCTGGGGCATTAGGTGACAGCTGGAGTGCCACCTCAGACCATGCATTTACCAGCATGCCCTGGACCAGAGGAGGAAGGACCTTGGGTCCCTGGTGACCCTGTGAAGCTGCCAGACCAGCCCTGGAATGCCTGCCTCTGGATTTCTTTTATCTAAGAGAGAAATGAGGTTTTTCCTTGCTTAATTCATTATGGTTTTTTTTAATTTATGAAGTCAAACTTGCTACTAACAGGTACAATGGCCCCAGAGATTTAGCAAGGGTAATAGTAGTAGTGTGAATGAAGAGGAAACAGACTAGAGAAATGTTTGAGAGAACAAATCCCCTAAGACTTGGAGTATGATTGAATACACGCATGAGGTAGGTATAATTAGATGGATAGTGGTACCACCAAGGTTGGGAATATTGAGGAATAGCTAGTTTAGGAAGGCAGATGACAAGTGAGCTCTGATTTGGACAAGATGAGTTTCAACACATCCATACAGTAGTATCAAAGAATCAGCCAAAATATATTGGTCTAAAGTTTACAGCAGTCAAGAGGAGAGATACAGACTTGACAGTACTCAGCATAGGCAGTAATGAATGCAACGTGAGAACTGTCAGATACTGAAGACAGAAACCTAGAAAGCCAAAGCCAACATTCAAGAGTACTCCAGTTAAATTCCATGTGCACTTCAGATCCTTCAACTTTTCTCCACCCTGCTCTCTGTCCCAGAAGGCTAACCTACACAGCACTCACCAACAGGCCCTCTGGCTTCCAGTTGTGTTTTACCAATGGGGAGCCCCAACAGGAGGCTGAAAGGAGGGAGGAGAGTGAGGTCGGAGTATTTATCCTCCTGGTTCCTTCCTATGAGGTCTCCTTGAGCTCCTGGTGCCCTTCAACTGAAGTTCATTACTCATCTCAAGGAGTCTGTTCTACCCAGCTATCTCATATGGGTTCCAGAACCTCTCCTACGTCTTATCTCTTCTGGTCTAGGGCTGGTGTCTACTAAGCTATTGCCAGTCCCAGGTTCCTCAACACCCTTCCCACACCCACACCTTTTACAACTAACTTCTTTGCAAATAAACCCTACTCAAATTATCCTAATTTGAGCAAAGTACCTGTTTCCTGTTAGGACCCTAATGATAAAGGGGTAGTGAGAGGAATATAAGCCCTCCAGGAAGAGAAAGAAGGGTTAATGAAGTAGAAGTATCAGAATACAAAGGCATAGAGGTCACCAAGGCCATAGCAGAGGGAACAACAAAGCATCACATGCAGCTGATAGATCCAGTAGGATAAGAACTGGAAAACGTCTGCCCCGTAGTTACAGATAACATGTGAGAACAGAGTCAGTGGAATGACAGCAGCAGAAACCAGGTGGCAGTGGACTGATTAGTAAATTTGCTGCTTCTTTCAGAAAATTTAGATGAAAGAAGAGGACCAAGATGGGCACTACTGCAAAAGGCCAAAGAAAATCAAAGGATTTTCTCCAATGGGAGAGAGTTGAATATGCTCATGTTAGAAAGGATGGTGCCAATAGACAGAAAGCTTAAGAGGGAAGAAAAGATGAGATTAGTGAAGAAATGAAGATTCTCAGAAGCAGGAGAGACTGGGGAAGGGGAAAGGGGGGATTTGGAGGGTGCCCTTTGTACTGTCCTTTTTCTCTGCCCAGCCTCCAGTCATCCACAGGATCATACCCTGAGGCCTCCTGAGTCACTCAAGGGTGCAGTCCTGGTCAAGGAACCTGATCTCCTACTGGAATCCTAAAGTCTTGGAAGCTTTTTCCGCTACCCCTAAAAATGAACTGGAATCTTCTTCAACTTCCCCCACTCAGTGCCTTCTCTAATTTTCCCATGGAAAAAAGGCAGACACTCAAAACCTGGCTTTCCCTTTTCCTTGAAGTTTTTGAAAATTATAAATAATGTGTACCTATATAACTGTAAGAATTCAGCATAGAGAACTTAGCTCTCTTCTTCAACCATGGTACTATTTGAGTTAGGAAGCGCTGTCTTAAATAAATTTCTCTCTAATGCTCATCCAAGAACAAGTTCCACAAGCTGGTATTTCAGTCCCTGTCTACTTCTGACCCCTCTTCTGGCCTTTCCTTTTCACCACCATCTCTCCTATAGTTACTTTTTTTCTATCATCTAGCTCCTTACAAAATCAGCATTCATAAAACTCATATCTGTCTCACACCATATGGAAAATCATGTGTTCACAGAAAAACAAGATACAAGACATAGAAGTTAGGCATGCATATCTATCCCCAACTTCAAAACTGGTTCAAAATTCTAATCCAGAAAGTCTTCCCCAATTAAATTTTGCCCCCTCTGATTATTTTTACTTTGCATTCCACCAGTGCCACAATATTAATGCCATTTGTTAAATACTGTTTTTAGACACCTTCTTTATAGACACCTTTTATGTATAAATAAAACCATCCTTCTTTTTTTTTTTTTTTTTTTTTTGGCCACACTTGGAGGCATGGAGGATCTTAGTTTCCAACGAGAACTGGAACCCATGGACCCTGTAGTGGAAGTGCTGAGTCTTAACCACTGAACCGCCGGGGAAGTCCCAAAGCCATCCTTCTTTCGACTGATTTTCCCAGAGGTACAGATACACATTAGATCTTGTCCTCATGTGGAAACACTCCACTACTCATAGCAAAAATTCAAATTTCCAAACATAATTTCCTATGTTTCTCAATTCTTCACTTTTCTAAATTTGAAATGAGTTTTTCCTGGAGAGAGAGAAGATGGACATGCCATCTCAGGAGTAGGCTCAGCACTCTTAGTCCTCAGTTTGGGGGATGACAAGCGTCTGCTGGGTCTCCAAAGTTCAGAACAGAGTTTTCAACTCTGCAGATCTGTATTTCTTTTAATGCACTCAGAAATCCTCATTCACAAAATAATGATGCATAAACCAAATATCTACCAACTTACTAACCATGAGAACTGAAACTTTTAAAGGACCATACTACCTATATGAGGAGCCACATAAAACTCAAAAAATTCTTCAGTGGGCTTACAATCATAGCAGGAAGGTTTTTGTGTGTTTGTTTAATGAATGATACTTAAATAATGATTCTTGGCCTGGGATTAGGTTAGATGCAGAAAAGTCAACTAGAAAAACCTCTGAAAATACTTCCAGGTCCCACCTTAGATCTCTTAGAGTCAGAATCTCCAGGGATAGGCTAAGTCATCTGTTTCCTTCTTTAGACCATAAGCAAGGATGTTCTATTCATCTTGACATTCCCAGTGCCTAACATATTTCAGGTACCTGGTAAATACACAAGGAATTTGTGTACATGTCTTGTCTACACAAGGAATCTGTGGTACCCAGGAGGAAGAACTGGGTATTTCACTCATTTCTGTATCTCAAGAGCCTAGATCGGAAGTCTGACACATTGCTGATGTCAGTAACTAGCTGTAAAAAGAAGCTCCTTTAAAGCACTGTTATCTTTTCCTCTGTTGTCTCCCTGTTCCCACAATCAGCAAGGCTCTATTAACCCTGCGCTCAAACCTACCTCCTTTCCATAACTAACCCTCCTATGCTAATATCCCGTCTGCCGGCCATGGAGACAAGCTGCCAGAAGGCCTGGAGTTTCTGACACTGCCCGCCATTTCGTCCCCGCACTTTACTTGGGGATGGAATATCTGAGGAAGCCACAGCTCCCATCGGCCCCCAAGTCAGGACCGAGGGAGGGGGTGTCCCTGCTGCTCCTGTCTGGCGACTGACAGGCAGGGAGCCAGGGCGAGGACGGGCCCTGGCCGCATCCAGGGTTTGTGCAGGTGGGGACCCGGTGGGGGCTTGGGGGACCATAACGTCCAAGGTCATACATCGAACCCGGGTCTGGTAGGGGCCTAAACGTCGAGTTTCCGCGGGGCTCGCGGGCCAGGGGTTCAGGAGCCCAGTGCCCTCCGCTCCCCGCCGGGACGGGATGAGGTCTCACCTCAGGCAGCTACCGCCCCACACTCGCTCCGGTCGGGCTCCCCAAGCTTCTCCGCCAGCTCGCTCAGAACCCGCAGCTGTTGTCTTGGTTTCACGGGTGACGGGCATCGGCCACTTCC
>NW_011494821.1:840134-849140 GCF_000754665.1 Bison bison bison | reverse complement strand
CCAGGCAGCACTCCAGCCAATCAGCACGCGCCGCACTCCCGGGAGAAACAGGTGGTCGGCTGGCGGGCGACTCCTCACCGTTTCCAGGCTTGCTTTGCCCCAGTTCTCGCCCTCACACGAGCCCCACCTCGCCGCTGCCTCCCACACCAGCTCCCTGAAGTGGCCTTTTGCGTCTGGCAATGCCCACTTCTGCCCGAGGATCACCGACAAGCTGGGTCCTCCGAGTTTCCTAGAACGGCTCCAGGGATGCATTTCCGCCCTGGAACCGGCCGCTCTGCACGCTGATGTCGCTCCCCAAGCATTGATCTGGACTCAAGAAATTGAAAGTTGGCTTCACTTTCTCCCCGGGCAGAGACTGTGTCCTTAACTTCCTCATCTGCATCCCTTATCCCATCACTCCCTTCGCTGACTCCACGAATCTGGTAAACACAGACCCCTACATCCTAGGAACAGGCCGATCATCTGCTGGGGGCAAAGGGAGACCCACTCTTGAGGTCAAGGAGGGCTTACTGGAGGGAGTGATGTTTAGGCTGAAATCTGAAGGTTGACCGGGAATTACCGGGGTTAGGAGTGAAGGGGACAGTGGTTCAGGCAGTGGGAACAGCATTCTACCATAACCTCATTTCTTGAATAGCTTGATAGTTCTCAACTCAGCACCTGTGTACTTGTTACTTTCTCCGCCACAACTATCGAAGCCCGCGCGCCCTAGAGCCTCTGCTCTGCAACAAGGGAAGCTACCACAATGAGAAGCTGGAGTACAGCAACTGGAGAGTAGCCCCATCGCCACAACTAGAGAAAAGCCCATGCAGCAATGGAAGACCCAGCACAGCCAAAAAAAAATCTTTCAAAAGTGTGGTGTCTGAATCTGCAGCAGCTGGAATGATGGTTAGAAATGCAAACTCTCAGACCCCACCCACAGATCTCCTGAATCAGAAACTGAGGTTAGAGCTCAGCAATCTGTGTTTTAACAAGCCCTTCAGGAGTTCTGATGCAGTCTAAAATTTGGGTGTCACTGGTCCAGACGTTCAGTTCAGTCACTCAGTCTTGCCTGACTCTTTGCGACATGGTCTGCAGCACGCCAGGCTTCCCTGTCCATCAGCAACTCCCAGAGCTTACTCAAGCTCGTGTCCATTGAGTTGGTGATGCCATCCAACCATCTCATCCTCTGTCATCCCCTTCTGCTTCCAGCCTTCAATCATTCCCAGCATCAGGGCCTTTTCAAATGAGTCAGCTCTTCGCATCAGGTGGCCCAAGTATTTGGAGTTTCAGCTTCAGCATCAGTCATTCCAATGAATATTCAGGAATGATTTCGTTTAGAATGATCTGAGTGGATCTCCTTGCAGTCTAAGGAACTCTCAAGAGTCTTCTCCAACACCACAGTTCAAAAGCATCAGTTCTTCAGCGCTCAGCTGTCTTTATAGTCCAACTCTCACATCCATACATGACTACTGGAAAAAGCATAGCTTTGGAACTTTGAAGGCAAAGTAATGTCTCTGCTTTCTAATATGTTGTCTAGGTTGGTCGTAGCTTTTCTTCCAAGGAGCAAGTGTCTTTTAATTTCATGGCTGCAGTCACCATCTGCAGTGATTTTGGAGTCCAAGAAAATAAAGTCTTTCACTGTTTCCATTGTTTCTCCATCTAGTTGCCATGAAGTGATGGGACCAGATGCCATGATTTTAGTTTTCTGAACGTTGAGTTTCAAGCCAACTTTTTCACTTTACTCTTTCACTTTCATCAAGAGGCTCTTTAGTTCTTCTTTGCTTTCTGCCATGAGGGTGATGCCATCTGTGTATCTAAAGTTATTGATATTTCTCCCAGCAATCTTGATTCCAGCTTGTGCTTCATCCAGCTGGGCATTTAGCATCATACACTCTGCATATAAGTTAAATAAGCAGGGTGACAATATACAGCCTTGACGTACTCCTTTCCCAATTTTGAACCAGTCTGTTGTTCCATGACCAGTTCTAACTGTGCTTCTTGACCTGCATACAGATTTCTCAGGAGGCCTGTCAGGTGGTTTGATATTCCCATATCTTCAAGAATTTTCCACAGTTTGTTGTGATCTACACAGTCAATCTTCCCTGGGTCAGGAAGATCCTCTGGAGAAGGAAATGGCAACCCACTCTAGTATTCTTGCCTGGAAAATCCCATGGACAGAGGAGCCTGGTTGGCTACTGTCCATGGGGTCACAAAGAGTCAGACACGACTGAGCAACTTCACTTCACTTCACACACAGACTTTGACATGGTCAATAAAGTACAAGTAGATGTTTTTCTGGAACTCTCTTGCTTTTTTAATGATCCAATGGATGTTGGTAATTTGATCTCTGGTTCCCTGCCTTTTCTAAATCCAGCTTGAATATCTGGAATGTCACGGTTCACATACTGTTGAAGCCTGGCTTGGAGAATTTTGAGCATTACTTTGCTAGCCAGACATTAACAGTGTTTCATTTGATCAGCCCCAGTATGTGGGTTAAACAGGAAAAGGATAAGTTGTATCCTCCTAGCCACTTCCCTGCCTACCTGCTTCACTACACTAGCCAATTTAGAAGCCATATGGAGCAACAGGGACCTACTAAGGGAAGAAGCCAAGGCATATGGTTCACAAATAGCCATTCTCAAGACTGGGTGTATGAGGATGTGTATGACTGGGTAGGGGCTGGTGTTTCACAGTCTCCTAACAGGTTCAGGACTTCCATGGAATTGCTTCTTACATGTAAGAATGAGCAGTGTTGCTCCTCTTGAAAAAAAATGGCAGCCAGGAATGTCAGCCACCTCTTGAATTCACACAGAGACAGGAATATGGAAAATAAAAGGCATATGGCTCTTGCTCACCCTTGTCCCTTCTCTTCTCTCTATGGGAGATGTGGGGAGGAGGGCTACCAGCACTGGCTACTCTCCTCTCTTAGACTTCAAAACTGTGCCACTTCTCAGAGTAGCTTACAACTCTGATTTGGACCTAATACCGATCATAATTATATTTTCTATCCTCTATGGACAACATTCCAAGCTACTACCAAACTGTTCATAACAGCACTCAGTGTCCCCTGAGATTTAAATAACATTGTAAATGTAAGTCTTTGTGAGGATTCTTGAAGAAATGACCAAAAGCACCCACCTTGAAAACCTTCATGTCTTTCAAAACCCTTTTCTCCCAGTGAATAATCCCGGGCCAGGGCCTGACCTAACACAGGGACACTGGATTGGTAGCTTTCTCTTCCTGTAAACAGCTCTTCTCTTTCAACTCTCCACATTCATTCTTTTTATCACCATCACCTCTCTCCTTGATCCTGCCTTCCTTTCAACTGCACCAACCTCACAGTACATTCAACACACCAGAGTCTCACTCAGCACGACATAAATGCATCCTGCCTTATGTGACTTAACCATTTCCTATGAATACACCTTTTCCCACACACAGAGTGCTCCTTAAGAGTCAGCATTCGGTTACACATCCAGAAGAGCTGCCAGCCATGCTGGGCCCATGTTCAGTATAAAGCGACTGACCTGAAATATTCATATCTCATCTCCACACTACAGCAACCGGCTGAAGGTGTCAAGGCTCAATTAAGTTTTCAGTGTTCCCCTCACACCTTCAGCTATGAAGATGCAAGGAAGTAAAAGACAAAGGCAATCTCCTTTTCTAGGGTTAACAATTATCCCGGGGAGCCCAGAGCAACCAGTTCTGAGCCTGGTTCAGCAAGGTCATGTTAAAGGAAGAAAGAAAGTGAAGTCACTCAGTTGTGTCCAACTCTTTGCAATCCCATAGACTGTAGCCCACCAGGCTCCTCTATCCATGGAATTTCCTAGGCAAGAGCACTGCAGTGGGTTGCCATTTCCTTCGCCAGGGGATCTTCCTGACCCAGGGATCAAACCCGGGTCTCCCATGTTGCGGCAGACACTTTACCCTCTGAGCCATGTTAACATCTTAACATCTGAGGTCATGTTAACACTGTGCCAAAATAGGAGATCTTTCCTGGACAAGTTCTAAATCGAAGAGGTGCCTCAAGGTCCTGTAAGGTCCACATCTCTTTCCCCCTCAGGTGAAACCGTGGTCCCTTTCACGTGGGGTGTGTGTGTGTGTGTGTGTGTGTGCGCGCGCTCAGTCATGTCTGACTCTTTGCAGCACCATGGACTGTAGCCCACCAGGCTCCTCTGTCCATGGGATTTCCTAGGCAAGAATACTGGAGTGGGTTGCCATTTCCTTCTCCAGGGGATCTTCCCCACGCAGGGATCGAACCCTCACCTCCTATGTCTCCTGCATTGGCAGGCAGATTCTTTACCACTAGCGCCACCTAGGAAGCCCTTCAACATGGGATAAAATGCAGCAACACCTGGAAATCTCACTCTCCAGTGACTGGGCCATGGTTCAGTTCCAGGTAGAGAGGCAGAGAAGAGAAGGCTGCTCTGGCAGAAGGGTCAGTGCTGCGCTTTGAGGAAGGAGAGCTGGAGGTGGTGGCAGGAAATGCATTGGAAATAGACAAAAGCAGAATGTACAAGGGAGCAAGTGATCAGAGGAAAGAGCGGAAAAAAACTGTAGCCCAGGGCATGAGGCTCTTCTCCAGGGCTCTGGAGTCTTCACAAGGTCAGCAAAATAATGAGCCCACCTGAAGAGTGTGAGCCCTTGTGCTCAAGAGCCTCTGCTCCATAACCAGAGAAAGCCTGTGGACCACAACAAAGACCCAGAACAGCCAAAAAACAGAGCCCACATGTCACCAGGGCTAAGACAGCACCTCTAGTGTCTCTGTTCACTGAGCCCCTCATCACAACACTTCGAGAAACTGCTGCTAAGTATAGTCTGAATTCCCATGTGAGTGGAAATCATTTGCCATGCAGACCAAGGCAGTCCTACATGAATATTTCTGAGGCTCTATTTTGAGAAAACAACATGGGAGGAGTGTTGTGTCCAAGTCCAAGTGTCTCCCACCATCACAGGGACATGTTAGTTCCCAATGTGACTAGAGAACCTGCAGGAGGCCAGAGTGACTCCTCACTCTATCTTCATGATGCTGTTTTTCCAGCTCAAGATACAGCCCCTAAAAATCATGGATATTTGGGAAAGATGAAAACTTGAATTCGAAAAGATACATGCACCCCCAACATTCATAACAACGTGACTTACAATAGCCAAAACATGGAAGCAACCTAAATGTCCATCAAGAGATGAATGAACAAACAAGATGTGGTATATATGGAGACAATGGGATATGACTAAGTCATAAAAAAGAATGAAATACTGCCATTTGCAACAACATGGATGGACCTAGAGATTATCATACTAAGTAAATAAGTCAAATAAGTAAATACTAAGTAAATAAGACAAATACATGATGTCAGTTATATGTGGAATCTAAAAAAATGATATAAATGAACTTATTTACAAAACAGAAATAGACTCACATACATAGAAAATAAATTTATGGTTACCAAAGGGGGAAGGTGGGGGGAAGGGATAATGGAATTTAGGATTAACAGATACACACTACTATATATAAAATAGATAAACAGGGTTTCACTGGTGGCTCAGTGATAAAGAATCCACCTGCCAATGCAGGAGATATGGGTTTGATCCCTGGTCTGGGATGATCCCACATGGGACGGAATAGCTAAACCCTTGCACCACAAATACTGAGCCTCTGCTCTAGAGCCCAGGAGCTGTCACTACTGAAGCCCACACTCTCTAGAGCCTGCGCTCCGCAACAAGAGAAACCACTGCAGCGAGAAGCCTTGCACCACAAGTAGAGTAGTGCCTGCTCTCCAAAACGAGAGAAAAACTGTCACGGCAACAAAGACCCAGAACAGCCAAAAACAACAAATAATTAATTTAGAAAAATAAGGACCTTCCATAAAGCATGGTGAACTATATATAGTATCTTGCAATAACCAATGATGGAAAAGAATTTTGAAAAAGGATGCATCCAATCTGTCTATCTATATAACTTATCACTTTGCTGTATACCTGAAACTAGCACAACATGGTAAACCAACTATATTTCGATTTTTTTAAAAACCCTGGATGCACTTCAGCGCTTCAACAAGATCCTTTCTCTGTGATGCAACCTCTCAGGTTGATGCAATCCCTTTGCCATCGCCCACACTGTTTATTGTTCTTTGTACTTCGTTTTCTCTTATGCCACACCCTACCCACAATCCTGTCCTTGGGTCCAATGCCACTGAAATCCATAGTTGTGATGACCCTTTGGGGTCCCTCTAAAGCAAAAGTGTCCCTTTGTCTCTTGATGCTTAATTCTGCTGCCAACACCCACACGTTCTCTCTCTAGATTTATCTTGGGCTTGTCGTCTTCCTCCTTGTTCAAACTCTCTCTACCCCTGCAGCAGTGAGTTATTCACATGATCCTCAACTTCACTACATTCATGCCATATACGAAATCAAGATAAAGAGATGTTATTCAGGTAGGCAAAATACAGGCTTTCAGGCACAGTTTAAAAGAACAATAACAACAAATCCAAACCTTACAAATACTGAACAAAGCTTCCAAAGCCCTCTCGTATATACTAGCCATGATCAGAGTCTCTGGAAGCTTTGGCTGTCTACAGCAGCTGCAGAAAAGTCCTTCACAGGCGAAGGTGGCTCAAAGGATTCAGTGGCTGGTCCAGGTTTACTCAGGTCAGAAGAGGGGAAACCAGATTAGCACCCACATATTCAGATTCCTCCCCAGGCTCTCCTCATTTCAACCTGGCTTCCTTCCTAGAGTCTCACTGAATACACACCTACCTCTATCTGGCTCAGTTGGTAAAGAATCTACCTGCAATGCAAGAGACCCAGGTTTGATCCCTGGGTCAAGAAGATACCCTGAATAAAAAAATGGCACTCCACTCCAGTGCTCTGGCCTGGAAAATCTCATGGAAAGAGGAGCCTGGCAGGCTATAGTCCATGGAGTCAGAACAGTCGAACATGATTTGGTGACTAAACCACCCATCCATCCTTTAGTGGGGCTCTGTTTTGTCTAGGCCAGTTTTGCCACTATTTTGACCAACAATCAGTTCCAGAGAGAAAGTTTCAAATCTAACATCCAGAAAATCCACATTTGGTTCACATGTACATAAAGTGTCTCCCATCTACTGGAATAAAATCCTGCATGATAAGTATACTTGGGTTGCCACCTGGCTTCCATACTTCAAGACCTGGTTCCAAAAAATCACATCCACAAAGCCTTTCATGCTTGCTCTCTTCTCATTTCAATCACTCCTTCACTGTCCTCCAGTGACCTTTGGCATTTGGGCTAATTTCACTTTTGGTATCTTGTATTATGTTGTAAGAATATTTTTCATTTCCCTACCTAGTGATAAGAACCAAACCTGCCCTCAGGGACTGTGCCCAGAGCACTGCACTAATCACAGATGGTCTGTACATGTTGACTAAGAAATGCTTACCTGGAAAAATCTTCCGTAATTAAGCTGAATTCTAACAGTGGCCTTAAGGAACAGTACCTTAACCCAGAAGAATAATGGCAGGGATTTGGGACACAGGGTAAAGCTGGTTAAAACAGCAAATGTAGCCAGTTAGCTCCGCAAAGCTCCTCCTATGGCATTGTTGTTGTTTAGTCACTAAGTCGTGTCTGGCTCTTTTGCTACCTCTTGGACTGCAGACCTCCAGCCTCCTCTGTCCATGGGATTCTCCAAGCAAGAATACTGGAGTGGGTTGCCAAGTCCCTCTCCAGGGTATCTTCATGACCCAGGGATCGAACCCATGTCTCCTGCTTGGCAGGGTGACTCTTTACTACCAAGTCATCTGGGAAGGCCTTCTATCCCATTAGATCAACAGTTATCATGGGGTTGGTAACTTTTTCACAGGGTGGATAAGGAACCTTAGCTGACCCTAGAGTCCACAAGTTCCATATAACATTGGAGTGTCAGTGAGCCAAAATACAGCAACCAGAGGGATCAGCCATCAAGCTTGGTTAATTTGTTCTTTATTTTTGAATAAGGCCACCCCTGGATAAGCAGCAATCAATCTTATAATATTATACGTTCTAGAAGATCAAATTAGACCTTTCCTTAGTAAGACTGAGTATGTAACTTGACCTACTGTGCTAGACCCAAGGGAGGACACGATGATCCAGGGAATATCTTTGGTGCCAAGATGCTGGAAGAATCTGGGACTGTTTCCAGCACTAGTGGGCAAGGGTTTAAAGTCTCTAGAGCCCAAAGATACAAGCAGCATCCCTGGAGGAGATGGACAAACACCTTTAACTGGGAAAATAGGCCACACCTCCCATCATCCTATGCTGCTTAATATGAGATGTCTATATAGTCAAAGCTACAGTTTTTCCAGTAGTCATTATGGATGTGAGAGTTAGACCATAAAGAAGGCTGAGCACCAAAGAATTGATGCTTTCAAATTGTGGTGCTGGAGAAGACTCTTGAGTGTCCCTTGGACTGCATGGAGATCAAACCAGTCAATCCTAAAGGAAATCAACCCTGATTATTCACTGGAAGGACTGATGCTGAAGCTGAAGCTCCAATACTTTGGCCACCTGATGAGAAGAGTTGACTCACTGGAAAAGACTCTGATGCTGGGAAAGAATGAAGGCAAAAGGAGACGGGGGTGGCAGAGGATGAGATGGTTAGAGAGCATCACAGACTCAATGGACATGAATTTGAGCAAACTCTGGGAGACAGTGGAGGACAGAGGAGCTTAGCATGCTGCAGTCCATGGGGTTGCAAAGAGTTGGACACAACTTAGCAACTGCACAGCAACAAAACAACTATTTAAGATGTAGGTTTGTTAGGGTGAGAGGAGAAAGGGGCTGAATCTGGAGGAGACTGGGATTCATGGAGAGGGACATAAATAATTACATTAGACCTTGTCAGAATCAGGGGACTCCTTTCCTTTGACAAGGCCCAAGTGTTAAACTATGCAAGACAGTGGACATTGCAGCCCCCTCAGAGACCAGTCAAAAGACTGTTTTGCACTCTGGAACAACACACTCAACAACAGCACACAATGCTCAGGTATGACTAGGTTTGTTTCAGCCCTCAGCTT
>NW_011494821.1:834853-840034 GCF_000754665.1 Bison bison bison | reverse complement strand
GCTTGTGGGACTAGCCTTCTACTCTAAAAACATATGAGAAATGAATTCTGCTTTATATCCTGAGATGTAGAACATCTGTCTTGTGGGGAGGAGACCCAAAGAGCTTTGCCTAAAGCCAGGCATCCGCTTCTAAGGGGTAGGTGTTCTAACTTCTGGGATAGATGATCAACAGAAATGACATCCACAAAAAACTCCATGACCTCCTCGGAAGCAGGTTTAACAGGCAGATCTGTTCTTTGGTAGCAATGTTAAACAATAACATGCCATAATTTTAGGGCAAAAAAAAAAAAAAAAATCCCAGGATGCTTTGTAGACCAAATATTTCCAAATTTCTGGAGGTAAGAAACATCAGCGAAGCTCCCCAGGGGATTCCAGTGTGCTCTCATGTTAAGAATCCCTGGTTAGGGACCTCCCTGGTGGTCCAGTGGTTAAGACTGTGCTTCCGCTGCAGGGGACATGGGTTCAATCCCTGGCTGGTGAGTGAAGATCCTGTATGCCATGTGGTGTGGCCAAAAAGTAATTTTAAAAAATCTTTTTTAAAAGAATCCCTGGTTAGACAATTGGGGAGCCACCTAGATCTAAGGCCCAGCTGACTTCTCTGGAATTCAGGTGCTCCAGGCAGGTGTAGATTCGTGAGTGAAAGTGGCCTTCTGACAGGAAAGAGGAAGAGGGGCCATCGTACCTTGTTAAGGATTAGGACCCAGCCCCTGTTGTTGCAGAGAGGTGAAAAGAATATTAGCTTAAACACCATGAGACCCAGCTTCTAGTCCTGGCTCTACCATTTATTATTTCTGAGACTTTAATAAGTGGCTTAACCTCTTGGCTCTATGAAAATGGGCACAACTGCACTCATCACACTTGATAAGAAAACCAAGACCATTACAAAGCTGACAGGTTTTGGCAAGAAATGAGTTTCTGGAGACATTACACAATTTAAGGTAATTTCCCCCAAAGGAATAAAGATAAGGTGAGCTGGTATCATCACATGACTCATAATCCTACAGTCAATGAATATGTTTTGCTCAAAGGCTATGTTTGTTGTCTATGTGATTTCACAAGGTACTCTTTCCTAAAGATACAGGATCAAGTGGTATAGTGATTGTTAAAACTTGTCTATGGAGTTTTATTACATCTTGCTTTCATTTTTCAATGCTAACATGAGCGTGCATGCTTGTGTGCTTAGTCGCTGCAGTTGTGTCCGACTCTTTGCGGCCCTATGGACTGTAGCCTGCCAGGCTCCTCTGTCCATGGGATTCTCTGGGCAAGAAAACTGGAGTGGGTTGCCATGCCCTCCTCCAGGGAGTCTTCCCAACCCCAGGATGGAACCCATGCCTCTTATGTCTCCTGCATGGCAGGCAGATTCTTTACCACTGAGCCACAGGGGAAGCCCAACATTAACACCATTACACAGAAATGCAAATATGAGGTTATAGAACATAAAAACACTTAAATGATAACAGTACGTTTTTGCCATGTTTGTAATTCTTTGTTTTACTTATTTTAAATAAGCTTTTAACTTTAGAACAGTTTTAGATTTATAGAAAAATTGCAGAGGTAGTACACAGAGTCTATCCCACACTGTTTCCCATATATTAACATCTTACCTGAGAATGGTACATTTGTCACAATTAAGGAACCAACTGATACAGTTATTAACTATTGTCCAGTATCTTATTCAGATTTCCCTAGTGTTTATCTAGTGCCTTTTCCCATGCCAAGATCCTATCCAGAACACATTACTTTTAGTTGTCATGCCTCTTTAGGTTCCACTAGGCTGTGCAGTACATTTAAAAATAACAGTCCACAACATAACCACAGAAGGCACGAAGCAAATCAAAACAACGGCCAAGTTCTCATGATACTCACAAAGGACTCGGTCATTTGTTTACCGGTTCATTAGGGTGAACAGTGTCCAACTTCCTTCATGAGCTTTCAAATTGAGATTCCTGAAATTTTGTTTTAATTGGAGGGGATTCGCTTTTTTCACTTATTGCATAGTAAATGAATTTTTATCACATTTCAAATTATTCAACACCTCATAAAATGCATCCAGTAATACCACACTATTATAAGGCACTTTCCTTAGTGAGCAGAAGGCAGATTTCAGATTCCCAGGCCCAGCTCGGGAGACGGTGCTTTTGAAAGGTCCAGGATGGGGGCAGAGCTATCTGTATTTTAACTCCCAGGTGATTCTGATGTCTCAAGGCATCACTAAATATAAAAGTCACCTTAGGACGTCCCTGGTGGTCCAGTGGTTAAGAATCTACCTGCTGATGCAGGGGACATGGGTTTGATTCCTGATCCGGGAAGACCCCACATGCCTTGGAACAACTATGCCTGTGAGCCCAAGTGCTGCAATTACTGCAGCCCATGTGCCTACAGCCTGTTCTCTGCAACAAGGAAAGCCACCACAATGAGAAGCCCACACACGGCAAAGAAGAGTAGCCTCCATTCACTGCAGCTAGAGAAAACCCATGCACAGCAACAAAGATCAAGAGCAGCCAAATATATAAATTTTTAAAAATAAATAATATATAAAAGTCACCTTAACCCTGAGGAACAAGGCTTTCAATTTAAATTCAGTATCCAAGTAACACAATCAGCCTGGATGCTAAAATTCACACTCGAGAGAATGAATGATTCAGTGAACATATGCCAAGACATACAAGTATATAGGCATCCTTAACCTACATGCAGGAAGTGCTCCTAAATTTTATTTTTGGATTAGCTATTGAAACCAGAAATATATTTATGTACCCCTGTAACACTGTTATGACCATTGGGTAAGTTTTCTTGTGCCGTGCTGTGCTTAGTCACTCAGTCATGTCCCACTCTGCTACCCCCATGGGCTGTAGCTTGCCAGGCTCCTCTGTCCATGGGAACTCTCCAGGCAAAAATGCTGGAGTGGGTTTCCATGCCCTCCTCCAGGGGACCTTCCCAACCCAGGGATCTTAACTCGGGTCTCCTGCACTGCAGGCAGATTCTTTACCAGCTGAGCTACCAGGGAAGCCTAAGTTTTCCTAATAACCACCAAAATGTATTTTTCCCATAACACAATGATACATTTAAAAGCATTTTCCAAAAAAGTTAAAAAAAATTAAAAAATACAGGTGCTTTCCAGCGTTGAGAACCACTGGTAAAGCACAGGCTTAGAGACAGCCCTACACTCTTCCACTTAGTAGCTCTGCATACCTGGGAAAATGACTGCAGCTTTGTAGCTCAGTGTTCTCACCTGTAAAATGGGATAATATTAGTTGTGATGTGCAGGCTCAATAGTTGTGATGCATAGGCTTAGTTGCTTTGCGGCATATGGGATCTTAGTTCCCTGACCAGGGATTAAATCCACATCTCTTGCATTGCAAGGACGATTCTTGACCACTGGACCTTCAGGGATGTTCCAAACGGGATAAATTATTAAATACATAAGATTCTTGTGATAACTGTGAGATAATGCACAAAAAGCTCTTAGCATATACCAGGCTCTAGAATGTGTACAATGGCAGTTAACTCTGCAGCAACTGCTGGTGCAAACAAGGAGAGGAGAGATGGTGCAGTGGTAAAGAATCCGCCTGCCAACACAGGAGATGTAAGAGACGTGGGTTTAATTCCTGGGTTGGGAAATCCCCTGGAGTAGGGAATGACAACCCACTCCAATATTCCTGCCTGCAAAATTCCATGGACAGAGGAGCCTGGTGGGTTACACAGTCCATGGGGTCACAAAGAGTCAGACATGACTGAATACACACATACACAGCCAAGAGTTGAAAGAAAGGGGTAGAAGGAAAGAGTGCTCGTGTGAGGATTTTCAAAGTGTAATCACAGTAGATGGGGAAATCTCAAAAGGCACCTCAGCAAGAGATATGTTTACGTGTTAAGGCGTCCTCTCCCAGCTTGGGGATGAAGAGGCAGTGTCCTCAATGGGCGTCAGGTGGCGCCACAAGCCTACAGAGTCCAGCTTTGTGTGGGAAAGCAGATGAGAAGGAATGAAAAAGTGAAATCTCAGAGCCCTCGTCAATCTGACACAGCTGCCACTTTGAACAGTGGCAGTGTCTTTTAAGTCAGGGGTTTACATTTCAATAAACCCATAAAATTCAATATACACACCATTCCCCTCATCTAGATTCTTAATTATTTCTATACCAAGAGACATGTTGAAACATGCATACTGTTTGTGTATTACTTAATATAAAAATAATATCATAACCAGCATTCCAAAGTAAGACAAGCTATTTCTATAGGCAAGTACGGCAGTGAAACAACAGCCCTGGTGGAGAAAAGAGGAAAATGTGATGAACATTCATGACAACTGTGGTGGAGATGAGTGACCCAGTATCACCCACCCCTCTTAAGAGTCCCAGACGTTGGAATTTCTCTGGTGGTCCACTGGTTAAGAATCTGCTTTCCAATACAGAGGGCACAGGTTTGATCCCTGGTAAGGGAACTAAGATCCCATATGCTGCGTGGTACGGACAAAAAAAAAAGAAGAGCACAATTCCCAGTTCTCTTTGAGCTGGTGTGGACGCATAGCTAAGCCCTGACCTGTGCAACATGAATGGAAAGGGAAGTTTGCAGGAAATTCCCTTGAGAGACAGATGGCAGGCATCTTCCTCCATTCTCTGCCTACAACATGGTTTTGATGCCAGCCGCTCCACCTTATACGTGAAGGCAGGAGCTTCACCCTAGAGATAATCCCAGAAGACTGTGAGGGCTCTTTAGGAACCCTGAATTGCCTTTTATGTGAGGGAAAAAACTTAAATCATGAGTAAGCCGTTGTTATTTTGGGTCATAGCCAAACATCCTCCAACTGACATTTCATGTAAGAGCCCTGGCTTTGTGTTTTAATTTTTTGGCCACACCACACAGCATGTGGGATCTCAGTTCCCTGACCAAACCTGTGCCTCTTGCCTCTAACATTGGAAGCACAGAGTCTTAACCACTGGACCACCAGGGAGGTCCCTCTGGCTTTGTTTTTAAAGGATAACTTTTGTATTTTAAAAATATTTGGATAAAGAAAATGGAAGATAAGGGACTTCGCTGGTGCTCCAGTGGCTAAGACTCTGTGCTCCCAATGCAGAGGTCCCCGGGTTCGATCCCTGGTCAAGAAACTAGATTCCACATGTGGAAACTAAAAATCCTGCGTGCTGCAACTAAGACCTGATCCAACCAAAAAAAAAAAAAAAA
>NW_011494821.1:833471-834753 GCF_000754665.1 Bison bison bison | reverse complement strand
AAGAGAAGTAGAGAAGATGGTGACAGAGATGTAAAGACAACTTTCAAACTTATAAGACTGAGGAGCATCATAGGGAGAAGGGGGAAATGTCAACAATAAAACAGTAAAAATGTTGCTAATTGGAGTCTTCTTTCAGTGCAGTCTGAGAAGAGGGAAAGTCCAGAGTGGGAGGATTAAAGATCTACAAAGCTCCTGCTGTTGAAACAAGCTGGGCTCTCCCACTAACTCTGAATTACTCACCAAACTAGTAACCAGTGGGGTTTCATCAAGGTCATTGGTTTCTGAGATGAGAAAGTTAACAAGTAGAGGTGAAGTTTAAGGTATTAATCATTCAATATTGAGTCACCATGGACAGACACTTTTCCAACAGGTAGTTCACTTTTATATTTACTGAACTTTCTGGGATGATAGTAAGGACTATTATAGTAAGGACATTATAATTATGTATTTCACGAGTGTGTGTTCTCAGTCATGTCTGACTCTCTGCGACCCCATGGACTGTAGCTCGCCAGGCTCCTCTGTCCATGGGATTCTCCAGGGAAGAATACTGGAGTGGGTTGCCATTTCCTCCTCCAGAGGATCTTCCCGACCCAGGGATTGCACCCAGTTCTGCATTGGCAGGCAGATTCTTTACCACTGCAACACCTGGGAAGCTCACTTAGTAGTAGTCTTTTCCTCTGGGAAAAGGAATACTTTGATAGTAAAGACCAGAGGCCCATTAAATGGGAAAATCACAGATGGGTTCCTTCCAGAACAACAAATGAGGCCCAACAGTAAACGAGGCCCTTAACCGTGCCTCTAGTCTAGAGATACCCTTTGCTTGACATTTGTTGTTAGCAATATATAGACAACTATAGCTGTTTGTGCTCTTTTTCATTTGCTTTTGAACTTCTATCTTTGGGTACTTCTAATTGGTTTAAAAATGAAGTTCTGTGGCTGAGATGTTTTTTAATTTCTTAAATAGAAGTCCTTCGAACTGCCTTGGATCCAAAACAATCTGCAGCCTGTCTGTTCTGCTTTTCCTGGGTACTCCAGCAAGAATATCTATATTGAAGTCCTCAAGACCACTCTCAGATTTGATGATTTACTAGCAGGACTCACCAAACTCAGGAAGCAGGTTTATTACAGTGAAAGGATGCAGATTAAAATTAGCAAGGAGACGGGCTTCCCTGGTGGTCCAGAGGTTAAGACTCCATGATTTTAACTTCAAGGAGCAAAAAGTTCTATCCCTAGTCAGGAAGTTCCACATGCCATGAGAGAAAGAAAGAAAAGAAAAATTCAC
>NW_011494821.1:813651-833371 GCF_000754665.1 Bison bison bison | reverse complement strand
AAAAAAAAAAAAAAATCAGCAAAGAGAAAAGGGACATAGGGGGGAATTCAGGAGACCAGACACAAACTTCTGGTTCTCCCTTTTCTGGGGAATCACACAATCAGTGCATAACTCTCCCAGCAACAATATATGACAACACATACATGGTGTTGCCAAACAAGGAAGCTCAAGCCTTGCAGTTCAGGATTTCTGCGGGGGGTCAGTCATGGAAGCATGGAATGCCAGTGTGACTGACCTTAGCTATTCAGTCTTTGGCCCAGATGCAGTGTGGCCCAAGCCCGTAGGCATACAAAACAGGTGTTCAGGATGCATCACATTGTTAACATAAACTATCTGGTAAGGCCCAAGGCCTCAGATATACAAATTCTCTTAGCAGGCAAGATTTCCCAAGGGCTCAAAGGTTATCCCCTAGAGGCTGGTTAAGGGCCAGCCCTGGAAATCTTGGGAAAGGGCAGAGTTTGTGCAGCCCAGACCACCGAGTTCTCCCTCTTTTTTTTATAACAAGGCCATAAAAAGTAATAATAATAACCCCAATACCTTTATGATAAAGAACCATTACGTGAGCTAGCCTCTGAAGACCTTGGGAAGAGTCCAAGCAAACCATTTTTTTTTTTTTTTAAGATTTTTTCATGTGGACTATTTATAAAGTCTTTATTGAATTTGTTACAATGTTGCTTCTTTTTATGTTTTGGTTTTTAGGCCGAGAGGCATTGTAGGATCTTAACTCCCAGAGTAGGGATTGAACCCACACCCTCTGCACTGGAAGGCAAAGTCTTAACCACCAGACTGCCAAGGGAAGTCTCAAAGCATGCTTCTAACAGCGATGTGTCAAGCATGGTGGCACTTGGTAAATGAGTCAGTGGACACAGGGAGGGCCATTACTGGTGCCTCGGAAGATGGCAGAGCTGTGTCTTAGAGTCACTCGGTTTTTCCAACTGGCTCTGTGACTAAGCCCATTCCTACAGCTCTTTCCCTCAGCTAGCTTCCTCCCAAATGTTTCCTTTATTTTTCCTTCCATCCCTTCCTCTCTGCTCCAGCTGTTCCAAGACCCCCTAAAATCCAAATTTCCATTCAGTCCCCTCCAAGCAAGCCATCCAAGCTCTAGGGCTTCCCTGCAGGGCCAGGACTAGACTGAGCCAAGAGAGGCACAAGGTCATGCAAGAAATCAAATGCCTCCAGGAATTCCGTACCTCAGACATTCACTCTGGTCCTGGCCTCACATTCTGTCTTGAAAGGGTATCTGCTCGGGAACCTGTACCCCTAGTCTTGCATGTGTTGAGAGGAAATGGGCAAGTTTGAGAAGAAACACAGAAGCCGGGTTCTGGGAAACAAATGAGCATTAATTCTCACAAGCATGAATGCATCTTCACATCCTCCTCTTTAATATACACCACCCTAGTGGCTAATTCAATCAACATTAAGTTTCAGAAAATAACTTTATCAGTCATCATCCACTTCTCTTCATTTTTACCAGGGACAATCCACCCTTCAACCCTTGCAAAGGTATGAGGGCTCTGATACCACAGCACCCTGGAATCTTTCTTCCCAGTATAAACTACTTCTTGATGGTGGAAAGCGTGCCGGGACCTTTCAGTTCAAAGTCTTCTTGCATTTCCCTAATTCCAGGCAGAAAATTACTACAAGAGCTATCAGGAGCTCTGACCCTGATTGACAAGGACATTTGAGCTACTTACATGGCACGACAAGTCAGAAAGCTTCCATTAATTTCCAAGGATTACGTCCAATGCTTTTCCAACTGGTGTGGTACTTCTGATGATTTAGAAAGAGGAAATGTAAACAAGCTTTCTTCCACGTTTACCATTTGATCAAGGACTCATGTAAGAAATGTATGAACCAAGGCAGTGCATACGGGGATCTGCCAGCAGCTTCGCATCACAAAATAAATACACAGAGACATTCCAATTGCTCGAGTTTTTATTCTCTCTTTTTTCAGAAGCAGATTCTCGGGCACAGGTCTTGTGAGGGTATCACCACATTCATTACATTCATAGGATTCTTCCCTGAAATGAAGTCTTTGATGTTGTCGTAAAGCTTGACCTAGGTCAGCGAGCATGTCCACAGTTTTGGTTTTTTTTTTCATGTCCACATTTATTACAGCCAGTTTCTCTCCTGTATGAATTCTCTGGGTTTCAACCATCAGTATAACTGAAGACCTTCCAACACTTATGATGTTATTCACAGGGTTTCTCTCCAGAATAAATCATTTGATGTTTAAGAGCTGATTAAAGGTTTTACAGCATTCAATAAATTATAGGGTTTCTCTCATGAGTAGACTCAGTGATATAGAATGAGATGTGGGCTCTGAGGAAAGGTTTTCCTGTAGTCATTATATTTAAACAGTTTCTCTTCTAACGTGAAGTCTCTGAACTGTTAAGGCTGAATTATATCTAAATGTTTCCCCACACTCCTTACATTCATAAGATTTTTTCCAGTATGAATTCACCGATGTTCAATGAGACCTAAGCTGTAGCTGAGGGCTCTTCCACACTCAATGTACTCACAGGGATTTGTCTCAAACGAATTTTCTGATGTTGAACAATGTATGAACTCTTCTAGAAACTTTTCCCACACTCATTACATTCCTATGGCATTTTTCCACTGTGAATTCTCTGATGTTCAGCAAGTCAAGATTGCCACCTAAAAAAGTTTCCCCACATTCCTTTCATTCATTGGGTTTTTTCCACTCTGATTCAACAACACCTAACAAATTCCAACTTCCCTTTGAAAATTCTCATAAAATTCATTGTTTATGATTTTTCTCCAGTATGAATTATCCTATGTGGAGTATGATATACATTTTTTGGCCCCACACGTCACATTTTCACCTAGCTCACTGGTAAAAAAATTTTTTTTAATTGATAAAACTTTGCTGTTGGGGGGTGGGGGGACATGAGCCTTTGTTCATTACTTGAGGAATGCAAATTGGCACAAATTCCAGGAACAAATTTTCCCAATCCAAAAACATGTCTACTTTTGACAGAGAAATTCTACTTCTAGGAACATGTTCTACAGATAGACTTTATTGTGTATAAAATCACAATCGTACAAGGTTATTTAGTGCAACATTGTTCATAATAGCAAATGGTTTGAAGTAGTCTAAATGGATCCAAAGGGAAGTGGTTAGCTAAATTATACAAGCATAAAATGAGACACCTTGTAGCCATGACTAATGAGGAAGCTCTGTATAAACCAATATGGAACTACCTTAAAAATGAAAATAAGGTTCAGAATAGTCTTTACTGAGCATTACCAATTGTGAACTGAACATAACCAAAAACACACAACAAAAACAGAGTGGGGTGGGTGGGAGGGAGGTTCAAGAGCGAGGGGACATATGTATATTTATGGCTGATTCACACTGTTGTAGGGCAGAAACCAACACAACACTGTAAAGCAATTATCCTCCAATTAAAAATAAATTTTAGAAAAACAGAGGGAGGAAAATCCCACAGATATGACTGTATATGTATAGCCTATGTCTAACAGGATTGAGATCCTTATTCTAGGGAGAAAAGCTGGGTGCTGGTACCATTTAGTTTTGTTTTCTGCACGTCGCTAAAGTACTGCTCATCTTAAAAATTAAATGGAAAAACCTGTGAAATCTAGAAAAGAGACAAGTGGAGAGATGTGAATTCAGGCAGGTGAGGTTATGACACAGCAAGGAAGTTAAGGGAGAGCATTATTTAAAACTGTAATCTGTTGCCCTTTCTGGTCCCACAGGTACAGGGCTTGGAAACTGACATTCCATTTTAACAACAAGTAAAAAACTAAACAAGCTGAAAAATCAAAAACTCTTCTGAGATCCATAAAAGAAGTGAGGTCACAGGGCAAACGACTACCCCCTAAAACCGGAGAAACAGGTAACTGCAGAGAATCACAACACACTGGAGAGAAATCTCCACTGGAACTAGTGTTGGGCTAGGGAAACTGGAACTAGGAGAATTACTGGGAACAATTCAGAGAGTGTGGACAAGTCTAAGAGTTAAATCTTCAAAAGGACATGGTTACAAGGGTGGGAGGGGCATGCTTTTGTGAATTTTATCTTCAAGAACTCAATCAACTTCTTGCAGTAAATACTGGAGAAAAATCTCCTTGTGCTTGTAGCTATGGAAGAAAAGGAACTATTCTGAAATACTGCAGAGCACTCTGTTCTTAACAAGGACTACCCTCAGGAGAAACTAGCTAATCAGAACTTAACCTGCCAGGGTTTCATCAAGCCCAACAGACCTACAGAAAGGGAAATATCCAACTTCAGCCTCCTATAAGCATCCTGTCCCTCCCAAGTGGGTCAGAAAAAGGGTAGAGAGAAAAAAAAACCCTGAGAAACACATATGAAATTCACAATTCAGAGGCACAGGCTCACTAAAAGACTGAGACCTAATCACTGGCCTATAAAACACTCCCTGTCAGGAATCCCCTGGCGGTCCAGTGGTTAGACTTCCTACTTTCACTGCTGAGGGCCCCAGTTTGATCCCTGGTCAGGGAACTAAGATTCCTACATGCCTTGCAGTCAAAAAACCAAAACATTTTTAAAATGGGAGCAACCTTGTAACAAACTCAATGAAGATTTTTCTTTAATGGTCCACATCAAAACAAAAATCTAAAAAAAAGTTATAAAGCATACCAAGAGCATACGCAGCTTCAAGAGACAGAAAGCATCAGGACCAGACATGGAGGAATGTTGGAATTATCAGACAGGGCATTTAAAACAACTATGATTAATATGCTAAGGACTCTAATAATGGGTAAAACAGATAGTGTGCAAGAAGAGATGGGCAATGTAAGCAACAGTGATGTATATTCTGAGAAATAACCAAAAAGGAATACTAACGATTAAACACTCTAACAGAAATGAAGAATGCTTTTGATGGGCTTGTGAGCTGACAGGGCAGAGTTGAGGAAGAATCTCTGAGCTTGAAGTATGTCTCAAGAGAAAACTCCAAATTAAAAATCAAAGAAAACAAAGACTAAACAACAGAACAAAATATCCAAGAACTATGGGACAACTACAAAAAGTGTGACAAGTGTAATGGGAATTTTCTCAAACTGATTAACATCAGACACAAAATGGCAGATCCAGAAAGCCAAGAGGGAGCAAGCAGGATAAATGCCCCCTCCTCAAAAAAAACAAAAAACAACTATACCTAGGCATATCATTTTCAAACTACATAAAATCAAACATAATGAAAAATTCTGAAAGAAGCCAGAGAGAAAACACACTTCACTTACAGAGGAGCAAAGATAAGAATTACGTACAACTGCTCAGAAACCAATCAAGCAAAAGAGTAAAGTGAAATATTTAAAGTGTTGAGGAGGGCCTTCCCTGGTGGTCCAGAGGCTAAGGCTTTGCCTTCCAACCCAGGGGGTGCTGGTTTGATCTCTGGTCAGGGGGCTAGGATCCCACATGCCTCACAGCCAAAAAAACAAAGTATAAAAACAGAAGCAATATTGTAACAAATTTAATAAAGATTTTTTTAAAAAAGGCTTCAGAGTAGCACCAATCACATAAAAAGAGGGGGGACTAAAGAGCTAGCTTAGCAGACACCTCACCAAAGAAGATACACAAATGACAAACACATGAAAAGATGCTCCACGTCATATGTCATCAGAGAAATGCAAATGAAAGCAACACTGCTGCTGCTGCTGCTGCTGCTAAGTCGCTTCAGTCGTGTCCGACTCTGTACAACCCCATAGACGGCAGCCCACCAGGCTCCCCCGTCCCTGGGATTCTCCAGGCAACAACACTGGAGTGGGTTGCCATTTCCTTCTCCAATGCATGAAAGTGAAAAGGGAAAGTGAAGTCGCTCAGTCGTGTCCGACTCTTCGCTACCCCATGGATTGCAGCCTACAATGAGACACCATTAAAACATCTATCAGAGGAACCTTCCCTGGTGGTCCAGAGGCTGACTCCATGTTCCCAATGCAGGGGGCCTGAGTTCAATCCCTGGTCAGGGAACTAGATCCCACAAGCTGCAACTAAGACCTGGAGCAGCCAAATAAATATTAAATTAAAAAAAAAAAACAAAAAAAACACCTATTAAGAATACCCAAAATCCAGAACAATGACAACACCAAATGCTGGCAGGAATGTGGAGCAAAAGCAACTCTCATTCATTGCTGATAGTAATGTAAAATGGTACAGCCACTTTGAAAGACAGCTGGCAGTTTCTTACAAAACCCTACTCTTACCATACTATCTATCAATCACGTTCTCAGTATTTACCCAAAGGAGTTGAAAACTTACATTGATGCAAAAACCTGCAGGTAGATGCTGAAAATAATTTTATCCAATTACTAAAACTTGGAAGCAACCAAGGTGTGCTTGAGTGGATGAATGGATTAACCGTGGCTCATCTGGAAAATGGTTTATTATTTATTGCCAGAAAGAAATGAGCTATCAAGCCATGAAAAGACATTAAGAAAACTGAAATATATATTATTTAGTGAAAGAAGTCAACTTGAAAAATCACATACAGTATGATTCCAACTCTATGACACACTGGAAAAGGCAAAGCTATGGAGGCAGTAAAAAGATCAGCCAGGGGTTGGGAGGAAGGTGGGAAGAACAGGAAGAGCACAGAGGATTTTTTTGGGCAGAGAATGTGGCTGAACCACACTGACTCCATACTGTCAGTTCCATCTTAGGCCTGCAGTTCTCGCCTCTTGTTACTGAACTTAAGCCTGTTCACAAAGAATGTACCCAAGCCAGGGAAGTTCTCTGTCAACTTTTACCCTTACCTTCATCTGATATGAAAACTGAAAGAATGCCTTTTGCTGATGCAGATTATGATACCCCCGAGGGTAGGAAAAAAACAAGGTTCCAGTCTGTGCAGCCCTGCTTCTCACATGGTAGTCAGATTCTATTTTTTTTTTTTTTCAGATTCTATTTTTAGCTTTGGCCCCTTCACATCCCCTTGTACCTTCTGGATTGTCCAGCTGCTTATATGTAAATTCCCCACAAGAAACATTGTAATTGTAGTTTAGGAAGTTGCCCCCTCATTTTTCTATCTCAAAGTTCCTTCTTAGTTCAGAGGATATTATTCAATACCTTCCTTTTCTTGGATCAGCTTTATATGACACTATGGTGGATACATGTCATCATACACTTGTCCAAACACACAGAATAGTAGGCTGAGCACAACACCAAAAGCGAACCCTAATGTAAACTATGGACTTTGGATGATGTTGATGATGTGTTAACATAGGTTCATCAATTGTTAACAAACAAACCAAGCTGACCGGGGTCGGGGATGTTGATAATGTGGGAAGCTGTATGTGTGTGGAGACAGGAAGTCTATGGGAAATTTCTGCAACATCTTCTCAATTTTGCTGTGAACCTACAACTGCTCTAAAAAGCAGGGGTGGGAGGAAGGCTCAAGAAGGAGGGGCTACATATAAATATATACATATATAGCTATGATGATTCACAATGTTGTACAGCAGAAACCAACACAACATTGTAAAGCAATTATCTTCCAATTAAAAGTTTTAAAATACAAAAAAATGCTCTAAATTTTTTAAAAATTATGATCTTTCCCATAATTCCCTCTTATTCTCTTTATTTTTCTCCATAGAATTTGTCCACATCTGACATACTACGTATTGCACTTATTTGCTTTGTTTATTGTTTTTTCATGAGAATGTTCACTGAGGGGAAGGATTTTTTTTTTCTTACTGCTAAGTATTAGTATTTAGAACCTAGGAAAGTGCCTGGCACAGAACAAGTGTTCCATAAATAACTGTAGACTAAAAGTACAGTTAGGACATACCTAATATGCTTCCTCTTCATCTTCTGTCGGAGATCTTATCTCTACCTCGCAACACAGACCCACAAATCCAGGCAAAATGCTCCCCAGGTAATTGTGGGGGTCCCCAAAGGAGGTCTTATGTGTACCAATGAGCAAGACTGGTGAGTCACAGACTGACACCAGACAGTTCATGCACCTCTCCTGCTCAGGACTCCTTCTACTGTGTATCAGCTTGTCCTGGCTCCTAGGGAAAAAACAGTGCCAGCTATTCCTCTGTTAAATGCCCCAAACCTTTGAAAGCTGTATAAAAACTGCTACAGAGTTATAAAATATTAATGCTACAAGAGATCTTTAAAATCAACTACTCCTGGGACTTTTCTGATGGTTCAGTGGATAAGAATCCGCCTACCAATGCAGGAGACATGAGTCCAATCTCTGGTGCAGGAAGAGTCCACATGTCACGGAGCAACTAGACCCATGCACCACAGCTACTGAGCCAGCACTCTACAGCTCTAGAGCTGCTACTGAAACTTGTGCACGTAGAGCTTGTGCTCCACAACCAGAAGCCACCCAGAGAGCAGCCTGTGCACCACAGCAAAGAGCAGCCCCCGCTTGCCGCAACTAGCAAAAGCCTGTGTGCAGCAACAAAGACCCTGTGTAGCCAAAAATAAAACCACTTTTAATAAAATAAAATAAAATCAACTAGTCCAAGCCTTTCTCCTCATACTTGCACACAATGAGACATAAAAAGCAGGAGTTTTGCTCATAGCTGTTTGGTGTGCAAGCCAAGCCTATAACCAAGAGCCAGGACTAGACTCCTGAGGGTCCCAAGACTCAACAGTTTGCTTAGATATATCCATAGTAGTACGGTTGTACTTTTTGGCTTGGTTCATAGGTTGTTAGTTTCTCTTCAGTTTTCATTTTTGGCTGGGTAGTGTGTCATGTGGGATCTTCATTCCCTGACCAGGGATGGCCCCCTGCATTGGAAGCACCGAGTCTTGACCACTGGACCCCCAGGGAAGACCTTATCTTTAATTTTCAAAGCTTGGTTTTCTCCTGTATTAATGGGAGGATAAATCAGCATCACTATTTGGGAAAGAAACAAGAGCCTTAAATGTGTCCATACACTTTCATACAATCATTGTATTTCTGGGAATTTATTCAGAAAAAAAAAAAAGGGCCAAAATTTGAAAACTGCTGCAATGGGTCCTTACTGTTTTTACCCACCCAGTGTTTCTTTTCCTTCTGCTGGTAACCGGATCCTTCTTTCATCTGCCAGTTTGTGCCAGCAGATCTTGAGACTTTCCCCGAATACTTAACAACTAACAACACTTAAAATATGCTTACTTTTCATAAGTGACAAACAGTAAACCTCTGATGTTTTCACTTGTCTTTGATATCTAGTCAGGGAGAGTACTTTTTCCCATGTGCTTATTGGCCACTTGTATTTCCCATTTATTTATTGAATAATCCTTCCATCTGCCCCTTCCCATCACTTTGTAATATGACTTTTGTCATTCTCACACTACTAGGGGTGTCTCTAGGTATGTCTCTTTTCTTATTAACCTCGGTGTGCTTGCAGGCGTGGTACCCTGAGCTGAGCCTGGGTGAAGACAAGTATTTCCACAAGCAGGACTGGGGCGAGGACGGCTCATCCAGTCTGCAGGAACGGGGTGGACGGGCTGTGTTGACAAAGGGGCACACTGCATGACAACACAGTGCTTCTCAAACCTTTTAATTCTTAATTTTACTACTCAGGAAATCTAAATTGTGGAGCCCAGCATATATTTTAAAACATTTTTCCAGTACAAATACTTGCTTTTAAATTTTGTCAATAAAGACATTTGGCAAGGGGAACACTGTCAATATCACTGTGTTTTTAAAAAGAAGGAGGAGGAGGAGGGAAGAAAATAATTTCAGAATGAAGGAAAGGCCTCCCTGACGAAGGTAACCTTCTCACATGTGTGCACACATACCATCCAGGGAATCCAGGGGTCGGGGCAAACCCCAGCATGCAGGATGTGTTTAGAAACTCCTGCAGTAAGAGAGGAGAAACAGAGGAGTTATAGAGGAGAAATGGGGTGGATCAAGCCTTTTCCCCAAGGGTTCCAAATGTGCCTGAGCAGAGAAAACAACGAGGCTAAGCTCCAAATTTCCTCAGGCCTGTTTGTCTTCTTCAATCAATACTCAGCTTTCCAACCCCTGAATGCTGCTTTTGGTGGCTCCCTGTCTCCATGGTTACTGCCCTGCACTCCCTCTCAGCCGCAGGAGAGCATTCAGTGTGTGATGGTGGTAAACTGCAGTGTTCTTTTGTTGTTGTTCTTGTTAAAGAATTTTTATTTATGTTTTCATTTATCTAGGCCTAACTGCGTGGAATGTGGGATCTTAGTTCCCCAATCGGGGATTGAACCCGTGCTCCCTGCAGTGGAAAGCATGGAGTCTTAACCACTGCATCACCAGGGAAGTCCATGCAGTGTACTTTTAATAGAAATATAAAACCTTCTCAGGAAGCACTTAAGTTTTCCAAGTGTCTCTTCCCTATTCTCTTTCCCTTCCCCCTTGGCAACGCTGTAGAGAAGCAGGAACAGGCCCCCCCAGCCTTGAAGTTCCTCCGATTGTCCAGTTCTCCATGGAAAATCTTCTTATTTGTTTGTCAGAACAAAGACAAAATCAATGTCCTTAAAAGGAGACAGGCAACTGCAGAGGACGACGATGCTCACCCAGGCAGCCTTCTCCTTTCCCCACTCCAGCCAGTATGGAGCAGAGGACGGGCAGACATGCTCAGGCTGTGCCTGGGAAGACCTCAAAGAAAGAAGTCTGTAGTCTCATCCCCTCCTTGGAAGAAAGCGGGGCTTGGAAAGACCTCTTTCCCCCAGGCCTTACCCCCAGGTGCCAGATGCAGGGACTGTGAAAAGAAGCACCACCTTATCACCAACCCAGGCCTTACAAAAGGAAAAGATTCTGAAACAAGTCATTTGTGGTTGAGGGCAGCAAAACAGGCCAAGTGCCAGCAGTATACAGCTTCACTGTGCTTGACAGCAAGCAGAGAAACACGATCAGAGCAACATGTTGCTTCTCCCTTTCACTCCACTAGTTACCTCATCTGACCCCTTCTCTCTGCAGCATCTCAACTTCTTTCATCTGATAATCCAACCTCACCAGTGGAATTAAAAAAACATATATACCGGATACCTCTGGCTTAGATAGAAGTGCTTGAGAAAGGCAAGTCCTGGGTAGTCAATAACCTTGGTTTTTCAGAAAGATAAGAAAATAGGTGAGGAGGGACTTCCCTGGTGGTTCAGTGGCTAAGACTCTGTACTCAAAATACACGGGGCCCGGGTTCAACCCCTGGTCAGGGAACTATTATGGATCCCACATGCCATAACTACGAGTTTGCATGAAGCTACTAAAGTTTCTAGATGCCACAAAGAAGATCAAAGATCCTGCATGCTGCAACTAAGACCTGGTGCAGCCAAGTACATAAAATAAATATTTTTGAAATAGAAATAGGTGAGAAAATGTCTACATATTAGAGGCCACAAAATATAAGTTAAATCTCTATTTATTCTGTATCCTGTCCTGCTAAAACTGGGATTCAAAATCTTTTCTTTTTCTTTTTTTATCGTCTCATTTTATTCATTTTTTTCAATTGAAGTATAGCTGATGTGTTAACACAATATAATTGTGTTAATTATATTAATTTCAGGTGTACAGCAAAGTGATTCAGTTACACACATAGTTATATATGAAAGCTAAATATACATATTCTTTTTCAGATTCTTTTCCCTTGTAGGTTATTACAAAAGACTAAGGATAGTTCCCTGTGCTATACAGTAGGTCCTTCTTTTAGTTTATCTAAAGGGTCAAAGAGCTTTTTCCATCAATATTAGAAGGGCTGTTTTCATAATTCTAAGTATCGTTTGCTGTAACCCAGAGCCTGTGACTGTTACAGTTCAGTTCAGTTCAGTTCAGTCGCTCAGTCGTGTCTGACTCTTTGCAACCCCATGAATCGCAGCATACCAGGCCTCCCTGTCCATCACCAACTCCCGGAGTTCACTCAGACTCACGTCCATCGAGTCTGTGATACCATCCAGCCATCTCATCCTCTGTCGTCCCCTTCTCCTCCTGCCCCCAATCCCTCCCAGCATTAAAGTCTTTTCCAATGAGTCAACTCTTTGCATGAGGTGGCCAAAGTACTGGAGTTTCAGCTTTAGCATCATTCCTTCCAAAGAAATTCCAGGGCTGATCTCCTTCAGAATGGACTGGTTGGATCTCCTTGCAGTCCAAGGGACTCTCAAGAGTCTTCTCCAACACCACAGTTCAAAAGCATCAATTCTTTGGCGCTCAGCCTTCTTCACAATCCAACTCTCACATCCATACTGACCACAGGAAAAACCATAGCCTTGACAGACGAACCTTTGTTGGCAAAGTAATGTCTGTGCTTTTGAATATGCTATCTAGGTTGGTCATAACTTTCCTTCCAAGGAGTAAGGATCTTTTAATCTCATGGCTGCAGTCACCATCTGTGACTGTTACAGGAATCTACATTTGTTTGACTGTTTGGTATAGAAAATTGTCTTCATTTCACTTAAGTTGAAAAGTGTGTTAATCATCACAGGACGTTGACTTTACTCAGGGACCTCGTCATTATAAACCTTCTGTAACATGACTGCTCTATTTCTACTTAACTTCACTAATAGAATAACCTCTGTGGGTCCTCAGAAACCCAGCTAAAGGCATTCCTTCTTGTAAAAACAAAACAAGTGCAAATTAACAAATAAATCTCTGAGATTAACTGGAAAACACAATGCAGAATCTTACTTTTCCAAGATAAACCTAAACCAAGGAATCTGTGCAAATATCTAAGACAATATAAAGCTCTCTGGACTTCCCTGGTGGCACAGTGGTTAAGGATCCACCTGCCAATGCAAGAAACCTGGGTTCAATTCCCGGTCTGGGAAGATTCCACATGCTTTGGGGCAACTAAGCCCCCGTGCCACAACTACTGAGCCCACATGCTCTAGAGCCTGTACCCTGCAAAAAGAGAAGCCACCACAAGGGGTAGCCCTCGCTTGCCACAACTGGAGACAGCCCTCAAGCAGCAACGAAGACCCAGCACAGCCAAAAAATAATTAATTAATTTTAAAAATAAATAAAGCTCTCCAGGAGGGTTTTACATCTCACTAGTGGTTCGGCCATGTCAGATTTGGGTATGAGGGAAGAAGCCACTGAATCAGGGAGGGGAAAATTCCAATTACCCGTTGGTGTATCAATACTAATGACAGTATGTCCTGCTCTGATATTTTGAAGGAAGACTGAACTAGCACTGGGCTTCCCTGGTGGCTCAGATAGTAAAGAATCTGCCTGCAATGCGGGAGACCCATGTTTGATCACAAGGTCGGGAATATCCCCTGGAGAAGGAAATGGCAACCCACTCCAGTATTCTTGCCTGAAGAATTCCATGGACAGAGGAGTCCGGCAGGCTATAGTCCACCAAGTCGCAAAGAGTTGAACACGACTGAGAGAGTAACACATTCTGGACTAGCACTAGCCAGGCTAAGTGCTCACTGACTCCTCAATACAGCCTTGTGCAATAGGTACTATTATTCCCATTTACTGCTGGGGAAGCTGATGCACAAACAGATTAAGTGACTTGCCCAGAGTCACACAGCTAATGAGTGACTCAGAGTCCATACCATGGGCCATGACTCTTTATTGAATAAAAGGGAATCTTTCAGTCAACAAATATTTGAGTTATCTGCCACAAATTAGGTAATAAAGGAACTCCACAAATATGATCTTTGCTCTCAAGGATGGAAAAATTAATGGGGGTAATTTAGTAGGAGAAACAAGAGAAACTCATAAGAAAATGGTGAAGCAGAACAAAATGAAGTTTCCTAAGAGCAGGCACGCATGCTAAGTCGCTTCAGTAATGTCCCACTCTTTGTGACCCTATGGTCTGTAGCCTGCCAGACTCCTCTGTCCATGGGATTTCCCAGGCAAGAATACTGGAATGAGTTGCCATGCCCTTCTTCAGGGGATCTTCCCGATCCAGGGAATGAACTCAGGTCTCCCACATCAGATTCTTTACCATCTGAGCAACTGGGGAAGCCCCTTCCTAAGAGAGGTATATACATTTCTCCATAGGGGTTCAGAGCAAAGAGGTGACACTCTCACTTCACATCTGGATTGGAAGATGAAGTCTTCACTCAGGAGATGGGATCTGAGCTGGATCTAAAAGGATAACAGTATTCTTTATATATATATATATATATAGTTTTATTTATTTTTGGCTGTGCTGGCTCACTGTTACTATGTGGGCTTTTCTCTAGTTGCAGTGAGTGGCGGCTACTCTCTAGTTGCAGTGCACGGGCTTCTCACTGCAGTGGCTTCTCTTGCTGCAGAGCAGAGACTCTAAGGTGTGCAGGCTTCAGTAGTTGTGGCTCCTGGGCCCTAGAGCACAGGCCCAACAGTTGTAGTGCAGGGGGCTCAGTTGCTCTGAGGCACGTGGGATCTTCGCTCACCAGGGATCGAACCCATGTTTCCTGCACTGACAGGTACATGCTTTATCACTGAGCCACCAGGGAAGCCTAAGGACAGCAGTATTCTGGCCAGAAGATATCTGGAGAAGGACAGAAGTAGTTTAGGCCAAAAAAAGAAAAAAGCAATGACAACATTAGGGAGTCCCATCCGGCCAGTGGGTATCCTGGTGGACCAGAGTGAATCAGATAGAACAAAGCATGAACCAGGACCAGATCCCCTGATCACCCACCTTGAGATCCTTCCACTACTCTTCACTGCCTTGTTAGTCGGAACACTCACCTGGTGATGATTTCATGCTTCTGTGCTTGACAAAACCTCCCTGGGACTCAAGGGCTTTAGTTTGGAAGGAAGTGACTCCTTCCTACTTCCTTATCTGGAGGTGAATTTCTAGCTCTGGCCTGCTGCCAAGAAGCTGAGAGTGATTTGATGCTAGTCTTTTACTGCTCTTAAGATCTCTGCCACACCCACCTTGATATACCTCTTTTATAAGCCTCATGATGGCTTCTCTCTCCTGCTAGTCTTTATTAGAGGAGAATCTGGGTCTGACTCAAAGATAAATAGGTTTAGTCCATAATCACAGAGAGGCCAGAGTCAAGGGAAGATGACAAACACAAATTTATAATTGCATCATCACATGGTACTATGAGTAGTGATGGAGATGTGCCCAGGGTAAGCTGAAAAAGAAAAGGGTCCCCAACCCAGACTGAGAGAATTGAGGTTTCCTGAGATGAGAGCAGTTAAGCTGAGATGCACAGTGACAGGAGGCAGCCCATCAAAGGGGGCTGTGAGGTGTGGAGCACCTTCCAGGAAAAACACAGAGGCAGAAAACAGTGTGGTGTCTATAAAGAACCATAAACAATTTAATGGGAGGCAGAGAGTGCCAGTAAAAAGGGAGGAGAGGAAGAAAGAGATATTTAATATGCCTTTGTGCCATCCAAAATACATAGGAAAATGTATCCTAAGCAGTAGATCCTCTGTAAATTCAAATAAATAAATACAATAAGATAATGGATTAGGATCTCCCTGGTAGCACAGTGGATAGGAACTGCCCGCCAATGCAGGGGACATAGATTCAATCCCTGGTCGAGGAAGATCCCTCATACTGCAGGGCAACTAAGGCTGTGTGGCAGGACTACTGAGCCCACCAGGTGCAACTACTGGAGCCCTTGTGCCTGGGGTCTGGGTACCACAAGAGAAGCCCGTGCACTGCATCAAAGAGCAGCCCCTGCTCGTCGCATCTAGAGAAAGTCCATGCACAGCAATGCAGACTCAGCACAACCAAAAATAAATAAATAAAATTATTTTTATAAAAGAGAGAATTAGGATTTAAGGGGGAAAGGAGAGAAATTTTAAAAAAAAGATGATGGATTAAATGTTCTCCAAAGTTCATTACAGTTCCCAAGTCAGTGCTGCTATAAGCGGCAGGGCAAGGCCTCTCTGAGATTTGAGTTCCAAAGGTTATGAGTTTCTGATGGAAGATATTGTCATTTATTCACTGCCTTGTTCGACTCTTTTGCGACCCTATGGACTATAGCCCACCAGGCTCCTCTGTCCATGGGATTTCCCAGGCAAGAATACTGGAGTGGGTTGCCATTTCCTAATCCAGGAGATCTTCCCCACTCAAGTATCGAACCTGTGTTTCCTGCTTTGCAGGCAGATTGTTCACCGTCTAAACCACCAGGGCTGCCACAGCAGAAGGCAAAGAGCAGGAAGGTGGCAGCACTCCCCTGTGATCACCATCTTAGGTGACACAGAGGGGGGATAAGTCATCAAAATCATTACAAAGGGCTTACCCCATGGGAAAATGGTTCACAAATTAAGGGCCTTCACGTTGCCTACCCCAAGGCCAGTCCTCACAAGGCTATGAGGCTTTTGGGTCCACCTTCCCTGTGTGTGTTCAGTTGCTCAGAGGATCTTCCCAACCAAAGGATCACACCCACGTCTCCTGCATTGGCAGGCAGATTCTTTATCAACTGTGCCACCTGGGCAACTGCTGCCTACAGACCCACAATATCAGAATGCTATATGCTGCTGTGAAATCTTCAACACAGGAACCCTAGCAAGTGTCTAGGATTTCAGGTATCGGATACTCCGTGGCTACTAAGGAAATTAGGGGAAAGGGAAAACCAGGAGATGGGAGAATCTTTACCACTTGCCCCTCCCACCTACTTGGACTGGATATTATGGAACCATCATCTTTGGTGGCTGCAGAATGAGAACAGTGTTAGGCCCCCTGAACTCACTCACTCCCTATCCAGGAAGTGCAGTTTCAAAATAAAAATAAAAATCTTTCAAATTAGAGAAAAAAAAAGAAGTGCTATTCCCCAGGATGCCCTGTTTCCTGGGGAACTCAGTGGGTACTACAGAGTTAGCAGGGCTGTTTATGCACCATAAAGCCATCCACCAAGAACCACAGGGAGGACTCCCCTGGCAGCTCAGTGGATAAAAATCCACCTGCCAGTCCATGAGACACCGGGTTCGATCCCTAGTCCGGGAAGACCCCACATACTGAGAGACAACTAAGCCCGGGCTCCAAAACTACTGAAGTCAGAGCTCTAGAGCCCCTGCTCTGCAACTAATGTAGCCCTCACTGGCAACAACTAGAGAAAGCCAAACACAGCAACAAAGACCCAGTGCAGTCAGAAAAAAATTTAAATTAAAAAAAACCAGCACATGGATTCTTCAGGTGAGGTGGGAATGTTGGATCCCACTGCCCCCAGCTGCTTATTCCCCCACCATTATCCCCTCCGCAGGGGTACCACATGCCTTGTCTCCCAATTTTGCTCTTTTGTGAAAATTCATGGTGAATCCCTAGGTTTGGGGCACTCCTCACTGAGACTTCCGCTGACCTTGTTTCCATTTATGCCCAGCCTCTGTAGATGTGAACAAGTGACACCGGGGATGCTCATCAGTCAAATCTGTCAAATTCTAACTTGCTTAATATTAATCAATAAAATACGGTAACCTACCTTCACTGATCAGGCTTGCCTGAAATTGTTTTTACAATAAGGTGCAGGTCCTCTGAGGTTCACGTAGCCTAAACAAGAATAACTTTGAGTGAGATGTTGTTCAGTCAGCAGCGTCCAGTTTGAGCTCCAGCCAGTTAAAACTGGTTGAGACCGCGGGCCTTCCAACTGGGCATGCGCAAGTGTCCCTTGGTGCCGTTTTGACATCAGAGAGCCTCAGACGTCAAACTCCGCCCTCAGAACGTGCTAATGGCGCCATTTTCTCAACATGAGGCCCCTGAGAGAAGCATTTGGCTTTATTTTTTTTTTTTTAATTTACTTCTTTGGCTGTGTCTGGGTCTTAGTGGTGGCATGAAGGATCTTTTGTTTTCCCAGTGGGGCTTAGTTACCTGGCCGCAGGTGGGATCCCATTTTCCCGACCAAGGATGGAAACCACATCTCCTCCATGGGAAGGCGGATTCTTATCCGCTGTACCACCAGGGAAGTCTGGTTTTTCTCATTTTTCCAACCATTTAAAAATGTAAAAACCATTCTTAGCTCTCAGGCTATACAGAAACAGGTGGCAGGCCAGAGCAACTCCATGTGTGCATGCGTGCAAAGTTGCTTCAGTCGTGTCTGACTCTGCAACCCATGGACTGTAACCCACCAGGCTCCTCTGTCCACTGGATTCTCCAGGAAGGAATACTGGAGTGGGTCGCTGTGCCCTTCTCCAGGAGACCTTCTCAATCCAGGGATCTAACCCATGCTTCTTACGTCTCCTGCATTGACAGGTGGGTTCTTTACCACTAGTGTCACCTGGGAAGCCCCAGGAAGACCCCTGAGATGAACAAAAACAAGTGAAGAAGTACGAAGTAGCCGTTCAAAGAGAGAGGGGGACTCCGTGGAAAATAAAAGTGAAATACACCAGAAAGTGTGAATGTCTCTGGATAACATGATGGTAACCTCAAAGAAGGTTCTCTGAAGAGACAATGTTTCAATTGAGGCATAAGTGATACACAAAGATAGGAAAGGAAAGTGCTTAGACACTCAGAGGTAAAGTGAACAACGTGGGTGAGCCATGGTAAGGAGACTGGCTCTCAACCCAGGTGTCCTGGGAATCAGAAATTTGCACAGTGAGGAAGGCTGTAAGGTTGAGCCCCAGAAGCTCTATTTCTAAGAAACTTCACATGTGACTCTGATTTGCAACCAAATTAAGAACTCCATAGCACCCTAATCATTCCCCCTCGAATCTTCTTAAAATGGGTCCCGGTCTCACCATCCCACATTCTGCCTGTTTCATGACTGAAGCATGATGAAGATGTCCTGAACCATACAGAAAGCAAACTGGGTGGTTCCTCCATCATAGGCGTGACAGGGAGTCTGCCTTTCTCTCCAGAGAAAGTTTGCCTGGTTCTGGGCAAACTTTCTCTGGAGCTAATTCAAGTGTGGACGCCCTGGAATTTAACAAAGATAAGAATCCATCTGACATTTTATCATATTTATTAAACATATTTAGTTACTTTGCAATATAAATCCTGTTATCTACTAAAAGTTATGATACAGGACTTTCCTGGTGGTCCAGGGATTAAGAAGTCACCTTCCAGTGCAGGGGACGCTGGTCTGATCCCTGGTCAGGAAACTAAGATCCCACAGGCCTCAGGGGCAACTAAGCCCACGTGCCACACTAGAGAGGCTACTGGTGCTGCAATGAAGATCCCTCCAGCCACAACCAAAACCCAATGCAGCCAAATAAGTAAATATTTTTCAAAATTATGATATAGCCAAAGGCTATTATGTTTACAAATGATCTCCTTAATAAGAATTAGTTAACATCAATTATGATCTGAGAACTCAAACTTTGATTAAATTTGTAGACTTTTCCCCCCAGGATGAATTCTCTGAAACTCAACAATGTGAGCATTTAATTTAAAGCCTGAACCACATTTGGCTATTATGAACAATAGAAACAGTACCAGCCTGGAGTCTGAGATCTGAGGTCTGGTTCCAGTCTTCTTCTGCAGTTTTCTTTTCCCTCTGCAGTCCCACATAACCTAACCTGCTAAGCAGACAGATGGGTGGGTGTTCAACAAATACTTGTTGAACAAACATTCTAGGAGACAATGAGAGATCTTTTGTGGTGAGGAAATGTGGATGATTTCTGTTTTCTTCCTTCTATTTTTCTGTATTTGCTAAATTTCGAACAAAGCAAATCTCAATCCAAAAGTTCCTCTAGTATGTGGGCATCGCTGCCCCTATGGCAGAAGGTGCTCAATGAATGTCCCTCCTCTACCCTTTCTTTGGAATTCCTGATCATCCATGATGGGGAAGAAAATACTAACTCTGAAGGAAGTCGGGTCATCTCTTCTGGAAAACGGAGATTAAAGCTAGTCTCGGAGGAAGAAATGCCCGCAAGTCCCCCAGCCCTACACGCCAGCCCCAAACCGCTCCGCTGGTGCCCCCGAA
>NW_011494821.1:788340-813551 GCF_000754665.1 Bison bison bison | reverse complement strand
CCCGAACCGCGTAGGATCAACCCGGTGCAACTCCGGGGACGCGGGAAACGGAAGCCATGCCCAGAGCCGCGTCATGCTCAGCCTTCTGCGCCTGCGCGCCCTGTCCCTGGAGACTCAAGAACGCGCAAGGCCGCGCTCTTTCAAGGCTCTGTGAACGCGCAAGCAAATGCGGCCCGCGAGGGAACGTGCACCCTTTCTCCCCCTGGCGGACAACAGTGGAACAACGGGGCTTGGGGGAGAGGTTTTGGTGGATAGAGGGTGCCAGGAGTCGCGGAGGTACGTTCTGGGGGATCCTCCTTCTTTTCCGGCACCTCCCTACCCTTCTTCCCCAGTCTTCATTGCCAGTTCAGAACAAGGGAAAAGGGAAGGCACCAACCCTGAGCCCTTAATATGTGCCAGGCCCTTTGCATCTATTATCTTATTAAATCTTTCCACTGCAGTATTAGTCCTATTTACAAAGAACGAAACTGAAACCCAGAGCGGGTGACTTACTTAGAGACACACAGCTAACTAGTGATGAGTTTGGGACCCAGGTCTGTGTGTTAAAGGTTGACTGCAGCCCTGACCTTTGAGGGGTGGGGCCCTGGGCTTGGAGAAACCAGAGCCTGCTTCTCCTCTCTGGCTGAGAAGTCTCTGCAAGAACACCCAGAACCATTTCCACGGTCATTTGAAAGAAGCTTAGCTCGTTAGGCAGGAGAACTTTTCAGGCTGGTCCATGTGCCTAGGGCATCAGGTAGGACTCCAGCTACATCCTAAGAACTACAGGAGCTCAGGGCAAGACTTTCCCAGGTATCCCAACACAGTCCTTTTCCGGGTCCAATGACAGAGGGAACACAGGAAAGGACTTGGAGGAGTCAAGGTGGAAATCCTCATTGATGAGGCTGTCAGGGAATGGCAGGTTAACGTCGGTGCCTACAACTGTGGGATTGTCTAGGGATGATGAGAAAGACAGTTTCTACAACACCCATCTGGTGACCAGACCTTTAGGAGAGATATACTATCCAGATGATGCCACCATCTCCTCTTGCCTTTCAAGAGAGACAGAAGTGGGTGGGAGGAGTGAGAATTTGTATAATGAGGCAGAGGCTGCTGGCCTGAATTTCCAAGGCAACCAAGGATAAAATTGTAGGAAAGTCCAAACTGAGGGAGCTACAGATAATTTGGGGCTTCCCAGGTGGCTCAGATGGTAAAGAATCTGCCTGCAGTGCAGATCTGGGTTTGATCCCTGGGTTGGGAAGATTCTGTGGAGATGGGAATGGTTAACCCACTCCAGTTTTCTTGCCTGGAGAAGCCATGGACAGAGAAGCCTGGCAGGCTACAATCCATGGGGTCGCAAAGAGTCAGACATGACTGAGCGATGAACACGTACACACACATACAGAAAGCTGGCTGGCAGGTGGTCTGGATGACTTTGGCTTGTGATCCTGGAGGAGGCACACAAGGAGGCTCTCATTTCTTCTCAGGGCAGCTTTGGAAGAGGCCAGAAACAAGAGGCAGACTCAAGTGAGGAGAAGGCAATATGGTTCTCTAGAAGGAAAGATGATACCTGACATCCTAAAGGCATGAAACAGTCTAGGCTTCAGTCAAGTTGACCTGAGTTGGAATCCTAACTGTGCCAAACCCATCTTCTTATCTGAGAAATGGACACAAAAAGAATCCCACTTTACAGTGCTTTAAGAATGATATGCATAAAAGATGTTAGCATGTATAGCACAGATGAGATTAGTGGGCAATTCTCTGAATAAAATCTAAAATTCATCACATTTTAAAAGACCGATCTAGAAAAGTTGATAAAAAGTGGTATAAAACATATTTATACAAGGTAATCTTGAGGGGAAAATAATCCAACTGTATTTTAGTAAGCTGTCTTTCCCATCTCAACTTCCACAAACTGCCTGTACCACTCAGCTTGTTCTGACCTGGAGAGAACTTTGTATTCTATCATTTTCTTGCTCACATTTAGTCTCCTTGACTAGATTATAAACCACTCAAATAAACAGTTGACAAACCGTCCATTACATTCCAGGTACTGGGTCACTGTCAACAGATCCCTGAAGACCTGGCAGTCAAGGTTGCCAAAATAAAGGTACCCAGCATCATGGTGTGGTAACTAAGAGTAAACATAATCATGGTCTTGCCCAGAGCTGTGGTTTGGCTGCAACTGGGATAATGTCTATGGGTTTTGGCTGCTTGCACCTCAAGACGGACATCAAGAAGCTGTGGGCAAGCAGCTCAAATTTTCAAACGGGTGGAAGTGTTTTCCTGAGTACGGGTTGAAAACACGGGGATCCCACAGTCTGGCCTGGTGCAGGCAGAACACAGATATAATTTCCTGCAAAATGTAAACTGTCATGGATGTGCTCCTCTGAGCCAGAACATTAAAACAAGCAGGTAGCATGCTTCTTAAAACAATCTTAAGACAAAAATATTACTTGGAATACTGACCATGCCCTGCCAAAGAGGATGAAAACAGGTAGGTGCAGTAAGCTTGACCAACACATTCTTTGTTAAACATCCCAAGATAGAACAGAACCTGGGGAAACTGTGGCTACATGGGCTTCCCTGAGAGCTCAGCTGGTAAAGAATCTGCCTGCAATGCAGGAGACCCCAGTATTCTTGGGCTTCGCTAGTGACTCAGACAGTAAAGAATCCGTTTGCAATGTGGGAGACCTGGGTTGGGAAGATCCCCTGGAGGAGGGCATGGCAACCCACTCCACTATTCTTACCTGGACAATCTCCATGGACAGAGGACCTTGGCGGACTACAGCCCAGAGTAGCCAGAGTCAGACACAACTAAACACAGGCACAGGGAAACCTTTAAAATAGCTAAGTGACTCAAAGAACCAGAATCAGGCCTTGCTCCCAAATCCCTCCATTTCCTGAGAACAGCTTGTTGGGTGTTAACAGGCTGGAACTCCCTTCCTCCCCTCTCATCCATCTCTTGCCTCCCTCCAGGACAATGACAGCAGTTTTGGAGACAGAGATGGAGATGCTAGGTAAGCAAAAATGAAAGGGATAAAAGGAATGGGTTACACACTCTCCAGAGAGAACACATGTTGAATTTTCTAGAAACTGTAATGGAAACACCCTTCTATATTAACCTGAATGGTGACTTCATGGGTGTACACGCATGCAAAAATTCACTCAGCTACACTTAAAGTTCTGTGCATTTTGCTTTGATATCATCCACACCTTCACTGAAAACCAAAACTGAACAACCACCAGCCGCAGGCTTCTCTGTTTGCTAGCTTTTATTGAAGGGTCCCACATCCTCACGGGACCCGAGCCAAACCAGAAACCAGACAGGTTTCCCCAAATATAGCAGGAGGCCTGGAAGGGGGAGGGGAATGACTTATGATCCCGCCACACCTCCCTGGAAACAGAAACCCACCACAGACAGACAGACAGACAGACAGGGGCCAGGACGGGGAGACCTCACTTCCCTCTAGGTTCTCTCCTTCTGCCCCAACTTGAAAAGAAAGTCAAACACTGACTACGCAGCACCCCAGCCCCCCACCCACCCTAGCAGCGTTTGTGGGACCTCCCCTGCAAGGGGGGCCCCGAGGCAGCTTCGCATCGCTCTCCTTCACTTTGGTTCGCTCCTGGCAGCTCCGTGCCCTTGTCCTTCCTCAGCCTCCGGCCCAGTCACCCCTACGTCTTCTATCACCTACTCAGACCTTCTCTCTCTCTTTCTCTCTTTTCTAGGGCCTCCCTGCCTCTGGGGAAGCAGTGTTCCTCCCAGCGAGGGGCCCCGCCAGGCCCTCTCTGCCCAGGATGCGGGGCTCACACGGCTGCCCCACTCTCCTTGAGGTCAGGGGCTGAGCGCTGCCGTCTCATTCTCGGGGGTGTAGTGTACGGGGGGTAGCGGGGCCCTGGGGGCCGCTGGGCTGGGTATGGCTGGGGCTGCTGGGGATAATAGTTGTGCTTTTTGGGCTGGAAGTGCTGGGGTTCGGGCTGCGCGGAACCCCCTCCCCGGGACCGGCCCCCTCCGTCCAGGGAGTTCCTGCGGGGACGGTGGGACCTGCGGGGACTTGGGGGCCTTCGCGCAGGGGTGGCCGGAGGTGGGGTGAGCTCCTCAGGGGGCTGGGGTGGTGCTGGGGACTCCCCGGCCCCTGCTCCCGGCCAGGACTCACGGTGCTGGGGGTTGCTCTTGAAGGGGAAGCGCAGTTTGCAGTCATGAGGGGGCACAAAGCGGGCGGGGGGTCTGCGCAGCCCCCCGCCCCGGCCCCCGGAGCCCTGCAGTCCCTGCAGCCGCAGCTGCTCCTGCTTGAGCCAGCGGAGGCGGCCCCGACGAAAGGCAGGGTCCTCCTCCATCAGCCTTGATACCCGCTCCCAGCTCGACAGGGGTGGTGAGGAGGGCCGGGCAGGGGGCGCTCGGTCACTGGGGGCTTCCTCCTCTGCTGCCTCAGACCCTTGGGGCTGGGCCCACGTGGTCTCACCAGCTTCTTCATTCTCATCCTCGTGATCCTAGGAGGGGTGAGAAGAGAGGGGGGATGTGAGGAGAGTGGCCTTCTGAAGACATACCGGTTCAGGAGGACATGTGGGAAGGCCCTGGAGCGGGTGGATGTCCAGGGTTCTGAGAGGGGCCTGGGGCTGAGGAAGCTGGAGGGACACTGGTTTAGGAGCCCAGACCCAGAGCCGGGTGGTCAGACCCAGTCCAGGTCGGCCACCTCCGAGCTGTGGATCTGAGTCATTGGCTTGTAACCTCTATGCCTCTGTCCTCACGTGCGACATGACGTCAACAATGACAGTACCTATGACTCGGGGCTGCTGTAAAACTACATGGGAAATTCCACGAGCCTCACCTAGCAGGCACTCAGCAAATATTGCTGAATAAATGACATGCCCTGGGGATACAGCAGTCAGTATCGGAAGAAAAATACCTGCCATCATTTCAGTGGACTTACACAACTGACAAATAAATGAGACAAATATATAGCACGGTATGTGTGCTGTACTTCCATAAAAAGCTGAACGTATGTATTCAAGTTATTTAATATATATTACTTATATCATATAGTGTAGAGAGTACCTACCATGTTGTAGATTTTATATAAATACAAAAATATATATTCACATGGAAAAGACCAGAACAAGGAGAGGGGACAGGAGGCCAGGGTGAGAGTAGTGGCAATGAAAGAACAGGAAGAGGTTCACTGAAACGTTATCATTTTAATGAACACCTCCTGAAGGAAGTGAGGGGTGAGCTATATAGTCTCAGTGAGGAAGGCGTTCTCGGCAGAGGGAACAGCAGATGCAAAGGCTTTGAGGAGTTCAAGGAACAGTAAGGACCCAAGGGTTTGGAGAGGGGAGAGTGAGGAGACAGGGGTAAGGGTTGCATGTGGAGTTGTAAGCCTTCAACAAGCATGACTGTCATCATGACCAGCTGCCTGTCATCCCCCTTCAGCAGGCAAGTGGAAACACAGCCGCAATTCTGTCTGTTGTGAGTAACCCCTATAGCTAGCATGATGCCCGGCACACCATAAACACTCAACTCTTGTTGACTGAACACATGCAAAACCGGGGTAGGTGGTAACACTATGGCTTACGGGGCCACTGTGAAGATTTACACAGTGACACAGGGGAAGTGCTCAGTACAGCAGCCACCGGAGTCGAGGGTCACCCAGGAGAGGGGTGCTTCTAAGAGTGAACAGTATGTGAACCCCCACTGAGTGGTAACGTAAGGGATTGTACCCTTTATATCAGTGGTTCTCAAAGTCTACTGCACTTCAGAACTACCCGGGCACTTGTTATAAATAAAGATTCATTTCTAACGCCCAAAGATGCTGCTTCAGTGGGTCTGGGGCAAAACCCAGGAATCTGCATTTTCAGTTAGGGCCCTGGTGGTTGTGAAGCAGGTGATTCACAAACTATGGTGAGAAGAGCTATGTTAAACGTCAATAAGATTCTTTTAAAGGCAGAGGAGAAAGGAGGTTGGACTCTGCAGTGGGAGGTTCTGGTTCTTACAGGGGAAGACAGTGGGCAGGGAGGACAGCGGGGAGAGGCTGGGCAGGCCTGTCCTACCTGTGTCAGGGGGATGACCCTCTCCATGCGAAGCATGCGGTCCCGCAGGGCCTGCAGCTCGCGGTCCTTGGTGCTGTTCTGCAGCTTCACCTCCTGCAGGATCCCCGTCAGCTTGTCAATGTGAGCGCGCAGGTCCTCCACCTCTGCGCCACGGGCTCCCTCCTCACTGCCGCCGCCTCCACCTCCGCCACCTTCTTCCTCGCCCACCGTGTCCCAGACGTCCCGGGCCACGGCCCTCCAGGCGTCCCCAGGCCCCTCAGGCTTGCCGTACGTGCGACAGAGCTCCCGCATCTTGAGGGCAGCCAGGGCCTCGATCTCAGCTCGCCCGTGGCGGAAGTCAGCCAGGGCCACCTCATAGCAGATCTCCTTCACAGCCTGCATCTTCAGGTCGGCCATGGTGGCCCAGCGGGGGTCTTTGCCCTGCAGCCGCCTCCGCTGGGGGATCTGGTACACCCTGCGGGGGGCCCTGCGCTTGCCGCTGCTGGGTAGGCCACAGCGCTTGACGATGGTCTGGACCGTGGTAGGGGGCAGCTGCTCACGCAGAGATGAGATGAGCCGCCAGCTCTCTTCACAGGAGCGCTTGTCGGAGTCATCCCCACTGTCAGAATCCGCATACTAGGGCCAGAGAGAAGGGAGACAGGTGGGGAGACAGCTAAGGACACCTCAGGGCCATGCATCCCAACAACACAGAAACACGGTGGTTAGAACTGTGCAGTGTGGGGCACAGGGCTTGATCTCTGCTTGTCTGCACAGCAGAGGTGATGATAGCACCTCTCCACAGGTACTTGGAGTGTGTGGTACGGTGGCTGGCACAGAGGAATTGAGTATAGCTAATAAGCTGCAGCCATGCCAAGTGTGGGTTTCATGTATATATCACTCAGGACGAGATTGAAGATTTAAAAGTAAAGTCCAAGGGACTTTCTTGTTGCTCCAGTGGTTAAGAATCCTCCTTGCAATGCAGGGGACACAGTTCCACCCTTGGTTGGGGAACTAAGATCCCACGTGCCATGGGTCAACTAAGCCCATTCGCCACTAGAGAACCTGTGCACTGCATCAGAAGATCCCACGTGACACACCTAAGACCCAGTGCAGCCAAATAAATACATATTTTAAAAAGTAAAAATAAAAGCAAGTCTACTCAAAGAACAATCTTAAATAAGTAACAGCTCGTGGGTGCATGCTCAGTCGCGTCACTCATGTCCGACTTTGTGCAGCCCCATGGACTGCAGCCCGCTGGCTCCTCCGTCCACAAGATTTTCCCGGCAACAATACCGGAGTGGGTTGTCAAGATCCTCTAGAGATCATCCCTACCCAGGGATCAAACCTGAGGCTTCTGAGTTTCCTGCACTACAGACGGATTCTTTACCACTGAGCCACCAGGGAAGTGACAGCACAGGTGGTAAAAATCATACAAGAGGCCCAGGATCAGCAAGAGTCCGGGAAGCCCCAGTCGCCTGGGAGAAACTCTCGCTCCTGGGATGTATGGGTTCTTCCCTGGGTTACATTTCTCTTCTGTCTCCTCCTAGACACCACCTCTATCCGCCAGCCCAGAGCCACTCCCTATTGTGACTCAGTGGGAGTCAGGCTGAAGTGCTGCCAGCCCACCTCCCACCCGCCTGTCTGCACTCCACGCCCCGCAACCCTCGCCTTCCCGACACGCCCCTGCCAGCCCCTCACCAGCCGCTGCTGCTCCAGAAGAAGGTCAGCCTCTTCCTTTTCCTTTCTGTACTGGTTCTCCAGATCCTGAAGCCTGGGTGTTGGGTGGGAGGGGAGGCAAAGCTGTGAGGTTCCCAAGCCACCTCAATGGGGCATCTAACAACCAGTAGATGCTGGGGGATGGGGGCCTGGGAGGAATGGCCAGGAGGGCCTGGTGCCTGATCACCCTCCCCACGCACCTCTTCTCCATCTCCAGCTTGATGTCGATGCCTTGCTGCTCCAGCAGTTCCTTCTGGGCAAAGTTCCAGTCAACAGGCTCGGAGGGCGGTCCTGGGGGTGGAGGGATCCCTCGCTCCCGCTCCAGCCGTGCCTGCTCCGGGTGATTGAAGCGGAACACGTGGTTCTTGCCCATCACAATCCTATTCCCTGGAGGAGGAAGGATGGAGATGTGGGCTCACTCCCCAGAGCAGGACCCCTTCCTCACGCCCTAGGTGTAAGGGGCCTTGCCCACCAATTGAAGGAGCCCACACACCATCTCTCCCTTCACCCCAAGTCCAGGGCGATCAGAGCCAAGGCTCCCCCAGTTGACCCTGGGAACTACCCTGTCCCTCAGAGTCACAGGAAGTCAGGAACTGGGCATCCTCTTCCTGTTGCCCTGAGGCAGCAAGACAAACCAAACCCTGGCTCCTCTCCCCTTCCCAGTCGATCTTCATATCCCACACTGTCTCCTATTTATCTCGAGTCCTGCCCAGGATTCACCCACGAAGCTCTTCCTTGCACAGCCAGGCCCCTCACTACACCCTCCTCTACCTGACTTCAGCACCACGGGCTCAGTCACAAGTTTCCCATTGACATAGGTCTCAGCTCCTTCACAGGGCTCCAGGGTGACCACCACTGAGGCAAGGAGAGAGAAGAAGGAGGGATCAGGCTCCAAGGGAAGAGGGGTAAGGTCACAGATTCCCACCCTGCATTCCCCCCCAAAACACACATGCACCCCAGTTCCACCCTCCAGTACCTGTTAGGGGTGCCATGGCCCCTCTGGTGGCAGGCAGCATGGGAAAGGAAGAGCAGAAGGAGGGTTAGAGCCCCAGCTGCAGCTCCCACGAGCCTCGGCGGTGGTGGGGGTGGGGGGTGCTGCCTGTTCACCCTCCACCAGCCTCTCCAGCAGTGGCTTAACAAGCCTGGAACTCTCAGAGGATGTGGTCTCTCAGGTCCAACTGGTCGGTGGGCCCTGTCTGTCATTCCTGCCATCCAGACGACAACTCACTCCCTCCTTCCCAAACAACACTGTGCCTAGCCAGGTCTGGATTCCTCCAGTAGGCTCCTAGCCCCACTTCTGTCTGAAGCAGCTTGCAAACTGCTACCTGACTAATCCTCTCAAGCCACAGTCCACAGATCCCTATCTTCATGGGATGAGATTAAAGTCAACCCAAGCCACAGTCTATCAAGGTACTCCTTGTACAAATCACAGAACCTTCCTCTTGTGGAACACAAAGATGCCTGAGGCAGCTCCCTGTCCTCAAGGACAAGTGCCCCATGGTCAGGGGCCCCTGAATTTCCAAGGTCCTGAATTTCTGTGACTCCTTAGTGGAGGGACACTGAGCAGTCACCCAATCTCTCAGAGCTCTACAATGGGATAACAAACTCTTTCCGTACAGAGTGGCTGAAAGGCTCAAACACAGTGATGCACGAAAATGAGTTATTTATGTTACAAGGAATAGAGAAACCAGAACAAATGGTAACATAAAGCAAAGATGAGCCTATGGGTACTGTGGGAGAACAAAAATAGCACAGAGGAACTTGGCTTACGGGCAGAGGACTGGAAATGATCATGGGAAAGTGCTAACTTTTGAGTTGATGCTCGAAGGGAAACTCAGATCAAGGGGCAGAAATGATGGAGAAGATGGCAGACAGATGGAATAAAACATAATTTGTGTCCAAGCCCAGTAATGGAAGGTGGTGGCAGAGGAGACGATGAGATGACTGTAAGGCCATGAGCTGGCTATTTTGCCCTTATTTCCCACCACACCCCAAATTCATCCATCCATTCCACAAATATACTGGGCCCCTATAATACACCAGGCACTATTTTAGGTCCTGGAAATACAGGAGATAAAAAACATAATTGCTTCTCATACAGACATCACTTCTACTTGGTAACACGATAAACAAGTAATTGAGCAAATAATCTAAAGTCAGGGTTGGGCGGTGATAGTTGTAATGGAAGGAAATGGGGCCAGGAGAGAACCCAGGTGAACCCGCAGAGATCTGAACTGAGGCAGCCAGGACTCACAACTCTGGCCCTACAGCCAGCCATGCTGCATCCCAACCCAGTTCTCCTGCTAGCTGTGTGTGACACGCTCAGTTGTGTCTGACTCTTTTGCAACACTGTGTGCTACAGCCCACCAGGCTCCTCTGTGGTGGAATTCTCCAGGTAAGAATACTGGAGTGGGTTGCTAGTTCCTCCTCCAGGGCATCTTCCCGACGCAGGGACTGAACCTGGGTCTCCTGCACTGCAGGACATTCTTTACCATCTGAGCCACCAGGGAAGCTAGCTGTGTGGTCTCAGGCAAGTTCCCCAACCCCAGGAACCTCAGCTCCCTCACCTGTGAGCTGTATGAAAAAATACAAGTACACGGTAAAAAGTAGTAACTATTCTTCCATGTTCATGACTGCATCCCTGCGGCCTGCTCTTCTCAGCCTGTCTTTGGTCTTAAGTCTGCTGTTAAGAGCAAAGGCCCAAACAGACTAACCCTTTACACAGCCCTCATCTTTGGGGAGGGCTTCCCAGGTGGCTCAGTGGTAAAGAATCTGCCTGCCAAGCAGGAGACTCACATTTGATCCCTGGGTTGGGAAGGTCCCCTCGAGAAGGAAATGGCCACCCACTCCAGTATTCTGGCCTGGGAAATCCCCTGCGTGCACAGAGGAGCCTGGTGGCCTAAAGTCCATGGTGTCGCCAAGAGTCGGACATGACCGAGCAACTAAACAATGTCTTTAGGGCATAGAACAGCTGCTGTTCTCACTGTGATGTAACCAATGTGTGCCTGTCTTCTTCCCACACACACTCTGAGCTCCCCCTCAAGGGTGGGTTGGCTCCAAGGGCCTTCTGTGGTTTCGGTATCACCCCAGAACACAGCTTGAGGGAACCACAGAACAGGAACTCGGCACTCACTCACTGGGCTGAACTGATTTAACAGTTCATAGCTCGCAATGCCGGAAGCGTGTGCCGCCACTGGGGACCCGAACCAGGCGATAATCCACTGACCCTGAACTGGAATGGAAGCTCACCTGGCAGCTGTTCAATCTGAGCTGCAGGCCGTGAGAATGCGTCTTTTCTTATTTTAAAACACATTCTGATATGCCCGTCTCCCATACCCCCACCCTACCCGCCATCCCCCATGCCTCGCTGAGGCACACAGCACCAGCTCGAGGTGACAGACAGCTCAGGTGTGACACAGCATGGACACCAAGGACTCAGGTGTGACACGGCCAGCCTCCCTGCCCAACTCGCTTCCCAGAGTTCCACTTCACTCGGACCCTGCTGCTGCTGCTAAGTCGCTTCAGTCATGTCAGACTCTGTGCGACCCCATAGATGGTGGCCCACTAGGCTCCCCCATCCCTAGGATTCTCAAGGCAATCACACTGGAATGGGTTGTCATTTCCTTCTCCAATGCATGAAAGTGAAAAGTGAAAGTGAAGTCGCTCAGTCGTGTCCGACCCTCAGAGATCCCATGGACTGCAGCCTTCCAGGCTCCTCCGTCCATGGGATTTTCCAGGCAAGAGTACTAGAGTGGGGTGCCATTGCCTTCTCCATCACTTGGGCCCAGTTGAATACAAATCAGTCCATTAAAAAAAAAAAATGACTGAACCAGAACAAAATGTGACCTCAGAACACACCCTAAGTGGTACTTCACCACGAGCGTTGTGGTACTACCTGTCAGACACACTGCTACCTGAGGGCTCGTGATTCCTACAAGCTTTTGCTGCTGTGGCCAGAAACAGCTAAAAACCTCTCAAAGTTTTACAGCCAAAAGGATACACACGTCAACTAACTGCCTAGAACATTTGCATTCATAGCTGGACAGGTAAGTAGGTTTTCAGAGATAAATTCAGATTTCCCACTGAAAAAGTACAGGTTTTCATAAAAAATGACCAAGGTGCTATTTGAGGCTAAAAAATCAAGCAAGAGGGCTGGATCTCCTCTTCCCCAAAATCCTACCCTCTGGACCCACAGTCTCCTGTTTCTGCCTTGGGGACCTTCACGACCCCTGCCCCTTGTAAACACTCTGCACCCTGAGGGTGGGTGCAGACAGCAGGGCCCCCATGGCTGACCAGGAGCTCGAAGCCCCTCTCAGGGTGGACACATCCCTCGCACACAGCCACACTCCGAGCCCGACCCAGGCCTCTGCATTCAGCGTGAGGGAGCGTGCTCTCTCCTTGTCTGGCCACTCCACTCTCACCCCCTCAGCCATTACCTTCTCCGTCTGACTGAGGGATGCTCCGGAATAGGCAATGTTGCTCCCGGATGAACTGCCCCGTCAGCTTGATGTCCACATCGACCTGGCCGACCCTGGGGAAGCAACGACCGACATTTTCTGAGCATGTGCCAGTCATACATATGCCAAGCCCCTTCTGAACCAAAATATTCATCTGACTCAATCAACCAAGTATAATTATTCCCATTTCGCAGAAGAGGAAGCTGAGGCTCAGAGAGATAAGTAACTTGCCCAAAGTCAGGCAGGCTGGCAGTGGTGAAACTGGGGTGTGAGCTCAGATCTGCCTGGCTCCAAGCCCGCATCTGTTATGTACTGTTATGTAGCAAAGAGGGAAGGGAACCTGCAGTGGGGTGGATGCTCTCAGTCTCAGTTCCCATATCCTTCCCATGATGATCACCAAGGACAGCTGAACAGCCTGTGGTGGAAGAGGAAGGAACACTCCCACCCACTTACCTCCAGGAGGTAAGAGAGGAGGCTCTGAGACCTGGGGGTTCATTAGCATTAGCCAGTGAAGCCACCTGCCATGTGGGCACTGTCCCTCAACAGCGTGGGGCCAGGGTCATGTTTCCCTTCACTCCCCCGACCCCAAGGGAAGGTTCCACTAACTGATGCCCAGGCGATGCTGCTGCAGAACCAGCATGTGGTGGTCGAGTTCCACCCGCTCTCTGCCACAGGAGATCAGGACCCAGCCACACCAGCGCTGGGCTTGTTTGGTCCCAGGAGGCGTGTCACCCCCACCAAAGGTAGGCTCAGCTGGTTCTCAGGAAGCCCAGAGAGCTAGCAGGGCTGCAGAAGAGCTGACCTGAGACCCAGAAGGTCCCCATGAGGTCACTCGGAAAGGCAGGTCCCTCTACAACCAACCTCCAAAAAGAGAGACCGTCCCACAGGCCCAGAGCAAAGGCTACCTGGTGACACCATCTTTGATGTGGTAGAGCAGACACTCAGACATCAGGGGGTCTTCATTCAGGTTCACCAGGTGCGGAGTCTGAGGGGGAGGGGGCAGCAGTCAGCAGAGGGCCGTCAGGAGGGAGGGAAGGCATTCTGGCAAACATCTCTGCAGGTGAGCTCTCCCAGCTCCTGCTGCCACTTATCTGACCCACCCAACCCTCTCCTCACACGCAAGACACCCCCACCCTTCTAGCTGCTTCCCAGGCCCCACCAGTCTTCCTGCAGGAAACCTTGGCAGCTACCTGCCCTTGCCCTGCTTTCCCTCTGGCCCCAGGCTCATCATTTCTTCCTTCAAAATACATCTTGCCACTTGTGGGGGTGGGAGGGGAGGTAACCAGAGAGGACTGCTCAGACCTCTCCTGCCCACACCTCAACTCCACCTACCTCGTCTGCTTTTGCAGCCTGTGCCTCTGGGCCTCCTCCACGGCTGGGCCCAGCTCACTTAGCCCAAGCCCCTTTCCAGGGCGTCCTCTCCCCTTCCGAGCTCCCACCCACTGGACTCTGAGCCCTCACTCCTGAAGCAGAGCTCCTACATCCCTGGCTGTCCTCCTACCTGGAACAGCCCCCCTCCCCGCCCCACCCCCACCCGTCAAAATCATTCATTTCCCATCCCTCTTGGTCTGTCTCAAATGCCACCTCTTGCACGAAGCTTTCCTAAGCCTTCCACCTGAACACAAGATCCCCTGCCTGTTCTCCAAGGAGTTACTGTGGCTCTAGGTGCAAGACCCTACTGAGGCGCCAGGCAGGACACAGAGATGAGCCAAACCCAAATGCTGCTGTCCCATCAGTCAGGAAATCAGAGTCAACAAGGGGAGATAAGACTGGGCGTGGAAACACCATCACAGGTGAGAAATGCACGTCTCACAGTAGACTTTCTGAACTTCTCATGCCCTCAATTAGCTCATTCATTCATTTATCCCACTGTATCCTGGAAGGGGCTTATACGCAAAGATGAGTACAGTGAAGACCAATGGGAGCTCAGGCGAGTCAGGGGAACTTCATGGAAAAGGCAGTATGGGACCTGGTCTCTGTCGATGAGGAGGACGTGAACATGCAGAAGGAGGGGTCTGAACAAAAGCAGGGAAGCCAGAAAGCGCAGGGTACGGGGGAAACGCCCAGAAGTCAAGGCCCCATGTTTCTCTGGGAGTTCCCCTGAACAGGAAGCCCAGGGCCATGTCCATAGTGGGTGTGATTAGTATCTATGTCCGATCCTCCACCAGGCTCCTCAACAATCATTCTCCAACACCTGCTCTTCTCCAGAAGGACGGTCCCATCCCTCTCAACCCTGCAGTGTCGGGCCTGCCTGGGAACGGCAAACACTGACGGGCCCTAGAAGCAGAAAGCAATCTGTCCCCTGGGAGAGGAGACACGATTTAGGACAGTGATTTTCAATCTCTGTTCAGCCCAGGAACCCTTTGTTCACATGAAACCTTACCAAGAGGCCTAACACATCAAGCAGATAAGCAGAGAGCTGCTCAGGTCGAAGTGGGGGTGGGGGACGCACAGTTCTGTCCTGCTCCCCACTCCCCCTATTTTGGCCCCGTGAAGGAAGCTCCCAGCCAGGTTTGAAGATGATCAACTTAAGAAAACCTTAGGCCTGGGGCAAGGTCCCAGAATGAGGGGGCTTTCCCAAAGGTTCCTGGCTCTCCCCAGGACAAACTGGAGCTTTGGCCCCAAAGACCGAATTCTTCACTGGACTTTTCCTAGGCTGGAGTCACCCCCACTAAACCTGTTTCTCCTGTGAGTCTAACAGCTTTTTCTCTGAAATCCACATGACTTTTAAACCCATGAGAAAGGGTTCATCTTCACCATCAGGAGAAAATGGAAAAGTTACCTCCTCTAAAACACCTTTTTTTTTTTTAACCAATCAGATTGGCAAAGATGAAAAAGGTGAAGAGGATAAATGAACATGAGTTCTAAGATATGTTGTTCTGGGAGTCTAAGTGGGCGTGGTTAATAATCTCTGGAGGCAAAACAGATCAAAACCTGACTGTTGGACCCCAAATCTCCACTTCTAGGAATTCGTTCTACAGACCACAAACTATTTTTAAGCCTATCTTCTATAAAATTGTTCATAGTATCAGAGAATGGGAAATGACCTAAATGTCCATCAGTAGGAAGCTGGTTAAAAAAAAAAAGTCATTTGATGTCTATACAATAGAATATCCTGACACTGTGGGGAAGAAAAAAACAACAGCAGACGGAACTATGATGCATTGTTATATGAAAAAAATAACATGTCAGGTATGGAACCAGTGCTACTGCAAAGAGAGAAGTGTGCCTGAGTATGTGGCTGGTTTTCTCTCACACACGCCTGCAGGCGTGGAGATGACCTCTAGAACACAGCGGAAGCCGCTAACAGGACTCGCCTCTGGGAGGGCAAGCTGAGGGTGGGAAGGAAGGTTTCCTTTCCACTCCATACAACTCACCGCATGTGAATGCCACCTTTACAAGAACAAAACAAAAGCCCCTCCCATTGGTCCCAGGCTTGAGCAGGTGGCATCCTGTGCGGTGAGAACCCTGTCAGTCTGTCCATGCCTCCCGACCTCTCCCCAGCCCTGCAGCTGCGGCAGAAGGTCCAGAGGTACCCGGCACCGCGAGGTGATGGATGGGCAAGCCACACTGAGAGCCTCTTTCCAGACCCTCCTCCCAGGTGTAGGCCTCCTGGGGACCCCACAACCCCAGGTACCTAGCCCCAGACCTGACCCCTCAGCCCTGTCGGCCCCCCTCCATCACCCACAGGCAGCTCTCTCGCTCCCCAGGCTGAGCCTCAGGCAAACCCCTCTGTTTGGATCCCGGTTCAGGGGTCCCTGCTTGCTCAGTCTCCCAGATGCCTTGTCCACCTGAAATTCGGAGGGGTCTCCTTCCAACAATCCACCGCCTGGAAAGGGTGTGTCACTCTTAGGGCCCGGTCCCATTATGCTTGGTACCAAGGCCCAGACAGGCATGACTCCCTTCTAGCGCTAGGACTGGAAGTTCCTGCTCTGCTCACTGGCCCCGGTACAGCTGTGCTGGCCCCAGTCCACTCTGGTTGGTGGGTCCTTGTGCTGTGCTGGTTGTTACAGGTTCTGAATATCATTTCTCCCTCCTCCAACCGAGCCTCATCATTCCTGCCCTGCTTCCTTCCTTCTTTTCTCACCACAGAGACTTTCTGAGCTCTGACTACACCACCGGCATATGCCAGGCCCCACTGGCGACAAGATTCCACATTTGCTCAGCCCCATGTTTTCCCTGCTCCCACCACCCCATCCATCTTTCAGGCTACACTTTCCAAACCACCTTCTCCAGGAAACCAGTTTCCACAAGTCTCCAGGCTGCACTGATACATCCATCTTTAAACCTTTTGCTGCCTTTCCAATCAACATCTTACAATTTAGTGCTCATTCTTCCTCTATTCCTTTACAGTCTTGTCTTCCCAAGCTAACTTTTCAAAACTTTCATTTTTTAGGTATGGGGTTTTGTTTGTTGAGTAGGTATCACACGCACAGGGTTGTTGTTATTTAGTCACTAAGTCATATCTGACTCTTTTCAATCCCATGACGGTAGCCCACCATACTCCTCTGTCCGTGGGATTTCCCAAGCCAGAATCCTGGAGTGGGCTGCCATTTCCTACTCCAGGGGATCTTCCCGACTCAGGGATTGAACCTGCATCTCCTGTATTGCAGGCGGATTCTTTTTCACTGAGCCACCAAAAGTAGATCACATGCACAGAGTATAAAATCCAAATAATACAGAAGAGCACATTGTGGAAAAGTCACTTTCCCAATCAACCTATATTCTCCCCAGCCTCTCCCTTCCTAGGATAACCACCATAACCAGTTTCTTATGAATCCAGAAACACACGCTATGCGTGAACTCACACACATGTGTGGGCTTCTGTCTGTCAATACCTAGTTCTTCCCTGGCATCCTTCTGTGGTCCCTAGATGGATGGACAGGGACAGCCTGATAACACAGACAGCAGGTGGCAGGAGTAGGAACAGAGAAGATGGAGGGCCAATTCAGAGACGTCAGAAAGCAGAGTTAGAGCTCACTACCCTGCCACCCCAACCCTCTTCTCTCAGCACCCAGAGTCTCCCAGGCCTCCTCATTCAGCCCCTCACTCACCTTCTTTGGAGAGAAGACGCCCACGGTTCCCCCGTCTTCCCGGACAGCCACTCCCATCTCAGCCAGCAGTGCTTCTCTGTAGGCACAGGAGAGGCGGATATTGGTCTTGTCCTCAGGACCCACAAACCCGTTCCGGGCAGGGCCCGACCTCCCCTCCCCACCCAGCTCCTGCCGGGGCTCCAGCTGTGGGCCCCACCCCCACACCTCTCCATCCTCAAGGCCTCCGTCTTACGGAGTTTCTCCTCCCAGGTTTCATTCAGCTCAGCGATAATCTTCTCTGTCTCCTGCGGGCACAAACAGGCAGGATCAGGACAGTCTGGGACAAGCCCTCCCAGGGGGCCATGCTACTCCAAGGATGCCTTCTTCCTCTTGGACCTTGGCTTTGGAGAAAAAACTCCCAGTGGCCCCCAGGCCCCGCCCCTTCTCTGCTCCAGCATCCCACCTGCAGTCTCTCCATGGCCTCCTCAGGCCCAATCTGGGGCTCAGCATTAGGGGAGAATGAGGGCTCAAGCTCCCCATTGTGAGCTGCGGGGGATGAGGGCGAAGCTGGGGCAGAGGGTGACAACAGAGCCGGCAAAGCACCTTCGGGACTCCCCTCGTCCACCTTCCGGCCTAGGAAGGAGAAAGAAGTAAAAGGAGGCTAAGGAAAGATGCATCTGACAAGAAACAGAGATCTCACACCAGACCAACCTGTAAGGACCACAGAAGACATATGGTCCACTCCCACCAAGTGGAAAGCCTTCCTACTACAGCCTTGACGAATGGACACTGAGTCTCTGCTTGTTCCCCTCCAGTGATGGAGAGCTCAATAGTAAACAAGGCAGCCAGTTCCTTCTACTGCTAGTTGACATGCACTATCAGAAAGTGCTTTGCTGTGTTGAGCTGAAATCTGAAATGTACCCGTTTCTAGTGCTGCCTTCTGGGATGAGAGGGACTACACTTTTTTTTTCTTGTGCAAGACTACCCTTCAAATGTGCAGAGGCCAACATCGCATCTACCGTCTCTTCCCAAGAACGCTTATTTTCCCCATCATGCCCCTGAGCACCCTGACTCCTCAAAGGGATGGACCCCAAGACTGAATGCAAAACCCACACTGGACACAGTTAACATGGATCACAGATTCTCTAATACAGATGCCATTTCGGGGTAGAGAGGCCAAGCCTCACACTTCAGAAACTACTCCAAGTTGACCGTAATTAAGTTTACAATCAATTTAATTCCCAATGTTTCACAAGAATTCCTGTCAAAGCAGATGCCCAGCAGTCTATTCTTAATGACTTACAGTGTAAGTCACAAATGCATGACTGGCTATTTATTCCTGCTCCTATTATTTCAGTAGTTCCAGGAGCCTGTCAAGGTCCCTCTGAATCCTGCCTGCCCCTCCTTGGGAGGACCTGTCCCTCCCAGCTGTCACATCTGAAGGCATGATCTGTCACCTCTCCATATCTGCAGCTAAGTCATGGGGCACATACGGGCTTTTCTGGGTAGTGGTCCCTCCCTGGCTCCAGGCCTGGACAAAGGCAAATCAGGAGGGATGAGGTGGGCCCAGGGGCCTCCCGAGCCACTCCTCCCAGAGGCCCACCTCCCAGGGCCGAGGCGGAGAGCCCTTGAGCCATGAGCAGCTCCCGCAGCCGGGCCACCTCTTCCTGCAGCTCCCGGATTAGCCGGGCGTTAGGGTCCTCATTGATGACGGCGTTGCAGCGGATCTGCTTGGTGCGGTCAGCATACCTGGGTGAGGAGGGAGGAGCGGGACCAGTGAGGGCCAGACACAGGCGACCCTGGTCTGCTGCCTGATGCCCTCTCTCCCTTCCACGTTTCCTCACAGTGGGGTAGAGTTGAAGGTCAGCCCTCTCTCATGCACAGGCTCCTGAGGCTCCTGGCACTTCTCATGTCCCACCCCAGCCCTGCCAGAGCCCCACCTGAGGGTGCTAAGAGTCTCTTCATAGTTGATGTCCGCGGGGCTCAGGGCTGCAATCATTGCTGTGCGGGAATTCCCACCTGTGAATGGAGAGCAAGGGAAAGCTTAAGCCGGGCGGAGTTCTAAGAAAAGTCAGACTGGGTCTCAGGGGCAGGGGGGCCTCACTACCCAGGCAGGGGTCTGAGAGGGTCACTGTTCAAGGTAAGGTGAAGCTAAGAGTTGAAGCTGATCATGAAACTGACGATCAGAAGAAGTGGGGACATCAGACATCTGTGGGATGGTCAGAGGTCAGGGAGAGGAGGATGAAATCAGAGGCGGCTGTGGGGTCTGAGGGTTCACAGGGAGCCCCAGGTCAGTGAGGCCCGTGGCTTGGCAAGGAGGGTACGACCTTGATCTCAGAATGAGGACACTGTCTAAAGGATGCCCCGGGCTCAGGTGGGGAGTCAGGGGACAACTGAAGGACTTGAGGTCCCAGGGACGGCAGTGGGTCTGGTCAGATGCATCAACAGGGGTTAGCAGGACTGGTGGCAGGGTCGGCAGAGAAAGAGAGAGAGAGAGAGGAGGAGTCCCTCACCCAGATTCTCCTTGAGCAGCCAGGTAAGCACAGAGTCCCTGTAAGGGATAAAATCTGACTTCCGCTTCTTTGATTGCTGAAGGACGGAAGGAGGAAAGGGGGTCAGGGTGGCCACCTGCTTTGTTCACTTTCCCAGAGCCCCTTCTCCTCCCACGCCCAGCTCTCACCATGTCCGCAAGGGCCGAGATCACCTTCCCCAGAGTAGTTAGGGACTTGTTGATGTTGGCGCCTTCCTGGTGAGAGGAACGTGGGGAATGAGGCCCTCTTCTCCCACTCCGATTCCCTTCGCCCCTCCTCCCCACAGCCAGAGCCCCACGTTACAAGCAGAAACCACCTCCCTCAGCGCCCAACATGGCCCTGTCCGTCCCTCCCAAGCACCTCACCTTTAGGCGCATGCCCCGGGCCCCTGAGGAGTCGGCCCGCTCGCTGCCAGCAAGGTCCACCAAACTGATCTTACTGACCTGGTCAGAGGAAGGAAGCAGGAGGTGACTGGGCAGTTAGTGGGGAATAGAGAAAGCCAGGAATGGGGGAGGGAGAGGGAACAGGTAAGAAGACAGTGAGGGCTTAGTTACTTGTCCATTTGTTCATTTATTTGTTTACGATGTTCACATGCCCTCTGTGTGCCAGGACAAGGCACAGTGGGCTCCAAGCTCTGCCCTGATGAATCTAGCAAGAAGGACATACACTCAAACAGGAGACTGCATCCCACTGATCTGATGGAGGAAGCACAGGGCAGGGGCCATGGGAGCCCAGAGGTGGCCCTCGACCAAGCCTGGGCAGGGAGGGAGGACACAGGGCCCACTGATCTCATCTCTGTCTCTGTGACCAGGCGGGAGGGGGCCCTACCTTCTCTGAGTCCAGTCCAGTGAGCTGGTCGTGACAGCGCTGCGTGAAGACAATGGTGAAGACAGCGTGGGAACGGCTGCTGGTCTCATTCATGTTGGTGGCAGCCACGGTCCTGGGTAGGGGAGGGAGTGATCAGTGGGTCCTGCCCCACACCTTCCTAACCCCGGCTCCCTTACCCCTGCACCCCGTCAGCCCGCCTCACCGCGCCTTATTGCCACAGTCCATGAGGTCAGCAATGTCAGCGTAGGAGGTCACAGCCAGTTTAGACAGGTCCTGCACATAGGGGCCCAGGATGGGGTGCTCTCGGACCCGCAGAGAGCCCCGACTCTTGGGGTTCAAGAGGTCTCGTACCCTCTCGCAGTAGATCTCCATGTAGCTCACCTGAGTCAGAGGAGCAAACTAAACACCACAAAGCTAACAACCATACCCAGTGTAAAACTTACTGTGGACTCCCACTGGATACAACACAGGTAACACTGAGCGTTTACTATGTTTACCCTGCATTGCTAAGCATTTTACAAGCACAAGCTCACCCGATCCTCGCAATAACCCTAGGAGGGGACCCCTGATCATTATCATTTTAGACAAACATCCTCAGGAGCCGAAAGAGAAATTGTTTGACTAAAGCCGGCAGAGCCTAGAATAGATCCCAGGCTGCCTGACTCCAAAGATGCCCTTGGTCTTAATCACCCTGCTCACCTCCTCCCTACCCAGGGGACACTGTGTACCACCTCCAGCCCCCTCCCAAGACCTGGGCTTACCTCCACAGAATAGGATAGCTCAGCGCTCTGGTTCTTACTAACACGAGAGAAGAGGTCCTCACAGAGCTGGAGGGGGACACAGAGAGGCACAGAGATGCTGCTGTTTACGGCACACCTGCGAAGCCCAGCACCAGCCAGGCCAGGTCTCAGGTGACCCTGTTTAACCCTTACCACAGCCCCAAGGAAGGGATGGGATCATTTGCATTTTACAGAAGGGAGAGTCACCTCTGAAAGGTTGGCTTGCCCAGGATCTCAGGCTAGTATTCAGTGAGCCAAAATGCAAACCCAGAGCCCATGTGCAAGGCCACAGTGCTGCAGTCAGGAAGAATATGGGTCAATTCTCAGCTATCCACAACTGATTTTTCCTATGGTCAATGCCTTGACTACACCAGTCTACAGCAGAACTACACTCGCAAGTAATTCCGAGACAAGGTAAGATGGCAGAAACTGGTAGAAGCAAGCTTCAGACTCAGGGCTCTCTGCCACCAAAGCAGTGGCTCTTCTCACTGAGCCCTCTTGGCCCTAATGTCCAGGCTGTGGCCAACCTCAACCCCCATCACCTTCCCTATTTCTGAGGACCTCAGAGAGCCGTCACCCTGAGACCCGGACCTTCCTCCCCTAGAGGCAGCTGAAGATGCTCCTGCCTCGGCCTCCCTGCCAGGCCCCGTGAGTACCTGGGGCACGATGCCCTGCTGCCCCGGCTCCTGCCGCCCCATCATGGTGTAGGACTTCCCAGCCCCCGTCTGCCCATAGGCAAAGATGCACACATTGTAGCCTTCAAAGGCATGCAGCAGCATCTCCTCTCCAATGTCCCGATACACCTGCTGCTGAGATGCAAACTGGGGGTCCTCCGCCTAGGTGAAAGGGGGCAAGAGAGACAGCAGGAACCCTACATGACTCTGTCCTTGGTATCCAGGTGCCCAAAGGTCCTGTGTGCTCCCTACCCCCATCACGGTCCTGATTATCCCAGAAGATCCCATCTGGTCTCCTGCTGGTCCTCATTACCCTGGGGACTCTGCCTCCCCCTCCCAGTCCAAGTCACAGGCACAGGGTCCTACCCCCTGTGCCTACCCCCACCCACAGGTGCTGGTCCTCCCAACCCATCCCCTGGAGGTCCAATTGCCTAGCAATGCCCCCTTCCCCAGGACCTAAAGCCCCTGTCCCTCATTGCTTAGCTCTTCCCCCAGCCCAGCAACCTCACCGAAGTGTGTGACCAGTAGGAGTAATCGAAAGTGAAGCTTTTGGGGGCATCCTTGCTCTGTTTGGGATTGATGATGGCTGAGAGCAAAGGAAGTAAGGCCAAAGTCAGGTACTCCCAACCTCTGCCCACTCCCCACAAACCCCTAGAATCCAGGTATCCCATTCTCCACCTCTATCCTAATTCATCTCTCCCCTTTAACACTCCCCACCCCCTCCAGGCACCAAAGCTAATTTTGGCTTCCCAGGACCCGCCCCCCCTCCCGGCTGCCTCCCTGGATTGGGCAATGGAGGGCTTCAGGCCAACATTCCCCCTCCCAGGGACTGGGAGCATGGAAAGGCCAGCCCCTGTCCTTACAACTAGCACCTGCTCTGTGCCCAGCACAGCCCTCCTCCCGGTTCGGCCCAGCAGGCCTGGCCGGTATAGTGGGCCTAGCTTGCCCTGCCTGTGCCCAGCCGGGCCCTTGGGACTCACTCACAGGTGGTGCTGCCCTGCATGCTGACCACACACTTGGCATCCTGGCTGGTCTCACGGGCATTAAAGGGCCGAACTCTCACTGCCACTTTCACTGAGGCGCCAGCCATGGCTCCAGTACGCCCACCCTCCTCAGCTGGAGAACAGAGACAGAAGAGGTGTCAGAGTGGCTGGGGGACCCTGATGTCACCTCCCAGCTTCTCTCAGGAACCAGCCTCTCCACCCCGTCCCGTCCCCGGCTATCCAGCCCCTGAAAGACCTAGTTTGTGTTCCCCTGGCCTTCCTCCCCAATGTCACTCTCCTTGGGGACTCCCGGAGGTGCGCCTGCGTCTCTCCCCAGCCATATCCCAGCTCAGAAGGACCTGGGTTGTCACCCCAGAGTTACCTGGCGTCCTGGCCCCAGACCAGGGGAGCTGTATCAGTTCTGGCTGCCACCGGCCCTCGTAGGAGGAGCCCCATCCTACACTGGGGGCCTGGCCGCGCCAGCTGGGGCTGTGGGGAAAACCCTGGTTGTGGGGGAAGAGTGGTTAGGAGGCACCAATGGCTCCAGAGGTGTGTCTGGGCTGCCAGGGTTGGAGGGCAAGGGGTAGGGGGTAATATCACAAAAAGTGAGGCCGGCTGTCCCTCTGGAGTGGCCAAATGCAATGTGAATCCAAGGGCAGGGATGGTGATATTTTTATTCCTCGTCACTCACAAGTGTACTGGACGTTCAGATAGAGAAGAGAGAAAGAGGCTGGACAGAGGACAATTGAGACACATGGTCAGAGACACTGAGGCCGGTGGGAAGCAGGGGCAGAAAGTCCCCGACACCACGACACCAAGAAAACCAGAGCGACCAAGACTGAGATTATGCTACAAGGGAAATAATGGAAGAAATGGAAATGAAGACCTAGAGGACAACAAACACAGAAATGTTCAACAGGCAGTACTAAAGCACAAACTGGAAGCCCAGAAATGAGATGAGAGAAAATCCCAAACATAAGACCTGCCCTAAAATTCCCCAACAGGGTCAGTCAGGGAGAAGTAGAAACCAGTTCCCACCTAAGGTCCATGACCTGCACACAGAGGGAAGGACTGCTGATGGTCAAAGTCCAATGGCTGGAGGTCCAGCCCAGAACTGGGCTCCATAGGGCCTGCCTGTAAGCCCCAAACCCCTTGCCCAGCCCCCAGCACTTCCTCCTTAGGATCCAGGACAATGGGCAGGAGAGGGTGGGGTTATCCTGTAACCATCCTACCATCCCCCAGGGTCCTCTGTTAAGGATCCAGAATACCTGTGTTTAGGGGAAGTAGGGTACCCCTGAAAAGGGAGAGAAGGGAAAGGAAGCAGGCAGGTCCCAGCTCCAGCCTGGGGCTAGAGCGATGGCGTCCACTGTCCTGGGGAAGGTGCCAGGCTGGAGCCCAGGAATGTGGGTGATCTGGTGCCCACACCCAGGGAGGAGAAGCTGAGCAGCCCACACCCACGGACAACAGGGTGGAGGGTTGTGAATACAGATCAGGGATGCTGGGTCCCCCTTCTGTGGCCCTCGAAGGGCCTCAAACCCCTGTCCTGCTGGGCCGCACCTCACCAGCCTTTCTGGCCAGGGCATGGGAGGGGTGAGAGGGCTGGTCTGTCCAGGACAGGAAGGGAGTAGCTGAAACCACAGAGGCTGTCTAGGGGAAGAACAGCCCTGACCCCCAGACCCTGACTAGGGGACGGAAGGGACACACTGTGGTGACGCCCTGACAGCTTCTGGGACTGGGAATGGGGTGGCACTGCTGGGGGCCTGTGGCGTAAAGGACTCAGAGAGAGGTACAGGGGTCGGCCGGTGCACTGTATAGGGGCCCGGGGGTACCGGGAGAAGCCGCGGCTGGAGTGAGGCCGACTGACCCCAAAGAGGTCCTCGGGCCACCTGCACCTTGCCCGCCCCGCAGTTTTCACACAGGCCCCCGGCTCGGCCTTTCTGGGCGGCCATGCGGATCCTGTCCTCCAGACCAGCCAACCGACGGCCGGCCCGGGCCTGGCACCTCTCTGCGCCTCCGCGGGACAAACAGCTCATGATCCCGGCTCCCGCGGCCAGCCGGCCCCCACCGAGTGGTGCAAACCGGGACCCCGGCTCCCCGCCCCCCTGCCCGGCACATTCCTCCGCGGGCGTCCCCTCCCTCACCCCCCCGCTTCCCCAGCTCTCACCTCGTCGCCGCGGGGCTCCCGGAGCAGATCGGAAGAGCACACG
>NW_011494821.1:787462-787634 GCF_000754665.1 Bison bison bison | reverse complement strand
CGGCGCGCCGCTGCCTCAGGTGCCCTGGCCAACTGCAGTCGGCAGCGGCACCACCACTCGGGCGCTGTGTCTCTGCCTGGTCCTTAGGTTCAACAGGGCCCGCAGTGCCGTGTCGCCCCCTCAGGCCCAGGCCACTCCTGCCTGCTCAGCCTGGCCCCAGCAGGCCTCAGCC
>NW_011494821.1:781569-787283 GCF_000754665.1 Bison bison bison | reverse complement strand
CCCCCAAGCCGGTCAACCATCCAGGACTCTTTCTAGCTTCCTTAGCCTCATCTTTCTCTTAGATCTGGCCAACTAGACACCCAATTACTAAGGTCTGAATGTCCCTCAGCGGCCACCTGCTCCCTAGTTCAGCTTCCTCTGCTCTGGCCCAAGATATTCCATTAAAACCCCATCTGCCCTTTCAGCCTAGCTTTACTGGCATTTGCCAGCTCAGCTCTAAATACTCTTCTCTTCATTCTTCATTTCCTTTCTCAGCCCATCTTAGTTACCTTTGAATAAATACTTATTCACCTGCAACAGTTTCCAATTTTCTGGCATTTATGCTGCCTCTCCTAATTCATCTAACATTCTTATCTGCATTGTCTGCCCACCCCAACTGGCTCTCAGGTCGCCTTTTGCTGTCTGGAATTGTGGTCCTGTGTAACTGACCTCTGCTCACCTTCTACATCTCTAGACATTCCCACTGCCCCCTCCTTCCTCGTCACCAATTGACCGTGACCGCTCTGTCCACACTTACCTTTCATTAACACCTCATTCCTGGTTTGTTTACCAACCCTCAGTTCTCTAACTGGCCCCAGCCACCAGTTCTGTACCAATTATCCCCAAATGCCTTTTGCTCTGTCTAATTCACGTTTCATTCTTTTTCATTTCATTATCCCATATTGCCAGTTAAGTCACTCAACTGCCATCGGTCAATTTCACTTACTCTGTGTATTCGGCTTAGGAAAAAAGATTTTTTTTTTTAATCTTTCACCATTTCTACATTTCCTGTGTTTGCTGTCTTGATTGTGTATGTTCAGCTAATGAAAATATTCAGCACTTGAAATACCTTTTCAGCTTTCTTTCCTTTCTTCTGGACCTATACATCTTCTTTCCAATCTTTACATTCACTCATGGTGAATTACATGAGTCAATGATTCATTTTCCATTATCTTCCCAGCACCAATGAGGAGACTCAGTCCAGCCTCCCAACCCTGTCCAGTCATGCAAGTACAGGAAGATGCAGACAACCTTATCCCTTTTGCCAAGTGAGTCCTCCCCACACAGTTGGGGAGGGGGGAATGAGATGGAGGCAGGATTCCATGTCTGGGTTCTTCCCCAAGAGGAATACGAAATAAGAAACAAGAATCTCAGTGCCTGGTCTCAGGGGATTGGTGATTTATTAATTTACTCAGCAAATTATTTTTGAACACTAATAGTGTTCTAGGCACTGAATATTAGGCATTGGGTATTCAGCAATTAGAAAGATAGGGGTCCTGCTCATAGAGCCAACATTCTACAGGGAGGAAATAGAATGTGTGCATGAATAAATATAATTTCAAATAGTAGTAAGCACATGAAAAAATAAATGTACAGTATAATGTAAGTAGAATGTCTCTGAGACTCAAGTATATAGAGTGTGACTGTGGAAGGGGAAGAGGAGATGAGTTTGAATTGAGATCTGAAAAATGGGAAGGAGCCAGTCTGCTAAGAACCAGGGAGTAGAAGAAGGAATTGTAGGTTTGAAAAAACAAAACGAAGTCCCAAGAAAAGAACTAACTTTCTGTTTTCTAGGACCAGGAAGCCCATCAGCAAGTTAGTGATCAAAGGAAAAGTGGAGTAAAGGCAGACAGGGGGAGGCCAGTCACATAGGACCTTATGGGCCATTGAAAATAATTTGAACGTTATGCTAAGGACAGTAGAAATCAGTGGGAGTTTCTAAGCAAGGAAATGACATGAGCAGACTTTCTTTTCCTTCAACTTTTTTATTATGGAAAATTTCAAACAACCACAGAAGTAGAGAAAATAGTAACCACGACACCGGAGTACCATTTTTAGTCAGCTGCAATAATTATCATTAGATGGATAATCTTTGTTTTTTGGATACACCACTCGGCTTCTGGAATCTTAGCTCCCCAAACAAAGATTGAACCTGGGCTCTCAGCGGCAAGAGTGCTGAGTGCTGAGTGCTGAGTCCTAACCATTGGACCACCAGGGAAGTCCCTGGTGGATAATTTTTTTCTTGATACACCCATTCAGCCTCCTGCTACTTAGACCATTTTGAAGTAACTTTAAACAGGGTATTATTTCACATAATCATTTCTAAAAGATTACTCTGACTGCTATGTGCAGACTAGATTGTTGAGGGATTCAAATGGAAGCAGGGAATGGAGGAGGACGCAATTGCAATAGTCCAAAGAGGGGAAAACGTGCTGGAATATGGTGGTGGGAGTGGAAATGGTGAATGGTAGTTAAATTTGAGTGTATTTCAGATGTAGAACTCACAGGATTTACTGATAGATTGGATATGAGGGGTGAGGCCGAGTGAGGCATACCAGATTTTTGGTTGTAGCAACTGGGTGTTTGGGGTGCCTTTTGGCAAGATGGGGAAAGCTAGGGAGGAGGTGTTGAATGGGCAGTTGAACCTGCAAATCTGAAGTCCAGGGGAGGAGCTAGAGCTTGAAATATAGATTTGGGAGTCATCAGCACATTGATGGTATTTAAAGTCATGGACCTGGGTGAGATCACCTACGGAGGAATGAAGATAAAGGGCCGAAGCCCTGGGACTTTCTTCTAGACAGCAGGAAAGCAGACATCTGGTCAGTCAGTCTGGCAGCTTTAGAAGTGATTAGAACTGTTCTCAAACAACTTTTGCACACCCTACCTAAAGGATATTAGTATTTCTGAGTTGTTGTTTACTCACTAGGTCATGTCGAACTCTTTGTGACCCCATGGACTGTAGCCCGCCAAGCTTCTTTGTCCATGGTATTTTTCCAGGCAAGAATACTGGAGTGGGTTGCTATTTCCTTCTCCAGGGGATCTTCCTGACCCAGGATCGAACCCTCATCTCCTGCTTGGCAGGCAGATTCTTTACCACTGAGCAACTAGGGTAGCCCCTAGTGCTTCTGAGATGGAGAGATATAGCAGGAGTGAATAGAGACTCTGCTCTCCTGGATGCTTGCATTGACTGAAAGGAACCTGTTGAATCACTTGAGTAGCCAGGGCCTCCCTCTCTAACAGCCCTGCTTGCTAAGTATGATGTTCTCTGGTTGTGGGGTGTAGAAGTTTGAGATTCAGTGAGATCTGAGGCTCAGACAATTGCTAATCTCCATGCTCACTCCAGCTCCAACTGCCTTTCAAATCAGTCTTCACCACCTTTCTCATCTAAAATGGATAAGGGAGGACATGGCCTGAGGGAGCCTGGGCAGCTGTGTGGTCCTGTGGTAAGATAAGACTCCTCAATCCCTGGACTGAGTAGGTACCGTAAGGGAAGAGCCAGAACTGAGCCTACCTTGTCCTCACCTCAGGTGTTCTAGGGTGGTCAGCCGATCTCCACCCCACTGCTTGCCTTCCCAGAGCCTCGGACTGATGCCCCAGCACTATGGAGACACCTTCTGGGAGAATCTTAGTCAAAGGCCCAGGTGGGAGAAATGGAGAAACGGGACTAACCAGAGGTGGGAAGGGGAGGCTGTACAATTTTAAACTACCCTAAAGCCTTACTGTAGCAATAAGTCCTAGTCTCAGGATAACTGCCCCACCAAGTGATGGACATGGTAGCTCCTAATGCCAGGTAGGTGGTTGGGAGAGGTTGTTAGAGAAACAACATGGATAGGGATATTCTCTTTGCACTTAGCCCCCTTTTTGTGCTTTACAGCCCCACCTGGATGGAGGAACAGTACACCCCACCCTTGCTGGTATGATGAACTTTCTGCCCTTTGACACTTCTTGGTTAAGATCACACCCACTGCCATCCCATCCCCAGCTCCCCTTATTCTCCCTTCCCTCTGGTCTCCCCCAGCTAGTGCACTGAGCAGGCCCTCCTTCCTATGAATCAGTCATCATGTTTTCCAGATCACAGCCATGTTTTTGTAATCTGGTCTTCCCAAGACCCCTGGTTCCCTATTTCAGTCCAAGCTCCCCCGAGAGACTCATTTCTGCCTTCTAGCTCCCTCTCCCCATTATCTGGTACAGAGAGCCACTGGTTGCTCCCAGCCTGGCCAGTATGGCCCTGAGGGACTCCCACCTCCTGAGGTGCTCTGCAGAAGAAAAAGGAGGAGGCCATGTTCAGGAGGAATGCAGCAGGGATCTGGGGGCATCCCAGCCCGGGTAAGGGCGGTCACTCATCACTTGGAAGATCTAAGGAGGCGACAGAGAATCATCAATGAGTAAGGAGACACATCAGGGCTCTGGGAGCCAACCGGTATGGGGACAGGGTGGCTTGAACTAAGGAAGAGGTGGAGAGCTTTGAGGGAATTGGAGGTTGCTTGGGAGTGTGCCATGGTCTTGGTGAGATTGAAGCAAAGTTTCCCATAATATGGGAAGGAGGAGGGAATGAAGGAATGGGGGATTAGTCACCTGAGCTGAAAGGAGTGGAACCCTGGTTACTGAAGACAGGAAAGCACTCCACAGAACTGGAGGATGGTGCAAAGCTAGAGGTCACCTCTGAGCCCCCGGATGGGAAACTACTTCAGTCTGAGGGGAGCAGAAGGTTGGAAGTGCAGAGTTGGAATGTGTCAAATGATAACACTCCTGGGTCCCAGCAGGAACTAGTCCAGGGCGGGAAGATGAAGAATGGAGAGACAGGAAGCCTGGCCTCCAGGCCCCTCTTTCCTAAGCCTTAAGTCTCCACAGACTGAAGAAGGCCCAGTGGGGCAGCTCTGGGGCTGCGTCTGGGCCTCTGCTGGTTGACAGTGATGGCTGTGGCTTCCCCAGCACCACCGAACACCCTGATCGGGAAGAGGAGAGGGCAGACTATCCACAGGAGGAGGACCACTTCCTCACTTCTGGCAGGGCCCAGGTATGGATGGCTGAAGAGGACTTTGGTGGGTGGTGATGTGGACCCTTGGTCTTGCATGGGGAGACAGGGGAAGCCAAGAGCCACATGGGATAGCTGGATGTGAGAGGGACAAAAGTAAAGTAGGCCAGATCCTGAGACTTGGGGGTACCTGGGTTTGGGGCCTAGGAAATCTGAAGACCTATTGTTTGATTCTTTTTTTTTTTTTCCTTCTTTTATTTTTTCTTACAGCTGCTTTGGTCTCCCTGGAGTCCCCTGGGCCAGGAGGGGTCTTGTCTCTCCAGGCAGCTGGGCTCTATGGGCTCCTTCAGCGCTGTCACAGCCACTAGGAACCCCTTTTACCATCCCTGGTGGGTGGAACTGCAGTCTGAGGAGTAGGGAGAAAATGTCCAAACCCAAGACGCTGGCCGTGCCTCAGGGGCCTAGGATTGGGAGCTGGAATCTCCAGTATTTCGGACATCAAGGCATTCCTCCTTTCCTTGGCCTCTCCCATCTTCCTCTCCCCGCCTCTGAAACTAGGCACGAGCAGCCCCGATGGCCTCCCCTCTCCACTCTCAGAGGAGCCCCCCAAGGCTCCCTGCCACTATTCTCTTCGTTCTGTTATTAAAAAGCAAGCAAGTGGAGCCCAGAGCTGTCTTTCTCTCCGCGATGTAGTGATGGGGAGGCTTATGGGGAGGGAGGGCTCCTTTCAGCTTCGCGATGACCCCGCCAAAATGAAGTTGGGCTGACACCCCCAAATTCAAGGAGTTGTACCCGAAAACAGTCCTGCCCGCTCCAGTGTTCCCCACCCGGCTCTCCGGGCCGAGGTCACGTCAGTCGGCGGAGCTTCCGCCTCCAGGACCCCGCATCCTGCCCCTCAGCGCGGCCGCCCCTTCTGGGACTTCCCGGCAGCCCGTCCCTCCGCCTGGCTCGCGGCCCTGGAAGCCGAGTCCCTCCGGCC
>NW_011494821.1:775903-781005 GCF_000754665.1 Bison bison bison | reverse complement strand
ACTGCGCACCTGCGCCCTCGGGCGGAGTCCTTACCCCAGCCCAGGCTCCAGGGCTCACAGTCGTGCTCGGACGGGCCTCTTCCCCCTGTCCATTCCCAGACACCTGGCGGAGCCCGCGCTGAGAGCATCCTCCAGCTTCCATCTGTTCCCCCAGGAGGGTGGGGGCTCAGGCTGGAGCCAGAGTGGTAGATGGGGTAGGATAGGCCTGGAGGCCGAGGGAAGCAGAGGCTTTGGGGATAGAGGTACGGTGGGGTGGACAGGGCGGTCAGCCTCAGGGTGGAGGATGGGTTGACCTGGGGCTGGATAGCTGGGTCCTGGGTGTCTAAACCAGGTTCTACTCAGGCCCCACCAATCTGGAGGAAAGGGTGGAGGTTAAGATCAGTTGTCAGATCTGCCCTTCCCCTTGGAAAAACCAAAGAGAAGGAACTCAGGGTGTGTCTTTTAAGGCCTAGCTCTCCACCCGGACTTAGAACTCCTGCCTTCCCCCCAACATCCAGGCTCTCATTTGTCAAACCATCCTTCAAGAACCGGATGCTCTGAGTCCTAGCCCCAGGGTCTGACCCCGCCGCAGCTCCAGCCTTGGAAAGCCAGGGCTGTAAACGCCGGCCCCCCGCCGGCCTTCTCCCCTCCCCACCCGCCGGTCTCTTCCTGATTATTCTGTTCTGTTGTGTCTCCCACTCGTGTTGGTTCCTGGCACCGTGTCTGGGTTCTCCCTCTCCTCCACCCCCTGGCTGTACTCTGACATCACAGTCCAGCCCCTTCCTTTGGCTTCCTCAGATATCACGACCCGACTGTATACCAGGTCTCCCACCTCATTCTCCTCATCCTTGATAGTGTAGGGGCTTCTGCCATGACCTTGTTCTCTCCCTTCCCAGCACAGACTCCCCCTCCCCCCGGCCCGTCAGGCCGGGGGTGACCTTGCCCCCTGGAGCCCTCACCATGAATACCAAGGACACCACCGAGGTTGCTGGTGAGTTCACAGTCCAGGTTTCCAGGTTGGGCACAGCCTTTTATTTCCCCCAAGCGGTGGTGACCTTCTAATTCTTGGATCCCCGCTCTCCTTGGCATCATTTCATTCACCACCACCACCCCACCCCGCATTCGGCCCTTTTCCCCTGGGCTCTCATTGGGATGTCTCACACTAAGCCCTCCCTTCTCATCCCCTCTAGAGAACAGCCACCACCTGAAGATATTTCTCCCCAAGAAGCTGCTGGAGTGTCTTCCTCGCTGCCCACTGCTGCCTCCAGAGCGGCTCCGGTGGAATACAAATGAGGTTTTCTAGGGAGCCGGGGGGATTGGGGCTCAGCAGGGCCTAGTAGGCTGGAGGAGTTCCCCTCTGTGCCTTTCAACACTCTCTAGGCTCTTTGGGGATCACAGGAGAGCTATAAAGACCTGCATCTCGTAGGAGCTCACTTCTTGGCATAGGCACCTGTGTATAAATGCTACCACTTACAAAGTATTTCCTACAAACAGACCACTGTGCTCACCACTTGTCCTGTGTTATCTCACACAGTCCTCCAGGGATGCCGTTATCCCTGAGGTATAGATGAGGAGGCCCAAGAGGCCAGGCTGAGACTTTGGGAAGGGGACCCCCACCTGAGTGCCTCTTCTCCTCCAGGAGATTGCATCCTACTTGATCACCTTTGAGAAGCATGACGAGTGGCTATCCTGTGCCCCCAAGACAAGGTGAGAAGTTTTGTGAAGATGGGGAGTAGCAGGGGTCCTGGGTTCTGTGCACAGAACTTAAGGCCAGTCCTTCCCTTCTCAGGCCTCAGAATGGCTCCATTATCCTCTACAACCGCAAGAAGGTGAAATACCGGAAGGATGGTTACCTCTGGAAGAAGCGGAAGGATGGGAAGACCACCCGAGAGGACCACATGAAGCTGAAGGTCCAGGGCATGGAGGTAAGCAAGGCCTCCAGTACACCTGCCCTGGCCCCCGCTTTTCCCTGTGAGCTGGGTTCCAGCTCTGCCAGGGCTTGGTGACCTTCTCTCCCTACCACCCTCCCAGTCAGTCACTCTTCGCTTCTCACTCACTTTGGATCAGCCCCCTCTCTGCTTTCCCTCCATGACCCAATTCTCCAGGACTTAGGCCACGCCTCCCCCTGGAGGCCGCAGATGCCCAATCCCCTCACTTCTCTTGCATTTCCCGTAGGGGTCTGACAGTACTTAGTACCTCAAAGCACAGGTTTCTCTTCTCTCAAATCATTGCTCCTCATCTCAGATGTGTTATTGCCCTGCCCTCTGATTTCTGAATAGTCCCATGTCTCAAATCTGGTACTTGTTGTAAGGCCCTGGCCCCACTGTCCCCTCCTCTTCACCGCAGGGTGACTTGGGTGCTGGGTTTTGAAAGGTGTGGGGAATAGATGGGGGTGGGTAAGGGTTAAAGAGGAACTGGTGGCAAGATTGGGATTCCTGCAAAGGGACTGAACAGAGGAAGAGTTGGGGAGCAGACTAGCCCTCCCCCCACCCCAGCCTGTCTCCTGGCAGTGTCTCTATGGCTGCTACGTTCACTCTTCCATCGTCCCCACATTCCATCGGCGCTGCTACTGGCTGCTCCAGGTGAGGACGGAAGGGTTCGGGGAGACAGAGTCTACCTGGCTCTTTGAGGGAGGTGGGGGTCTGCGGAATGAAGGGGAAGGATGACGAGGTTCTGAGTGTGGAAGGGAGACTGGGAAGAAGAGAAAGGGGTTTGGGGATGGAGAGAGCCAGAACTTGGGAGGGTGAGGCTAGGGGTGCCTAGGGAGAAAATGAGGACTAGGAGGCCAAGTCCCTGGACATCAGGACCCCATAGCGCTCTGTGTGTACCCTTGTACCCGCAGAACCCTGACATCGTGCTTGTGCACTACCTGAACGTCCCAGCCCTGGAGGACTGTGGAAAGGGCTGCAGCCCCATCTTTTGTTCCATCAGCAGCGACCGCCGAGAGTGGCTAAAGTGGTCCCGGGAGGAGCTCTTGGGACAGCTGAAGCCCATGTGTAAGGCAACAGGGCCAGGACAGAGCTCCAAGGGGAGAGTGGACCCAGGGGCCTCCCATGGCAGCAAGTTTCTATACTCAGGAGCCTGTGGGGTGACCATGTTGCCCCAAGCCAGGAGGCTTCTTTCCTGGGTGGGTGGGTACCAGGGTTCCTGGTGTGATCTAAGGTGTTCGACTATGGAGGGCAGCTGTGAGCTCCAGGTAGGAGCAGTCTGGGGGCTTCTGGCCGCTGTTCCTCTGGCTGGAAGTCTCAGAGCATCTCAGGTGCTTGGGGGAGCCATCAGAGTTCTTTGGGGCCTATTTTGTAGGGGGTCCCACAGCACTTCCCCCCAACTCTCCTCCAGTTCATGGCATCAAATGGAGCTGTGGAAATGGGACAGAGGAGTTCTCCGTAGAGCAGCTGGTGCAGCAGATCCTAGACACCCACCCGACCAAGCCTGCACCCCGAACCCACGCCTGTCTCTGCAGTGGGGGCCTTGGTGAGTGACCCTGACCTTGGAACCTTCCTCCCTCCTCGCTGGTCTGCCCTTACTCACACCAGGGGGGCATCTGTCTTGTTGGGATTTGCGTGCTTATTTGCATGACTTTTGCATGTTCCAGAAAGATGGGCCAGATGAGCAGAGGCTTTCCCGTCTGCATACTGTCTAGTTCCTTTTACTTATTCCTGGCAGCCTGGGCTCTCTGTCTGCCTTCTTCCTTTAGCAGTTCCTGGCCACCCCAGCACTACTGCTTACACACAGGCTTAGCCTTATTCTTAGTTGGTACCCTCTTGGTTCTGTTCTTCTGTCCTTTTTCTATGCATTCACCTATTGCTCTCAGCTATTCCCCCAAGCCCTGGATCCTCCCTTGCAGTGTTCCTCCAAGGGGGAGGGTGGGGGAGGAGAAATATTTCTGCCGCCTCCCAGTGGCCACAAGCAGTATGACACCTCGGTATGTAGTGACTTCTCAGGAAATACATGACAGCTTCCAGCAAGGGAGGGCTGGAGAGAGATGTGTCTTACCCCTTCTTTCCCCACCACCCCTTCCACTCCAGGTTCTGGGAGCCTTACCCACAAATGCAGCAGCACGAAACACCGTATCATCTCTCCCAAAGTGGAACCCCGAGCTTTAACCCTGACCTCTGTCCCCCACCCCCATCCCCCTGAGCCGCCTCCACTGATAGCCCCGCTTCCCCCAGAGCTCCCCAAGGCACATACCTCCCCATCTTCCTCTTCCTCTTCCTCCTCTTCCTCCGGCTTTGCAGAACCCCTAGAGATCAGACCGAGCCCTCCAACCTCCCGAGGGGGTTCTTCCAGAGGAGGCACCGCCATCCTCCTCCTGACAGGACTGGAGCAGCGAGCCGGGGGCTTGACACCCACCAGGCACTTGGCTCCACAGGCCGATCCGAGGCCTCCCATGAGCCTGGCTGTGGTTGTGGGCTCTGAGCCCTCGGCCCCACCAGCCCCTCCAAGCCCTGCCTTTGATCCTGATCGTTTTCTCAACAGCCCACAGAGGGGCCAGACATATGGAGGGGGCCAGGGGGTGAGCCCAGACTTCCCCGAGGCCGAGGCCGCCCATACCCCCTGTCCAGCACTCGAGCCTGCTGCTGCCCTGGAGCCCCAGGTGGCCACTCGGGGTCTCCCTCCACAGTCTGGAGCAGGCGGGAGAAGGGGAAACTGCTTCTTCATTCAGGATGATGACAGTGGAGAGGAGCTCAAGGCCCAGGGGGCTGCCCCACCTGTACCTTCACCCCCTCCTTCACCCCCACCCTCACCTGCCCCTTTGGAGCCATCGGGCAGAGTAGGAAGAGGGGAGGCCTTGTTTGGAGGAGCTGGGGGGGGCAGCGAACTGGAGCCCTTCAGTCTCTCATCATTCCCGGACCTCATGGGAGAACTCATCAGTGACGAAGCTCCAAGTGGCCCTGCCCCCACCCCCCAGCTCTCTCCTGCTCTCAGCACCATCACAGACTTCTCCCCAGAGTGGTCCTACCCAGAGGTGAGTCTCAGACTTCTCTCCTTCCTCCTGCATCCCTTTTACCCTGTGGCCTGTGACCTAGTTTCTCTCAGCATCCATGGCTGCTTAGTTCTCTTCCCAGCCTCTATCTTTACATAGAGTGTAGCTTCTTAACGGTTTTCACAGGCCTTCTTAA
>NW_011494821.1:765973-775803 GCF_000754665.1 Bison bison bison | reverse complement strand
CCCTTTTTTCCTCCCTCCTTCTACCTGTGACTTGTGGTTGTATGAGTCCCTTAAGTGCCCCGGGGGACTTTATTCCTTTGGTGACTGGGTGGGGTGGGGAGGGCCTGGGACAGTTCAGCCTGAAGAAGAGAAAACCCAACTGGGATGTGATGGCAGACTTTGAGAAGCTGAAAGACTGTATTCAGCAGTCAAGTTCTGCTTTGTGCTGCCCCAGAGATAGAAAGCAGGAACTTCTCTAGGGGTACCAGGGGGCCCCAAGAAAAGACTTCCTCCCAGTGATAGCTATCTGCAAATGGGATGGTAGCCTTGGGAGAGGCAATGAGTTCCCCGTTTCTAGCAGATTCAAGTAGAGGGCAGGAGTGTGGGGAGAAAGGACAGTGGATCTCACTCCACTTCATGTCCAATCTCTGTACCCCAGACCTTGGGGTGTACAGAGAGCAATAGGTCCTCTCTTAGGGTCTGAATGAATGAAGGAGTGAGTAATTATACCCAGCAGAGAGAGCCCCCAGTCACATGGCTCTCTGACTTCTGCCTGCAGGGTGGGGTCAAGGTGCTCATCACAGGACCTTGGACAGAGGCCGCTGAGCATTACTCCTGTGTCTTTGATCACATCGCCGTGCCAGCCTCACTCGTCCAGCCTGGTGTCTTACGCTGCTACTGTCCCGGTATGGGGACTGGGGGTGGTAGGAGAAGGGACAGAAGACATGACTGTTAGGATTCCCAGGAAGCACTAGGAACAAATGTGTTGGGTTGTTCCTGAGAACGTAACCACCTCAACCAGTCCTGGGGCTGAGCCCGGTGGTTGCCCCCCGGCCACCGCCCTCCAGCAGGCAGATGAGTCTGAGCTGAAGTGTCAGAGGTCTAGATTCTAATCCAAGAAATCTGCTGAGCTGATGGGTGATCTTGAATAAGCCTTTTTCTTTTCATAGGACCTTGGCCACCCCTTCTGTAAGATCAGCCATTAGACCCAAGGGGACTCTCATGGCTCTCCAGGCCCACTGACTCCAGTCCAGGGAGAGTCTCTTGGGAGAATGAGAAGGGAGAAATGTTGGTCTCCTCCAACCAGTTCTGAGACTGAGGGACACTGGCTTCAAGACCTGTGCTATCCAGTATGGTAGCCATGAGCCACGTGTGCCTATTGAAATTAATAGTTAAGATTAAATGAAGTTTCAAATTCAGCTCTGCCATCACACTAACCACATTTTGGTGCTCAGTGACCACATGTGCTCGTGCCCCCCGCAGGAGACAGTGCAGATGCAGGATGTCTCCAACACTGAGGAAAGTTCTTTTGAACAGCACTGGTCTGGATGTCATTGCCAAGATTCATCTCTGCCCTTTTGCCACCCCCTTTGCCCCTCACCTGACACTCAGCAGTGTTGCTGTGGGACCCCAAGGACCACTGGAGTGACATGTCGACAGCTCTGCTCTCTGTCAGTATGTCCTCCCCGAGTCTCAGCAGCCCTGTTCAGTGGTGGATAGCAAGAGAGGGGCTGAGACCAGAGACGTTGGGAATTGGGAGTCTCAGCGTCTAAGCTTGGGACCAGGGCCTGGTGGCTTTATCCTCAAGGCTATAGATATTGAGATTCTGGGACACCGCTCTCACTTGACCCTGTTGGTGAGCAGCTAATTCCTTTCCTTCACCTTAGTAACAGAGTTAAGGCCTCTGGACCTTGATCTTAGGAGATAAGAGATTTTACCATCATCAAATTGTTTATATGTAGAGGTATCTCTACACACCTACCTCCATCTGGCTCAGTAGGTAAAAAATCTGCCTGCAATGCAGAAGACCTGGGTTCTGTTCCTGGCTCAGGGAGATTCCCTGGAGAAGGAAATGGCAACCCACTCCAGTACTCTTGCCTGGAAAGTCCCACGGAAAGAGGAGCCCGGAGGGCTACAGTCCATGGGGTCACAAGAGTCAGACACAACTTGGTTGACTAAACCACCCATAGGTATCTCTTGACTCTGTTTCTATGCCTTGGTGCTGAACAATATCCTTAACTACAGGGTCTAGAACCCAAGGGGTCTCTGGCCCAGAGGAGCTATTAAGTTCTCAAATAAAGGGATTCCCTCCCCACTTAGAGCCAAGGCCACTGGAGCCAGGGGCCTCTAGGGCCACAACAGGGCAGGTAGGGGAGGTAGATGTGGAAGGACCACCTGTGGATCTGGTGAAGGAGCCCAGGAAAGAGAGCCATCTCGCTGATCCTTGCCCTCCCCAGCCCATGAAGTTGGGCTGGTGTCTCTGCAGGTGGCAGGGCGTGAGGGGCCCCTTTCTGCATCTGTGCTCTTTGAGTATCGAGCCCGCCGATTCCTGTCACTGCCTAGTACTCAGCTTGACTGGCTGTCACTAGACGGTAAGTTCTAACCTTCCACCCCACCGCCTTTGAGCATGACATGTTCCTAGGCCCATCTGGACTCCGGTGGCCACTGCCTTGCCCCCACTGTACCCCTCTTCCCAACTCCTGCTTCCTTGCTCATTTCTGAAGGAGCAGCAGATTTCCTTCACCTCCTCCTCCCTGTAAACCTTGGAGGCGGCTTTGTCCCAACACTTGTCCTGTCCATAGGAAGGGATCAAGGCCATGGGTGGGGCCGGACAGTGCAGAGCAACAAACATGGGATACACATGAGTGTGTATGTGCCTCCTGCTGCTGCTGCTAAGTCGCTTCAGTCGTGTCCGACTCTGTGCGACCCCATGGACTGCAGCCTACCAGGCTCCTCCATCCATGGGATTTTCCAGGCAAGAGTACTGGAGTGGGTTGCCATTGCCTTCTCCGTATATGTGCCTACACAATATATTTAAACTTTCCTATGGTTTTTCCCTCTAGTTATAAAGACAGGCATTAATTATAAAAAATTTTGAAGTTACAGAAAAGCACAAAGTAGAAAATGAAAATTCCCTGTAACAATGCTCAATAACATACACCACTTTTAATATATCTTCTTATATACAGAGATGCACATACATACATGTGTGTGTACGTGTGTGTGTATTTGTTTATATCCAGAGCTGTTAGTCCCCTTTACTGGTTATCCCTCCTGTGGCTTTCAGAATTGTTTCTGCACCTGCTTCTTTCTTGAGGTTTGCATGTCTCTGTTTCCTCCTGTTTAACCTGTGCTTTACCATCTCTCCTGTATGTCTCCTACCTCTCTCATCTCTCCATTCCTCCTTGGATTTTTGTCTTCACTTTCCTTCTTCATTCCCTATTGCTTGTTCGTTCTACATCCCCAGCTCTCCTTTGCCCTTTTTCTCTCCTCTCCTTCCCCTTGTTTGTCTTCCCCTCTCTGCTCTCATACCTGAGTCTCTGCTCAGAGCTCTTTACCCTCCTCCCCACCATCCCCTACCTTCTTGCCCGTCTGTCCTGGCATCTCAAAACATCCCCAGCCTCCACCTGTTTGTTTTCCCACGGCTCTGACCCCCTTCTTCCTCCCCTCCTCATCCTTGTGTGATCTCAGGAGGGAACAGATATAGCTCGGGATGTGTGCATTTGTGCATGGAGTGGGGGAGGAGGAGGAGAAATGGACTTGGCCATCCATCTCTGTCACCTCCCCTCCCCGCCATCCTCTTTGTGGACAGCTGCGGGGGGCCAGGAGGAGGGGGTGGTGCTTTTCAAATCAGTCTCTGAGTTCTTTGGGGCAGCGATTAACAGAGAGGAGGGACCCTGAAGTCCTTCAGCCCCAGCATGGGGGACGAAGGTAGTGTCTGCGGCAAGAAGGAACAAAATAAGCCATCTGGGAGTATGCGTATGTGCATGCACGTATGTGTGAGAGATCTGGGGCACGCGTGTGTGTGTGTGTGTGTGTGTGTGAGAGAGAGAGATCTGGGGCAACTGGGGCTGAACACCCAGCAAGGAGTCCTACAGTCTCTGTGTCTTGAAGGACACAGTCTTGGTTCTGCATTCAGGTCCTAGGTGGACACGTGGTATGAAGAGCCCTAGACTGAGGACTGGTCCTGGGGGGCTCTATTCAGAAGGTGGAGGGGGGGAGGGTAAAGGGCCATTGTATGGAGAAGAGGAAAGGATTGCTTGTGTCTTCGTCACTCAGACCCTGGGACAGGATCTGGCTTTGTTGCCCAAGGCATCCCCTGGACCCTGCCCAGTGAGCCCCCCCATGCCCACTCCTCTTCCCCACAGACAACCAGTTCCGGATGTCCATCCTGGAGCGACTGGAGCAGATGGAGAAGCGGATGGCAGAGATCGCAGCAGCTGGGCAGGCCCCCTGCCAGGCTCCTGACACCCCTCCAATTCAGGTACATCCATGAGGGCACTCTACAGTGAGGAGCAGGGGGAGGGTCTTCCTGTAGAAATCAGCTCTACTGTGTGACTCCCCTCACTGTCCAGGCCCCAGCCAGTCCCCTTCCCTTCTCCGTGACATCACCCTGCTCCCACCCCCACCCTGTGGCAGGAGTGGCTATTCTGGGCACCCTCTTGGCATGACAAGCTTCAGACTATTTCTGGTCTGAAGGAGGGTGGAGGTGAGGGTGGGGGAGGGGATCCAAGAAGTCGGGGCTCAGCACTCTGAGGGTTCCAGGTCTCTGAGGAAAGAAGGCTGGAGAGGACTCTAGGTTCTGAGGGGGAGAAGCCATCTGTGGATATGGCACTGATCTGAGCCAAAATGAAGGCACCACATGGGCATGCAGGCATGAGGTCTGGCTGCTGGAGAAAGCTGCCTGAGGGACAGGGAAGACTGACCAGCCATCAGAGGTCAGGGTGGTGGGAGCCTAGAATGAGAATTGTAGGGAGGGGGCAGAATTGGAAGCTGAGAGGACAGGGGTGGGGTGGCTAAGGCCATCCCAGGCTGGGGATGCTCAGGTGTCTGCCTGAGGGTGTGTGCACCACAGGATGAAGGCCAGGGTCCTGGGTTCGAGGCCCGGGTGGTGGTCCTGGTAGAGAACATGATCCCACGCTCCACCTGGAGGGGTCCTGAGCGTCTGGCCCATGGAAGCCCTTTCCGGGGCATGAGCCTTCTGCACCTGGCTGCTGCCCAGGGCTATGCCCGCCTCATCGAGACCCTGAGCCAGTGGCGGTGAGCTGGGGCTGGTGGGAGTTGGGGTAGGAGGGTGTCAGGGACTGAGGAGGAACTGGAGGCCTGTCCTGGGAGCTGGGGTCACTGTGGGAAGGAAGAGGGGCTGGAACAGGGTTTGCACTTGGGGGAGTTTTAATGTCCTCTGACTTACAATGCTGACTTCTTGACCTCCTTATAATCATTAATCTCTTTGATTACTCATCCTGTTGACCATAGTGCTTGCCAGCCCCTTCAATTCCGAAGTTCCTACTGGGCCCCCTTTATCCCTAACTGGGCTCCACTGTCCCTTTCCCAAACCCTCCAGGAGTGTGGAGACAGGAAGCCTGGACTTGGAGCAAGAGGTTGACCCACTCAATGTGGACCACTTCTCTTGCACCCCTCTGGTGAGGATGCTGGTTCCTAGTGCACGTGAACAATGGGAAAAGGGAGCAGTTCTTCACAGAGAAGATCGTTTGGGGGATGCAGGGAAGGAGTAAGGATAGGCCCATGCCTTACCTCCACTTCCGCCCTCTTCTCCTCAGATGTGGGCTTGTGCCCTGGGCCATCTGGAGGCTGCTGTGCTCCTCTTCCGTTGGAACAGACAGGCGCTGAGCATTCCTGACTCTCTGGGCCGCCTGCCCCTATCCGTGGCTCATTCCCGGGGTCATGTGCGCCTCGCCCGCTGCCTGGAGGAACTGCAAAGACAGGAAGCTTCTTCTGAGCCCCCACCTGCCCTGTCTCCACCCTCCTCCAGCCCCGACACTGGTGAGGGTTTAAGGGGAATGCGGGTGGAAGCACAGGCCAGGGGAAAAGCTAGAGGGTGGGAGACAGTGCAAGGAGAGAGGAGGTTGTAGGGATGGGGAGGTAAGAGCAGCAAGGCCAGGGAGATGGAGAGTGAGGAGAGGGCAAGTGACACCTTATGCTCACACCCCCTTCTCTCCCCTTGCAGGCCTGAGCAGTGTCTCCTCACCTTCAGAGCTCTCGGATGGCACTTTCTCCGTCACATCGGCCTATTCTAGCGCCCCAGATGGGAGTCCTCCCCCTATTCCTCTGCCAGCCTCTGAGATGACTATGGAGATGGTCCCAGGCCAGCTCTCCTCTGGTGCCCCAGAGGCCCCCCTATTCCTCATGGACTATGAAGCCACCAACCCGAGAGGGCCCCCACCCTCGCCGCCTCCTCTCCCACCAGCCCTGGATGACAGGGCTGCTCCTGAGGAAGCCGATAGTCCACCAGCTGTGGATGTGATCCCGGTACCACTTAGGTGGAGGGCTCCAAGCAGAGGGGGGTGCAGGGCTGGGGTGACGCCAGCCACCACAAGAAACATGCAGAGCCAGGCGGCAGTTTGGGAAGAAGGGGTCATTTACCCTCATTTGGGGACAGGCAAGGTAACCCTCTGCTTAAGCTTCTGTCAGAGCTTGGGATTCAGAAGTCATGAGGCTTCAGAGGTTAAAATTCTGGAGAATATCTTCAATTAGAGCTGGGTGGTAGGGGTTACCTGTTGTTCCATAAAGGGACAAGAGCGATGGCAGGAAGCGGGGAGGACAGAGGAGCAGAGAGGTCGGCAAGATGGAAGCGGAAGTGTCTGGCACTAACCAGGGGCCAGGGGGAGGCTTGCACATAGTAAGAGCTAAGAGTCTTGTAGAGTGAATGAACCCATGAGAGAGTGGAGAGTGGCTCTTCACGTGCAGCAGCCTGCTTCTCTGCTAGGGCCTGGGACATACCTGCTTTAGAGAGAGACTAAGGGATTAACCGGGGAGCACTAAAGTGCAACAGATTTAGAGAACACCACACGGTAGGCACCTTTATGTGAGACCAGCAGAAAGTGCTGCAGGCTGCAGGGCTGGAGCAGAGGCAAGGCTGGAGCTATTCAATAAGGTGTCATGTGATTGGCAAGCGCTGAGCTGATTCTTGGCGAGTTCGAGGAGGGGGTGGCAGACATGGCCAAGTTTGTGGGAGCTGGCATGGGTCAGGCTGGGTGGGACAGTGGGCAGTCAGCCTGGAAGGCTAAGCCCTTCATTCGCCTAGCTTCTGAATCCCCATGTGCTGTACGTCCTTCCTAGCCTATGTTTTCCATGACGTCTCAACACAGGGCTGTATTGAGTGGGACCCAAAGAAGTGTAAGTGAACCTGGAACACTGGCAAAGAAAGACAGGGTTAATGGGGGCAGGCATCCATGAGGCCTCATCGTCTGGGTCTGATAGGAGAAAGATAGGAAGTGAACTTATGCTATGGTCTTGGCAGAGCAAGAACAGCTGGGGGGCCCCTCAAGGTTCACCCAGCTTCTCCTTCATCCAGGTTGACATGATCTCACTGGCCAAGCAGATCATTGAAGCCACACCAGAGCGGATTAAACGAGAGGACTTCGTTGGGCTGTCTGAGGCTGGAGCCACAATACGGGAGAGGACGGGAGCGGTGGGGCTCAGTGAGACCATGTCCTGGCTGGCCAGCTACCTGGAGAACGTGGACCATTTCCCCAGCTCAGCCCCTCCAAGGTGACCAGCTTAGAACAAAGCCTCCAGATCCTTCAAAGGAACATGGGAGGGATAGAGTGAGGGAAGAAGCTGCACTATGGCCAGAGCCTTTGAGGAAGGGATTGGCACTGGCTGGAGAGCTCTGAAGTCACTCTCCAGACCCTGTTACTGGGGCTCTGCCTTCAGAGCAGCGCCCAGGTGGGAGAAGAGGGACTTCAGATGTCCAGGACATCCTTATCCCTGTTTCCTACAGCGAGCTGCCATTTGAGCGGGGTCGCCTGGCTGTCCCTCCAGCACCTTCCTGGGCAGAGTTTCTCTCCGCATCTGCCAGTGGCAAGATGGAGAGTGACTTTGCCCTGCTGACCCTGTCGGATCATGAGCAGCGGGAACTGTATGAGGCAGCCCGAGTCATCCAGACAGCCTTCCGGAAATACAAGGTCGGGGGCTTGGGGGCTTCAGGGGATGAATTACACAATCTTGAGTGGGGAGGTGACGGGTTCCCAGGACTGTGGGGGGGGACAGCAATCATCCAGAGAGATCTGGGGTAGGGTGAAGGGTCAAGGGACCCCAGGCACATTGGAAGAGCAGGTCAGATGTCAGTTAGGTGGGCAATTCCTAACTGATCCAGGTGCTGAGACTTCCTTCTTGCCACTTAGGGCCGGCGGCTGAAGGAACAGCAGGAGGTAGCTGCTGCTGTGATCCAGCGCTGTTACCGGAAGTACAAACAGGTGAGGATGTCCTCTCTTGAAAGCATACCCACCAACCCACACAGGCACCCACTCATCCCATCCCAGAGCATCCAGAATGCTGCAGGAGCCCTAACTCCCCTTTTCTCTCCACAAGCTGACCTGGATTGCACTTAAGGTATTAGGCATGAGACCTGGGTGTGAGGCTGTCTGTGATGATTCAGCCTTTCCTTCCGTGAGCGTGTGGATTAGAGAAAGAGATTTGCATCGACTGAACTTGAAACGGGGTGAGGGGTGACCCTTAGGGGTCTGGGTCTCTGTCCCTCCATGTCAGCCCCTGCCCTTCCTCCCCACCCCTGCAGTTTGCACTCTATAAGAAGATGACCCAGGCGGCCATCCTGATCCAGAGCAAGTTCCGAAGCTACTACGAACAGAAGCGATTTCAGCAGAGCCGCCGAGCGGCAGTCCTCATCCAGCAGCGCTACCGCTCCTACCGCCGCCGGCCCCCGGGGACCCTGCCTGCCCGCAACAAGTACGGCCCCAACCCTCCAGCCCTCAGTGCACACCCACTGTGTCCACGGCCACTGCCCACGGGCTCCCAACTCATCATCCTGCTCCTCCCCGACCCTTGCCCTGCCAAGTTCCCTAAGGGGCGGAGGGCAGGTGATTCCTGAGTGTCCTGTGCGGTCTCATCTCTTCTTCCTTCCACCAGAGGCTCCTTTCTCACCAAGAAGCAGGACCAGGCAGCCCGGAAGATCATGCGATTCCTGCGGCGCTGCCGACACAGGTGTTGCCCTTTCCCTCACTGGGGAGGACTGGGCCCCGCCGCCGCCTCCCCATCCCACCGCCCTAATCGGCCGGTCTCCTCTGACTCCTTCCTTGTCTCTCTGCAGGATGAGGGAACTGAAGCAGAACCAGGAGCTGGAAGGGCTTCCCCAACCCGGGCTGGCCACCTGACCTCTCCACTGCCTTTCTCATCACCCTGAGGGCCGCTTCTTGCAGTCTTAACAGGGAGAGGGCTCTCTGGGGGAGGGGGAGCCCCCTGTCGGCAGCTTTCCCGTCACTTTTGTGCTAGCCCGTCCTGGGTCTCCACCCCCCACCCCTCCGAAGTGCTGAACTCCCTCTCCCACCCCTGCCTCCTCCTCTTCCCTCCGGGTCGCGCTCCCTTCTCTTAGTCCCCGGCTCCAGAAGACCCATGCCCCACATACCTGCATCTTCAGCTGTGACCTCCGGAGCCCTGCCTGCCCCTTCTCCACAGCTCCCTCCCTGCCTGTGCCCACCTCGGCCCCTTCCTGACTTGCCTTATTTATTTGTTCGACGCGTCTCTGAATGTATCCGCCTCGGTCCCACCTCTGCCTTCGCTACGCGCGCGCCCCTCGTGTTTCAGGGCTGACCGTGCCCCCACCCCGACTCCGCATGTTTGCGTCTTGTTTCCTCCCTTTCTGGCCCTGTCTTTCCCCGTCAACTGACCGACTCCGGCCACCAATCTCGGGGCCAAAGGGGGGCTGTATATAGAAACGCGCTGCGGAGTCCTGCCCCGTCCCCGAGGGGAGGGGCCTTGTACATAATGTAACATACAGAGTATAGTGAAGAATCTATTTAAGGCGCCGCAGGGAGGGCTGCACGGCCGGGCTTGTGGTTCCTGGCGCGGCGGGGGCCCCCTGCCGGGGCCCC
>NW_011494821.1:759365-765873 GCF_000754665.1 Bison bison bison | reverse complement strand
GCGCCCCCTGCCGGCTCCACGAGCACTTTCTACTTGTGCATGGGCTTGGTTTCTACGAATTGCCATTAAACATCGCTGCACCAGCCAGCCTCCGGCCTCTGTCTGCGGGCGGCGGGGAGGGGCGGGGCCCCCGGCCGGCGGAAGGCTGCGGGCGCGCCAAGCCCGGATCTGAGCCACGCCGGGGCGGGGCGGGTGCGTGGTTTTCCGCCTCCGACGTGTTTCCGGCCTTAAAGGCATTTTGCCCTTCCCTTTAAGACGCACCGTCCCCCTCTCAGTCACTCCCAAGATGGCGGACCTACTGGGCTCCATCCTGAGCTCCATGGAGAAGCCACCCAGCCTCGGTGATCAGGAGACTCGGCGCAAGGCCCGAGGTGAGGATCCCAAATTCATAGCCGGCTTTCTTCGCCCGGTTCTCAGGATCGCAATCCTCCCTCTTTGGATGACCCCGCCTCCTCAACCTTGAAAGACCCCTCACAGGCCCCTTCAGAGACCCCCCGAGTCCCTAAAAGGGCTGCTGACCCGCCCGCTGTTCTTAGCGGACGATGATTGGCTACCTGAAGCTCAGCACCAGCCCCCTGCCTCTTCCTGCCCTGGCCTTCCACAGTCCTTGTTTTCAATTCGCCCGTGGGCCCGCCTGTCCGCCGGTGGCGTGGTCTGATTGGTAGGCTGCCCTGAACCCCACCCAACCCCTTCCCGCCTTCGTATCGGAGGGCGGTAAGATCGACCGCTCGGCCCCGCCCGCCCTGCCGGCGCGCCGGTCCGTGCGCCTCGTCCCCTTCGGATTGGATCCAGGATACGTCCATCCGCAATCCTTTCTCCCCTATTGGCCTCTTCAACTTAAAAGTCTACCGATTAAGTTTTGTTCGACCTTCCTCTAGCCCACCCCACCCTCAGCACCTCTAATTGGCTGCTGGAGCCGTTCAGCGCCCTTATGCCCCGCCTACTTGATTTAACCCGATCCCTTCTGCCGCGAACCAACATTTCTCTCATCTGTACCCTGAAATTCCTAAGGTCCCTGGGCGGGTCGTGAATGTTGATTGGACAAATAAGAAGGCCCCTACCCGGTCCGATTGGCCATAGCCTCCCAGTATGTGTTCTCCGAGTAACTTTTCTGCTGGCGGTTTAAGTTGGACTGCCAGTGTAGGGCGCGGCCCGCTGGGCGGTGCAAGCCTCTCCTGCTGGCTCCGCAGCGTGTGAATGAATCTGACAGAATGAGTCCTTTTAGGGGAGGACACCGGCTCCCTACCCGTTCGAGGGAGGCCAGAACAGGAGTGGGTGCCTTCAAAGTGCTCAAGTGCTGCTTAATGTCAAACTAACATCCATATTTACTGAATGGTTACTAAGGGCCAGGGGCACACTCAAAGGAGCCCACAGTCCGGAGCATTGATGAAATGATCACACAGGAGTTAAAAATCAACTTTATAAATGGTCTGAAAGAAAAATAATTATCAGGAGTGTAACTACCTAGGGCTTCTAACCTAGCCTGCAGTGAGCTGAGATCTGAAGAATAGATAATTCAGTGAGAAGGCAACACAGTGCTCCAGGCAGATATTTGAAAGCTATAAGGAAGGAGGGAGCATAATGGGACCTGGGAACTGAGTTACTTCATGCTCACCACGGCTGACTAGGTGGTTCACCAGCGGCCGTTGACAGGCTAGGAAGCTGAAGTTCAGAGTTTAGTCACTTGCCTGTGGTTACACAGTTACTTAGTGGCGGCATTTCAAACCCAGTTGTGACTTTTAAGCCCGTGTGCTTATCCATAATCTTAAATCACCTCCTCAGATGCAGAGAGAAGACTCTCAAGCCAGACAGAACAGTCAGTGACTAAGATGGGGTGCACTAACAGTCAGAGCCCATGGGGTTGAAGAGAGGAGCGCACCTGAGCTGTCAAGCCCTGGAGCCACAGAGAGTAACTGGATAGGAAAGGAACAGGGTCCCTGGCTTCTAGGAGCTCATAGTGGGGTAGAGAAGACAAAAGTTACAGTCTGTTAGTTCTCAGCATGTGCTATAGTGGATGTCTGAACCAAATGTGCTTGGGCCCCAGAGGAAGAAGTAATTCTTCACCATCTGACTCATAGTGGATCTCAAAGTTTGCAAGGGGAAGAACTTTTCAAGCAGCAGGAATAACATGTGCAAATACATGAAGTGATTAGGAAAATGGGAATAGGTTCAGTGCAGCTGAAGGGGTTCTGATCCTGTGGAAGAAGTAGGCCTTAAGATTGTCAGCACTTTGAAATGGCAGAAGAGAGAAGAGGGGACAGTAAGACTAAAGGTAGTGAGTTCCCTTTACAGCTCAGACACCTGCACTCCCAGAGGAGAAGAATGTTAGACTGGCCATTTCAGCTTCATCTTGGCTGTAGAAATAAGAAGTGGGGGTATTACAAAATATAGGAAGTTAAATAATTTCCTCTATCCTGTGTAGACAATGAGATGATAAACTCTGTGAGGCCAGGACTGGGTCTGTTCCCATTACCTCCCCAAGCCTTAGAGTTCTTGGTATGTCGTAAGCAATAAATAAATGTTTGCTAGTTGGTTTCCCCAGTGGGAAACAGGGTTGAGCATGATTCTCATCTCTGTTTCTCCCACTAAACTGTGAGGTCTTAAAGGGCAAAGCTGTGTCTTCATCCTCTTTGTACTTCAGGGCCTAGCACCATATCAGGGATAGAGTAAATATCAATAAATGCTTGGCAAATAACAGTAATCCTCCCTTCCTGCCCTGACACCTCCCAGTGGACACGAGACCCTTCCCAAAGCCTTACACCCTCTCACCACCCATACTTCCACCCCTAGCCTCATGCTGCCATTTCTTGCCCCCAGAGCAGGCAGCCCGCCTGAAGAAACTACAGGAGCAAGAGAAACAACAGAAAGTAGAATTTCGTAAAAGGGTAAGAACAACTGGAGAGATCAAAGGCAGCTTCAGAAAGGACTAACAATAAGTTAGAATTGGAAGGTTGAGGACTTAGTTTGTGTGCAAACTGTCTTGAGAGAGGTGAAGCCCAGAAGTCAGTGGCACGGAGGTGGGAAAGGTGTGGGAGGCACAAGCCTGTTGGCCCGGCTGGGGAGAGGGGTAGTGGGGTGGAGCCATCATCTCATATCTTCTTCCCTTTTCCCTCTACCAAGATGGAGAAAGAGGTGTCAGATTTCATCCAAGACAGTGGGCAGATCAAGAAAAAGTTTCAGCCGATGAATAAGATAGAGAGGAGCATACTGTGAGTGTCTCTGGGCTGGGCGACAGGAAGTGGGTGGTCAAGGAGGCACGAAGGGTGAAAGGTTCAGAGGGGAGAACCTCCTAGAGGAGGGCACTGGCCCCCCTCATGGCTTCACAACCTCTTTCCCTTTGGCTCCCCCTCCCCAGACACGATGTGGTGGAAGTGGCTGGCCTGACATCCTTCTCCTTCGGGGAAGATGATGAGTGTCGCTACGTCATGATCTTCAAAAAGGTAAAAGGCCCGAGTTGAGTTCCCCGCTCTCTCCTTTTCAGCCTATACCCTGCCCCAGGGGAGAAGAATGAGGTAAACTATGTATGTGGAACCTTGACCCCATCACCCACTTCTCTCCCAGGAGTTTGCACCCTCAGATGAAGAGCTGGACTCCTACCGGCGTGGCGAGGAGTGGGACCCCCAGAAGGCTGAGGAGAAGCGGAGGCTGAAGGTGAGTTATGCCTGGCAGTCCCTGGGACCCTGCCACCACCATCTGGGAGGGGCTGAGGTCAGGCCTTGAGCTCCGGTGACCCCCTCTGCACCCTCAGGAGCTGGCCCAGCGACAGGAGGAGGAAGCGGCCCAGCAGGGACCCGTGGTGGTGAGCCCGGCCAGCGATTACAAAGACAAATACAGCCACCTTATTGGCAAGGGGGCAGCCAAGGATGCAGCTCACATGCTACAGGCCAACAAGACCTACGGCTGTGGTGAGGCCACAGTGGGGGCTGGGAGGGGGCAGGGAAGAGGAGCACAGGTTGCGGGGAAGGAGAGGGGAGACCAAGGCACAGGGCTCCTAGGTCCTCCCATCCTCCCGTCTGCCCCTAGTGCCCGTGGCCAACAAGAGGGACACACGCTCCATTGAAGAGGCCATGAACGAGATCCGGGCCAAGAAGCGTCTGCGGCAGAGCGGGGAAGAGTTGCCATCTACCTCCTAGGCACCCCAGCTCCCGGGGCACGGCAGGGGGCAGGGAGGGACGAGGCTGCTGCTACTAGAACCCATCCTGGAGCCCCACCTTCTAACAGCTGTCACTCAGGCACAGTGTGTGTCACTGTTCGATCTAGGATATGTATGTGGGGTGTGTGTGTGTGTGTGTGTGTGTGTTAGTATGTGAAAGTGTGAATGCTCAGGTGGGTATTTAATCTGTATTATTCTGTTCTTCCTGGAATTTTCTTCCCCATGGGGCTGGGATTACTTTACATTCAATAAACACCGTTTGACCCAATGTCTTGGTTTGTTAGCAGAGAAAGGTAGGCTCTGGAGAGGAGTTGAAATAATTATAGGTTGAATAATTATAAACTTGCTTTTGTGGGCCAAAGATGGTCAAATATTGGCACTTTTGCAGAAATTCCTAAGGGATGGCATTTTTTAAGAGCAGTCACTACGGCCAAGTGGTCTAGCTTTGGATCCTGGCTTTGCGACTTCCTGTCACGTTGGTAAAGTATTTTGCCTGTTTGTGACTCAGTTTCCTCACCAGTAAAATGGGGATAATAATGGTAACTACCTGATAGGACTGTTTCATAAACTGCACAGGTCAATGTATGTTAAATATTGATAATAGTTTCCCATCCTCAAGGCTACGTGGAAATGTAGCTGCTTTGGTTCCCATGACCATCCTCACCAAGTACCTCAATTTCATAAGGACAAGCACTCAGACCTCAGCACTGCAGTGCCCTCCGCAGACCCTGTAAATTTCCATTTCTGGGCATATCTGATCCAGCTTCCCCCTCATGGTGATGTCAGACCTCCACCCCTCTGGAGCTGGTTCAATGTTCTGTCAGTTCCTCTTCAGCTTCATTTCACATAATGCACCGGCTTTCCCCTGCCTCCTTCCATAATGTGAGTGTAATGGTTCTACATCCAGCCCAACTTCCTCTCTGACCAGTCCCTCACTCCCTCCTTGTCACAGCAGGTTCCACGTCCACTCGCCCCTCCTGCCCGATCCAGCCCAGGGACCAGCATCTCCTCTCCCCCTTCCCATAAATGAGCAGGCCACTAACTTGGTTGGCACCAGTGTTTTATTTCAGGGGGAAGGGCTTGAAGGCCCAGGTCTGTCCTGTGCACTCCTGGGGCCTCCAACCTCTCACTTGGCCTTCGGGTTACGGAACTTGCGTCCAGCAAAGACAGCCTTGTCCCCAAGAGCCTCCTCAATCCTGGAAGGCAGACATGGTCAGGGCTGTGATATTCCAACCCAAAAGCCCTCAGCTCCTGATGCCCAGGCTCACTGTGCCCACGGTACCTCATGAGCTGATTGTATTTGGCCAGACGCTCTGAGCGGCATGGGGCACCAGTCTTGATCTGAAGAGAGAATTCCAGGAGTTGCAAGAGATTATTAGAAAGAAGGGATTGCACCTGGCCCCGAGGGAGCAAACTGTGGTGGTATTCAGCTCCGGGGCAGGGGGCCAGGAACCCCAAGAAAACTCAGACACTGGGCAAAGGAGGGCCCAGGAGTACCTGTCCTGTGCAGAGCCCCACCACGAGGTCAGCGATGAAGGTGTCCTCAGTCTCTCCAGAGCGGTGGCTCACCATCACCCCCCAGCCGTTAGACTGAGCCAGTTTGCAGCTGGGTGGAGAGGACACTTGATAAGGCCTGGTGGGACTTCCTCAGGGTGAAAGCCAGGGGCTGAGTGGGGCCTTTCCCTTTTATTTTGGGAGAAGGGAGATGTGTTGGGAGGGTAAAGTTCTTGGGGAAAGAGAGAAGGGGAGATTCCTGATCTTAAATTTGGATTCCTAAGATGCTGGTGGGAAGAAACAGAATCTGGGAGATGGGGATGGCAGGGGTGGGGATGGGTTGAGGCAGGGTGACAATGACAAAAGTTCCGGGGTCAGGTCAGGAGTTAGTCAAAAGTTTGAGGTGGAGAGGGTGGGGTGGGTCAGGAGCCAAGCGAGAGTCAGACCTGGAGTTAGTGGACAAGAGGGTAGCTGGAAAGGGTAGAGCTAGGTGGAAGGAGGCCATGATGCCCCAGGCCAGGAGGCACTCACGCCTGGATGGATTCAGTCACCGAGCCAATCTGGTTGACCTTCAGCAGCAGGCAGTTGCAGGCCTTCTTCTCCACGGCCTGGGCAATCCTTTTGGGGTTGGTGACTGTGAGATCATCCCCCACGATCTGGATGTTGACCCCCGAGAGGAACGAGGTCCAGGTAGCCCAGTCATCCTGGTCAAAAGGATCCTCAATGGACACCACTGGTGGGGGAGGGAAGCAGAGTCGGGTTAAAGGTCAGAAAGGCCTCACAAAGGGGTAATGGGTCAGAAAATTACAATGGGGCTAAGGATGGGAGGGACTGAGGTGGTGGCAGAGGAGGGGCCGAGGC
>NW_011494821.1:755346-759265 GCF_000754665.1 Bison bison bison | reverse complement strand
AGGGGCCGAGGCCGGTGTGCTGTGCAGCTGCTGCTGACTTGGGCAGGAGCAGTGGAAGCCGGAGTCTCACCAGGGTAGTTCTTGATGAAGTTCTTGTACAGTTCGCCCAGCTTCTCTCCACTGATGTGCCGAGCAGGGTCGTCAGGTGACTTGAAGTCGAGATCGTACTTCCCATTGCGATAGAACTCAGATGCTGCTACATCCATGCCAATCACCACCTTGTCGGGGTAACCAGCCGCCTGGATGGCCGTCTTCAGCAGCTCCAGGGCTGGGAGAGGGCAAGGGAGGACTTGAGGCTCCAGTGCACCCCGTCTCTGTGGGGACCCCCAGGGTCCTGCCCCTCCAAGTGCTCACACTGACCTTCATTGTTCTCCAGGATGTTGGGTGCAAAGCCACCCTCATCACCCACATTGGTGGCGTCCTTCCCATACTTGGCTTTGATGACCCCCTTGAGGTGGTGGTAGACCTCGGCCCCAATGCGCATGGCTTCCCTGAAGGAGCTGGCTCCCACAGGCAGGATCATGAACTCCTGCATGGCCAGCTTGTTTCCAGCATGGGAGCCCCCATTGATCACGTTGAAGGCCTGAGACAGGGAGAGAGTGCTCAGAACCTGGGCCAGTTTCCAGGAATCAAGAAAGGACTGGAGTGTGGGGGCGGGGGGGTGAGGTCAACATGGAATCCTGGATCCCCTACTTACTGGGTGGTTTAGGATGAATAATTTTATTCCTCAGAGCCTCTGCCCTCATTTTCATAAAATGGGGATATCACCTGCTTACCTGCAGGATCTTAGGTGGAAAGTTAAGAGAAGTTGGATACAGTTCTTAGCATGTGCACCTAACATTGACATGGCACTTACTACAGGCCAGGCACTGCTCTAAGTTCTTTACATATATTTTATTGGCTCATTTCATTCTCTAAACCACCCTGTAACTAGGTGCAGTTTATTATCCTTCACTTTACAGATGAGAAAACTGAGGCTCAGAGAGGTTCAATAAACTTGCCAGAAGTCACACAACTAGGTAAGAGATAAGACCAGGATTCGAACCTAGCAGCTTGTCTCCAGAGCTCAGGCTCTTATACAATCTGCCTAGTGAGTAACAACAAATGGTAACATTATTGTTGCAATTAAGTTCAAAGGGTTTCCATAAAGAGCAAATTTGGTTTTATAAGGATTAAAGAAGACACAAAAATAAAATGCCCAGATCTTTGCCATGAAGAAGCGCTCCATCCGATCTGGGGTTGGGGCACAGCAGAATGAAAAAGTGGAGTAACTAAGCCTGGGATTGGAATGTGAAGGAGCCAGTTACATCTAGGGAAAGAAGCAGAGAGAGGTTGAAGGGAAGGTTTGGATTGTGGGAAAGGGGAAGGCTGGACGGCAGTAGGAGAGGTTCCATTTCAGGAAACTGTTTCTTGGAAGCTGGGTCTGGAAGGTGGATTTTCTGGGGGCTGCCCCTGCCCTCCCCCAATGGGTGGAGTGCCTGTGGGTCGTGGCCGGGTGGCTGCACTCACAGGGACTGGGAGGATCAGCTCTGGGTTCCCTGCGAGATCTGCAATGTGTCGGTAGAGCGGCACCCCCTTCTCAGCTGCTCCAGCCTTACACACGGCCAGGGACACGCCCAGGATGGCATTGGCCCCAAACTTGGCTGGAGGAAGCAAGTATAAACTGTGAGTGCTCCACCTACAGGGTTTAGGGCTGTCTCCCAGAATGTCCCCTCTGGTCACCCCAGAAAGAATCCAGAGCTCCAAACCACTGGGCACTGAGTAAGTTAACATATCTCTTCCCCACCCCACCCAGCCCCGGGATCCCCCACCCTAGGGAAACTTGTCAACTTCACATCTGTGTCCACAGCCCGGCCCAAGCCTGGCATGGGGCAGGCATCAGGAAATGCCTGGGAGATGAGTACAAATCCCGCCAGTTACACTGTGCCCCAAAATGCGGGATGCAGAAATAATCCTAACCAGACCTCAGGCCATAGTCCTCCCCCACCCCGCCCCTGCATTCCAGCCCCGACTCCTGCCCCGGCCCCCACAGCCCCATCCCCCTGTCCCTAGCCCTTCACTCACATTTATTCTCTGTCCCATCCAGCTCAATCATAAATTTGTCAACTTTTTCTTGATCCACCACACTTAGTTTCTGAAAAGGCAAGTTTAAGGAGGGGAGAGCAGAGGTTAGATTTCTTAGGAGTCAGGATGTGAGCTAAAGGAAAAAGACAGTGCTGGTATCAGGGCAGAAGGCTTGGTTGGCCAAGCCTGAGCTTCTGGGGATGAGGCAGCAGGTGAAGGAGTGCGTCTTCTACTTGCCTTTTCCAGCAGCGCAGGGCCGAGGGTCTTGTTGATGTGTTCCACAGCTTTCAGAACCCCTGGAAAGGCCGCAAAGCAGAGGGTTCAGATCTCCTATGCAATCAGGTCTCTTCCCGTGGCCCCCAGCTCCTGGAGAACTTTCAGTTTCCCTTCCTTTTCTGATGCCCAACCTTTTTGGCACCAGGGACCAATGTCATGGAAGACAGTTTTTGCATGGACCAGGCATGGAGTGGGGGTACGGGATGGTTTCCATATGATCCAAGTGCATTCTATTTATTGTGCACTTTATTTCTAATCTAATGTTGCCAGTGATCTGACAAGAGGTACCAGTCCGTGCCCTGGAGTTTGGGGACCCCTTCTCTACCTTATGCAGACATTTCATGCCACATCCTGAAACCCCCCTTGCATATGGCTCCTCCAACCTTGGTCTTTCCTCACCTTTCCCCAGGTAGCGAGACTTGTCTCCATCTCTTAGTTCCAGAGCTTCATAGATACCTGTGGAAGCGCCACTGGGCACAGCTGCTCGGAATCGGCCTGGGATGGGAGGAATTGGAAGATCACAGAGAGTCCCATTCACCTCCAAAGGGCTGAGGTCTCCTCTTGCAACCCAGAGACAGGGGGCAGTGTAGAGAGACAATAGCTCCTCACTGTGGGGTGGGGAGGTGGGGTGGGGGGCGGAGTCAAGCTGGAAGAGCAAGGCCTGGGGAGAAGTCTGGAGAAGGGGATTCCAGAGAAGAGTGGATGTGGCATGCAGCTGGGGAGCAAAGGCAGACGGAGCTGGGGGTCTTCCCAGGTAAACCAGTTCAATAGCCCTGGGTTACCCTTGGCCGTGTGCAGGTCCACCTCCACAGTGGGGTTGCCCCTGGAGTCCAGGATTTCCCGGGCAAAGATTTTTTGCATGGCCATGGCTGCAGGGTGAGAGGTGTGAATGAGTATGGACAGCTGATCCCTTAAGAAACCCCAAATCCCTTGCCCTTTAAGAGTCTTCCCCACCCCAAGGAGGCAGGTGCTGGAGCTAAAAATACCCCACAAAAAGGTCACAGACCAAAGTGGCAGGCGCAGCCCCCTCCCCCACTCAGAACAGCTCCTATTCCACCCTCCCATCCTCAGAATACCGGGCCTCTCTTTTAAAACTCCACCACTTGCTGAACCCCATCTCCCACAAAGCTGCACTATGCCTTCTCCCTCCACCCCCTGGCCAAATACTCTGTTCTCCATGGCTTCCTAGCCTTTAAAGCCTCTCCTGTTACTTTACCTCACTTTTCCTGCTCCTCAGCCTTCTCCAAATCCTCGGGGGCCCCAAATTCCACCACCTGGCTCCAACTCTAACTCCCCTTCTCCGTCATCTCTGTATGCCTCTCTTCACAGTCTCCTTTTCCTATCCTTGGGTACCCCCATCCGGTATGCTCCAGCCCCTCCAGGATTCTTAAGCACAAGCTGACATTTCCTCCAGGCCAGCACAGCCCTCATCCTTTACCACCCCCATCCCCTGGGGCTGGAAGATTCACCAGACCTGGGATGTCTTCGCTGGGCTCTGAGTCTAGGTGGCAGCTGGGACAGTGTCAGCTCACCCCCTCTCAGGCCAGGCATTTATCCCGGAGCCACCCTGTACCCCAGC
>NW_011494821.1:753142-755246 GCF_000754665.1 Bison bison bison | reverse complement strand
GTACCCCAGCCAGCCCCGCCTCTCCCCCTCTCCATCCTCCCCCTGAAGCTGGGCTGGCAGCCAAGTGCCCACTACAGCCTAAAGCAGAACCTTTTGGCCCTAGGCACCTGCCCCCTTCCCAAAAGGTCAATGACTATCCCCTCCTTTCTCTCTATTCTCCAATAAAAGTCCTTATTTTTAATTTCATTCCTGGGGAGAAAGAAGAGAGGGGCTTCAGAATGGGGGGGGAGGGGTCTCTCCCCGTGTCAGGGTTGTATTCCTCTTTTGCAAAGGTTAAAGAGGAACTAGTGCCCTTTAGGAAAGGCCAAGGGTAACCTGAGCCCTACAGGGCTGGGGAGGGGGCCTGGAAGAGGGGCTGCAGGAGTGACATCCATAGCTCACTTGGCGGGCGGGGGACTGCCTCTGACCTCAATGGGAGCTGGGGAGGGGGTTCCGGCCGAAACCAGAGCTCTAAATTGAGCTGCCCACTCAGAAGGCGAGAGGGTCTCACCTCTCAGGGTCCTCATGGCGGCCTTTCTCCGCTCCACCCCATCCTACCCTCTCCTGGCCGGCGAGGGGAGGGGGGAAGGGGGGGAGGCAGACGAATTTAGACAGGCCCTAGGAGTTGGCGCGGCGCCCTGCTGATAGCGCTGGGACAGCACTTATCGCCTGCGTGGAAGCTGTCAGTCAGAAGCCCTTTCTCCACCGATCGCGACGGCGGGCGCTTTAGGGCGTGATCCCAGCTCATCAATGAATGGTGCTGAATCAAAAGTAACCAAAAAAAAAAAAAATGAATGGACAGAGGTGAAGTGCCCCTTTCTGAGTGTCTGACCGCCGGGGGCCAGTCGGGTGGGCCTCTAGCATGGCGGGGAAGTGGGTCTCTGCACTCAGTGACTCTCTCCGTATCAGCGGGTGCGGCGAGAGTAGAGTCAGCCCTGACTTTGGCTGCAGCCCTGGCCGGGAGCGGAAGGCATGCGGGTTTCAAGCCGGCTGGCCGGCCAGCGGGCGAGGGTCACCGGCTTCTCGGCTCTTCGCCCCGGACTCGTGAGACCTAGCCTGCCGGGGCCGGAGCCGCCGGCGCCCGGTGACTCACCCCCAAGCTCTCTCCCGAGCTCCCCTCCCCGCCCTGCCCCGCGGTGTGTCTCCCAGGCTCCTCGCCACCATCCCCCGCCTTATCTCTGGCCGCTCCCTCTCGGAAGATTTCCACCCTGGGGTAGGGGGTGCGGTAGGCCAGAGGTCAGGATGGCGGGCGGGGAGCGCCGCCACGTGCCCGCCTGCGGCCCCGCCCGAGCTGGCCAGTGACTCAGCCGCAGCGGCTGTCGAGGAACACCGGTCGGGGGGCGTCGGGTGCTCCGGGGGCTCCGAGCGGCCGCGCCTGCTGCGGAGGACAGGAGGGAAACTAAGCCCCTTCGCGCCCGGGAGGCGCCCCTCCCCCGAGGGACCGGAAGCGGCCAAGCCCCTCAGCGGCCCCGGCGGCCAGCGCGAGCTAAAGTCACCTAAGCCGGACTCCGGGTCCTGCCCCACCCGCTTCCCGGTGGACAGCCAGCGAACTCATCGCACACAAGTTCTTAGCCTAAGTTTTACTGAAAAAGAAAAAAAAGAAAAACCCCAAAGGGCAAAGTTGAACGGACTTCCCCCCTCTTGAAAAAGTTGCAATCTTGAGAAACCGCTTAGTATTCTTCCGCCTTGGAAAATAGGCCCGCCCGTCTGGCACCACGGTGCTCAATGACCTCTGCAGACACGGGCCAAGGGGCACAGCCGGTGACCCAAACTGCTGACCGGGGTTCGGGCAGGGCTGGGACGTGGAGTGAGGGATGAGGCTGGAGCTGATCCAGTGAGACACAACCCCCTGGAGTCGAGGTGGGCTCCAGTGAGTGCCGCTTGTGCCGCCCGGGCAGATGCTGGGGACAGAAGTCTCCCTGGTGGGTACCCGCCTTCAATTCTGAAGACGGCCGGGGATATTTGGTCAAATTTCCCTTTACTGCCTTATTTCTTGAATAAATAAAATCAAGAGGGCAGAAGCGGCCAGGCACACGCCACGCCTCGCCTCCGCCCCTTCCGCCCGCCGGGAGACACGTCCCCGGCCTGCCTGCCTTTGCCGAGGGTCCAAATCCGTCCCGCTTGG
>NW_011494821.1:751964-752849 GCF_000754665.1 Bison bison bison | reverse complement strand
AAAAAAAAAAAAAAACACTAAGTAGATACTGTTAGGTTGGTTTTTGTAAACTGAGACATATTAATAAATGTTGTAAAGAAGATAATAATGTTCAAATAGCCCCTCTAACCAGCAACTGCATAGGATTAAACCTGTCAGTGGCTATTTATAGAGGCTCTCTCAATTTCTGAAGTAGCTTCATGAATGACTCTATTGGGATGTGATTATTGGGCAACAATGAAAAATAAAGATATAGGTAAAACTGTTATGAAGATAAAAAGAAGGAAATGGTAGTAGAACTAGACAGGGCACTAAAATCCCCCAAAGCACTTTACTAGATAACATGACATGTATAGGTGTAACACAATAAAAATACATTTAGGCACAGCTAGCAGAGCCGCGGTCCGGACGGCAGCGCGTGCCCCAAGCTCTCCGTCTTCCCCCGCCCGCCAGCCCGAGCCCAGCCCGCGGCCCCAGCAGCAGCCCCGAGAGCAGCCCCAAAAGCAGCGCCATGGCCGGGTGGAACGCCTACATCGACAACCTCATGGCGGACGGGACCTGTCAGGACGCAGCCATCGTGGGCTATAAGGACTCGCCCTCCGTCTGGGCCGCCGTCCCCGGCAAGACCTTCGTCAACATCACGGTACTGAGAGGCCTGCACAGTCCTGGGGACTGGCCCGGCTTGGACCCTGAGGGAGGGACTCGGTTGGGGGCGGGCGCGGTCTGCGGAGGGCGGCGAAAGGCCGTGACCCGGTCCTTGCCCTGGAAGTGGCGCGAATGGCGGCTGCACGTGAGCGGGCCCCTCCATAGCCCCCTGAGTCCTCCGCCCCGGGCGGCGGCGCCCAGCCCGCCCGCCACCCCGCTTTCCGCGACGGGGCGTTACATCCGGGGCACAGGGCGGGGAGG
>NW_011494821.1:751422-751864 GCF_000754665.1 Bison bison bison | reverse complement strand
AGTTTCTACCCGGGATTTTGATTGAGAAGGGACTTGGGGACCCCTGGCTCCACTTCCGGCCGCCAGCTCGCGCCCCTTTCACTATTGTTCCCCTGAAACGGGAGGGAGCCCCAGTCGCATGGCCTGGGTCCCTAGCCCGACCTCCGTGGTTTCCCTGCCCCTCCCAACCCCGTTAGAGAGGGCTAGGGCGCCACACGACGACCCCTTCCCCGCCCGTCGGCCCGTCGGACTCAGCAATCCTGGGAGTCCCTTTGCCCTTCCTTCCCGCCATCCGGCAGGGCCTGGAGCAGGGGAACTTTGTGAGAAGTTCTAGGACAGTAAAAGTGAAGGAAGAAGGGATGACTACTGCTGTCCCCATCACCACCTCCCCTGTCCACACTGCCCGGAAGTGGGGAGGGGGAGCGGAAGTTCGAAAGGGGGGGAAGGGGATTTCCGGGCGGGC
>NW_011494821.1:744369-751322 GCF_000754665.1 Bison bison bison | reverse complement strand
CCATGAATGCCCCCAGGCATCTGCTTCCTCATCTTAGAGCATAGATACCTGAACCTAAACTCTAGGTTACTTAGAGACCCAGGCGTCCGGGCCCCTAACAACTCCTGCAGAACCTTTGACCAAATAAGGGCAAAGTTGCTTCTCCTGCTTTGCCCGCCCCCTCCCTTCCCCTCTTCGCTTCTGCTTTTCCTGAAGGAGAGTTCTGAGCATCCAAGACTCTCCACTCCATTCTCTTAACTGGTTTTTAGCCCCATTTATTTACTGGGTTTGCTTTGCCTATTAAACGACATCTAAATCGACATCTGAGTCAGAGGACTGTGTTGTCCCTTCCTGTTACCATTCTCTAGGTTTCAAAATCATATTTTTGTGCACTTCCAACAATCCTGAGTTTCTCAAATTTCACGAATGTGTACAAAGCACATAACATACACCTCTCACCCCAGGGGCTTAGCTTCCTTGAGAAATGGAAGGCAGGTGGGAACTTTGGTGTATCAACTAACTTGCTGGGTGCTTGGTTCCCTTTTCAGCCTGCTGAGGTCGGTATCCTGGTTGGCAAAGACCGGTCAAGTTTTTTCGTGAACGGGCTAACACTTGGGGGCCAGAAATGTTCTGTGATCCGGGACTCACTGCTGCAGGATGGAGAATTTACCATGGATCTTCGTACCAAGAGCACCGGTGGAGCCCCAACCTTCAATATCACGGTCACCATGACTGCCAAGAGTAAGTTCTTACCCATTCTCTAGCTCCAAAATCCCTAACGTACCTCCTTTTGTTAATCTTTTGGGTTCTTCTGTGTGGATCACTTAGTATGAAAGGATCAAACCAGGTTTCTACTCCCAGCCTGCCGGATGCTGGAGCATCGAATTGTTCCTCTAGTTGTCTCAGTTCCTCACCATATGTATAAAGAAGTTGAACTGTATTACCTCTTAAGTTCCTTCTTACCTTGAGCATTTTCAGAGGAGAAACTCTGTTTTCTTGGAGGAGGTAAAAGGTTCATTGTAAGTCAGCATTCGCTGTTGTCTTTTGAGCTCTTTTGTGAAAACTTGGAGGTGGCCTGCTCATCCACAGCCATTTCTAGCCTGAACACATGAGTCAACAGTCCGGGAGCTTTTGACCCCTAAATTTTACTGTGCTCCTTTCCAGCCTTTAAGCTTGATTTTCCCCTTTTGAAAAGACCTATTGTTTCAGGGTGACTGACAGCCTGCCTGTGTGTGGGGGGTTGGGAGAGATGAGGTTGGGTTACAGCCCCCAGGGTTGGACAGCTGCTGAACAGCTGGCAGGGGGTGGGGTGGTGACACCTGGGTCCTAGCCTCCTTTCTCTTCCTCCAGCGCTAGTCCTGCTGATGGGCAAAGAAGGTGTCCACGGCGGTATGATCAACAAGAAATGTTATGAAATGGCTTCTCACCTGCGGCGTTCCCAGTACTGACCTCGTCTGGCCCTCCCCTCACCACTCCCCACTGCTTCTGCACCCCTCTCCTTCCCACACACATACATACACCATTTTTATTTTTTGGGCCATTACCCCACACCCCTTATTGCTGCCAAAACCACATGGGCTGGGGGCCCCGGGCTGGATGGACAGACACCCCCTGCCCACAACCCATACCCCTCCTGTGTGTGGTTGGAAAACTTTTTTGTTTTTTTGGGTTTTTTTTCTGAATAAAAAAGATTCTACTAACAAGGTGCTGTGTGGTTTTAGCCTGGGTGTCAGGATGGAGGACAGCTCTTGTGACCTGCCTCCTTTATCCTGGCTTGGGGTTAGCAGCAGCAGGAGGGTTTAGGGCACTACAAAGTCTAAGATTTTGAGTTTCTTGTTTTCATGTCCAGGATTAAACACCTGGCCAGATTGGCCAGGCCTTCTACAATAACCTATCCAGCCCTAGGTCCCCAGTGTGCTAGCTGAATTGGTGGATAATGGAATAGAGCCATCCAGACCAGAGAATGGGTCCAGGCCTGCGGGCAAGGCAGAGCCAGTTGAGTCATCCTCATGTGTGGGTGGGGCTCTCCCTCTCTGAGTCACAACAGATGCCTACTGGGGCTGTCCCCAAGACTGCAGGTTAGCCTCCCCTCCCCGCCCCACACGCCCTTGGCCCTGTATGGCAGAAAGGGGCAGTTCCCCAAAGGATAATAGGTTTCCCTGTGTGAGAATGATCTCACCCTTCCTTAGTCCACAAAAACAATTTTATTAACCCAGTAAGTGAAGACCCTGTCCCTTTGTACCCCCAACCCCTTCAAAAGGATGGAGCTGGGTAAGGGGAGAAATCTGGGGTAGAAGTGTCTCCTATCCTCAAAACCAGAAGACTGGAGAGGGGAAGAGGGGCTGTGCAAATAGGTCATCAGAGGTGGTGTGGAGGGGAGTATTAAACCAGGATAGCAGCAGAAGAGGTAGAGGGTGAGGGGTCTGTTGAAGACCCAGGAAAGACAAGGGGCGCTGGAGCTATAGAGCCAAAGGAGGAGGGAGGTGTGGGGCTGGAGCCCAGAAGAGGGGTCCGTTCTGAGGCAGGCTGGTCCCTTGGCTCCCCTTCCTCATCACCCTCTTGCCCCTGGCTTTCTTCCTCCTGCTCATCATCCCCAGGACCCCGATGCACAGGCTGCTTGCAGATGGGGCAGGTCTTCCGGGTTTGAGTGAGCCAGGGGTCCACACAGCGGCTGTGATAAGCTGCCAAGAGGAATGAGGTGAAGCACCTGATGCCTGCTGGGGGCCTGGGGACATGGGCACAGGAAGTGAGGGCCTCACCGTGAGCACAGGGGAGTACCCTCAGCTTGTCCCCATCCTCATATTCATCCAGGCAGATGGCACACACATCATACTGGTCTCCTAGTGGAAGAAGAAAGTCTTTAATTTACAGAGCCATTCTGAACCAGGGCCCATAGGAAGTCACGCTGGGAGGCCTGTGCTAAACCTGCAAGATATTTTTCTGTCTCTAAAGAGCCAGAGGAAGAGCTAAGACAGCATGGGTGGAACATGAGGAATCTGGGGTTAGTAGGCACAAGCAAAGAGAAGCAGAGGTAAGAAGGGAAGTGGGTTTTCTGGGGGTTGGTGTGAGTGGAGAGAGAGTGGGAGGAGAGGAAGTGGGGCGGGGCTTCTGCCATAGCCTTATAAGGACATTGGAGGCTCCAGGCCTGAAGACCCAGCCCCTTCTTACCTGTGCCTTCCTTCTCTGGCAGCATCTTCCCCACTCCTTCCATTTTTCTGCTTTATCCACCTTCTCTCTTACAAGAAAGGTCCTCCATCTTTCCCCCTCCCCCAACTATTCCATTTAATCATCTTTGCTTTCCACCTCCTGCTCTAAACCTGTTCTGTCCTTTTATGTACGGGTTAAAAAAGGAAAGATGGCATCTCAGACTGACATCTCCCTGCCATCTCTGCCCCTTATCTCCTGGGCTTCAACTCCTTCAGAACCAGGTAAGTGGTGGGAAAGGCCTGCTCTTCTTAACTCTCCTCACCCTTCTGATAGTCATGTGTAGGGATCTGTTTCAGCTGCTCTTTGGTCAGTCGATTCCGCTGGAGCCGTTTCCTATGCTGGATGCAACGAACTATCTGGTGAAAGGGAGTGGATGCATCAGTCTTAGAAGAAATCTGGACAATCCAGTACAACCCATCCCTGTCTTGCAACCCCAGAGCCAATCTGGCTTTAAAGGCCTTGACTCTTCCCATCTTGGTCCCTGAGCTACTCACCATCACTGCTCCCATGGCCAAAACCAGCAGTCCTACAATCCCTGTGAAAGGGATGAGGTAATAGCCCAAGGGGAAGCTATTGTCTGGGACGAGAAGCACCCGAGCCCTGGGAAAAGGAAGACCAATATCAGAGAGGCGGAAAAGGCAAAAGCACAAAGAGGGACAAACTGGCTCTGGACAGGGCGGGTGGGGATGGGGGAGAAAGTACCAAGAGGAAGAGTATGATGGGCCTGAGGCTGAATGGTTGGGGCACAGGCTTGGGCTCCAGGTTGGCATGGAAGTGCTGAAGGAAGAGTAGGAAGGAGGGACAGGTCCTACCCCTTCTCGTAGACAAAGAGGGCACGCAGGTACTCGGAGCTCCTCTCCCCAATAAACACAGACGGGATCCAGATCTGCTGCTGGATTTCCTCTGCAGGGATGAGGGCATTACACTGGGGACCCAAGCTGCCACACGAATCCTTTGACTCCCTTGCCCCATCCCACCCAAAGCACTGATTTCCCTAAGGCTCCACCCCTCCTGCCATCCTCTCAGTCTAAGCTCTACTGAAAATGCAGCTGTCCAGCCTTACCACTATTCCACACCATGTTCAGAAGTTCATTGGAATTCACATTGTGTACCACAGCTGCACCATACCCAGCCTTCTGAGCATTTAGAACCTAGGGAGAAAAGGCAGATAAGAAACCGTCATGGGCATTGCCACCTTTTGTTCCTGGTGCTCACCCTCCCAGCACCCACACCACATTCAGCAACCTTGAGGTCAAAGTTGCAGTCGAATCTTCGAAGCAGTGCAATAAAGACTGACCCGTTGACTGGGGCTGGGGGTGGTGGGGCAATGGGGCTGCAGGCATTGTCTGGGTGAGCCTCCACAAGGAAGCCCTGGGGAAGAAAAGCGAACAACAGTTGGATCTCATCTCCCTAGGTTCTGCTCCCCACAGGTTCCACCATGCACACTGGCTCCCACATCCTGCACGTCCTCGTTCCTGAGGTTGGTCTGAGCAACCACACCAAAGTCGGAAATCTACCTCTTAACCTTCTGAAGATGCAATTCTGGGCAAACAACAGCCCTTTACTAGATTCTGCATCATCCCTCTCTTTCCCACATGAGCTAATCTGTACCCCAACTCCTGACTAATTCTTCGGCCTTCCAGTTCCCCACTCACTGTAATTCGATTCTCCATTCATCCACATCACTTTCTCAAGTTATTTCACATTCCCTGCTCTAGTACATACTTGTTTAAAAAAACACAAATGGAGGTATTTCCGCTGAGCTCCCTGTTACCAAACTCAATTATAATTTTAGCTTCCCCCAAGAATGGAATCTTAAACCAGTCTATCTGGAGTTACATGGTCAGCATTAGTGAGGTAATCTGCCTGATAGACCCTTTCTGTCCCCTAAAGCAAGGTGATTTTGCCACAAAGAAATCTTTGCTGGTATAATTTCCTTGTCCCACCCCTTTCTGCCTGTAAATCTTTCATTTTATATAGTTCTTCAGAGATCTATCTGCTGGGTGGAATGCTGCCCGATTCATGGGTCATTAAAAGCCAGTAAGAGCTTTAAAATTCAGTCCTGCTGAATTTTCTCTCTTAACACCTCCCTTTAATTTTCCAATTACCCACCTTACAAACAACAATACCGGTATATATGGCCCAACTGAGTTCTTGCTATATGGTAGTCTGTGAAAAAGTCCTACAAAACTGCTTTTCTAATTTAATCCTCCCAATAATCCTGTGATAACTTCTATTATTTTCCCATTTTACAGTAAAACAAACTAAGGCTCAGAGAGATAATTACTTGTCAAGATCATAAGGGCAGTAATTGGCTCTAGAGACCCTACTGATAAGCACCACTAGCCCTACCTGTTATCTTAGTCCACTTTCAGTTTCCCTTCCAAGGCCCAGAGTTCTAGGAGTAGACTTTGTCTTTTACCTCCGGATTCTGGATTCCACCACGCTAAACGTGCTCTTGCACTTAGTTCCTAACTTGACACTTTTCCCACTAACAGCTTCATCCAAGAAAGGCTCCTGAACCTCTACCCAGGAGAGATAATTTAAGGACACAGGAAAAAGGGGGAAAAAATCACCTGAAGTCCCTCCTGGCTCAAAGCAGCCCCAAAGAGAGCTGGGAGGTCTGCAAAGTCCATGCTGGCATTGTGGTCCGAGATCTGCGGACAAGAGTCCGTGTTGGCACTTTAGTCTGCAACCTCTCCCTTCAGCGCCCTTCCCCCATTGGCCCCTCCGACTCACCGCTCGAATGAGCCCTCGGCTGGGGGCAGCTCCCCACAGCACAGTGACCACAACCACAGGAAGCGGGAAGGCCGCAGGGTGCATGGCAGCGGGAGGAGAGGCGGAGGGGGCCGCGTCCGGATAACAGGAACAGAAACGGAGTTCTGCGCCCTCTCTGGCCCTCCTTCAGGATCCCAGGGGTCCAACCACCCCCAGGTCCCACTTCCCAGCTACATGGGGGCTCGGGGAAGGACCTCCGACTCGGGGAGTGAGGTACCCAACTAGTCTATTGGAGCTGGGAGGGAGAGACTAAAAATAATCCTTTTCTGGTATAGTAATAAAACTGGGAAAGGGAACGGAGACCAGCACAGGTGACAGAAAAACTTCTGGAAGGGTGGGGGAGCTCAAAGGGGCGGGACTTCCGGCCAGGTGGGCCGTCTTCCCATCCCCTGGAAAAGAGTTTCCGGCAAAGAAAGTCAGGCCGCTTCCAGCATTGGACGCTCACGACTAAGGACTTCCGGTTCTAAAAGACCGATTAAAAGAAAGGTCAGAGGTGGAGGCAGTGCCTGTAGCGATGAAAGGAGCACCGATGTACCAGATGACTACTTAGTCGTCTCCCCGCTAGTGCCTAGGACCCTGCAGCACCCCGGTTTACAAACCTGTCCTCCTGGCCGCCGCGGTACCTTCAAGTCTCGCGAGAGGCCTCAGCACCTTTCCCCCCCACCAGCTGACAGCTTCCTGTATGTATCGCGAGAGACCGCCTAATTCTGACTCGCCTAGCTCAGTCCATCTCGCGAGATCTTCAGATACCCTCCTCTCCGTTTTCCCGCGATTCCAATTCGATAAAAATTGCGCCTTAGCTTCGGCTTCCAAAATCAGCCACACCCCTTCCCGCACCCGTTCTTGAAGCTCCTCCTTCAGCTCCGCCTTACTCCCGGCCGCCTTTGCGCTCGCGCCTGCGCCTGCGCCAACTTCCAGCTAGCGCTGGACCTGAGAGCCGGAGGGGCGTGCGCGCGCGCCCTCGCCCCTGTTGCGCGCGCGGTGTCACC
>NW_011494821.1:721028-744255 GCF_000754665.1 Bison bison bison | reverse complement strand
GTGGCGATGGCGGCGACGGCGAGTCCCGGGGCTTCTGGGATGGACGGGAAGCCCCGTACCTCCCCTAAGTCCGTCAAGTTCCTGTTTGGGGGCCTGGCCGGGTAAGCTCAGGCCCCAGGGATGGGACAGGAGGAGGAAGGGACGGGTGCAAGGTACCGGGCCCGGTTCTTCTTTGGGTGTGTTGCAGTGAACCGAGCTGACACGGGGTCAGTGCCGTCCCCATCGTATTGCAAGATCCTTGATGGACTGCCAGGATCTTTTCACCCATCGCAGGGCGCCTTTGGGCTGCATGCACGACCCCCACAAGACCACCTGAGTTTCCCAACCCATTGCTTGACTGCGGGACTGTATGGGGTTTCAGGTCATTGCATGGCTCTTGCTGGACTATATGGGGTCCTAGATCATGAATGCCCACCTCTCCTTGGGTTGGACTGCACGCAATCCCGGGGTCACTGCTTGACACCCTTGTTGCTGTGTGAAACGCTTTCATTGCATGGTCCCTTCTGGACTGCTGGACTTTTAAGACCCATTGCTCTTGATACAGGTAGAGACTTGTACACATGCCCACCAGTTCCTGAACTCTTAATCAATGGCATGGCGGCCCTGCCCTTTGTGACCTCTTGTTGCTGGGCTCCAAGGGACTTTGGTAGATCTGAGACACCTAGCCGTTGATGCTACCCCTGTCTTCCCCCAGGATGGGAGCTACAGTTTTTGTGCAGCCCTTGGACCTGGTGAAGAACCGGATGCAGCTGAGTGGGGAAGGAGCCAAGACACGAGAGTACAAAACCAGCTTCCATGCCCTCATCAGCATCCTGAGGGCAGAAGGGCTTAGGGGCATTTACACCGGGTACTGGGGCCAAAGGATGGGGTAGGTTGTGGGTTGACAGCTCTAGACCTGGGCTTGACTCACTGACCCCTTCACTCCACCCCCCCCCAGGCTATCAGCTGGCCTGTTGCGCCAGGCCACCTACACTACTACTCGTCTTGGTATCTATACTGTGCTGTTTGAGCGCCTGACTGGGGCTGATGGTACACCCCCTGGCTTTCTGCTGAAGGCTGTGATTGGCATGACTGCAGGTGCAACTGGTGCCTTTGTGGGAACACCAGCTGAAGTGGCTCTTATCCGCATGACCGCTGATGGCCGGTGAGTTCTAAGTCTGAGCCTGCCCCCAGCCCCATTCCCTGGAATCTAGTATGAAAGAAGTGATTTCTTATCCTAGATCTAGGGCACAGCATTCACCTGTTCACAGCATTCTGGCCTCCCTTTCTTTGCGCCTGTGGGGGCAGAGTGGTCTAGCCCAAACTTGGCCTCTCCCTGCCTTCCCTCCAGGCTTCCAGTTGACCAGCGTCGTGGCTACAAAAACGTGTTTAATGCCCTGTTTCGAATTGTCCAGGAAGAGGGGGTCCCCACACTATGGAGGGTGAGTAGAGGGGCTGGAGACTTAGGGGACCTGGGGTCCAGTCTTGGACATTTCTGACTCCCCCTCCATCTCTCACCCCAGGGCTGCATCCCTACCATGGCTCGGGCTGTCGTCGTCAACGCTGCCCAGCTTGCCTCCTACTCCCAGTCCAAGCAGTTTTTACTGGACTCAGGTGAGACCCAGAGCTGAGCCCTCAGCTCCCAGCTAGTCTGGACCAGCTTCGAGCTGATTGCCACCCCCTGCTCCACCTCCCCCAGGCTACTTCTCTGACAACATCCTGTGCCACTTCTGTGCTAGCATGATCAGTGGCCTGGTCACCACTGCTGCCTCCATGCCCGTGGACATTGTCAAGACCCGGTGAGTATCTGGACAGTCTGGACAGACCTGGGCCTGGAGAGGGATGGGAAAGGCCCTCTTATGTCCTCATGTCCCTGCCTCCTGTCCTTCAGGATCCAGAACATGCGGATGATTGACGGGAAGCCAGAATACAAGAATGGGCTGGTGAGGAACCAGAGCCTGGGGCTTGGGCTGCAGGATTGGATGCTGGGGGGAAGGGGGAGAAGGCAGGTAGCTGGGTAAGAGGAAGAGGACCCCAGAGGCCAGGTCCTAGCCTCAGTGCCCTGCCTGCCTTCCTGTCTAGGATGTGCTGGTGAAGGTCGTGCGCTACGAGGGCTTCTTCAGCCTGTGGAAGGGCTTTACACCATACTATGCCCGCCTGGGCCCCCACACTGTCCTCACTTTCATCTTCTTGGAGCAGATGAACAAGGCCTACAAGCGTCTCTTCCTCAGTGGCTGAGGCGGGTGAGGGGCCTGGAGTCGCTGCGCTGGGGCTTCATCTCACCCCCTGCTCCTACAGTCAGTGTGCCCCCCAACCCTGGGGGCCTGGACTCTGCTACCCTGGGCCCCTCTATTTATTTTCCCAACACGGTGTGGTTCCCTGCTCTACGGTTAAAGACTTTGGTCTGTCCTGCCCAGCCCCAGCTTGCCCTCCTTGCCCTGATCAGCATCATCTCTGTCCCTGGCTATACCTTGGAAGCTCACTGGGGATTTCTGGGGCCTCCTTGGATATTAGTTTCAGGGCACATAGGACAGCAGAAGCCCCTCCCTTCTCAGTGGGGAAACCAAGGCAAGGCTGAAGGGACAGGAGAGAGCAGAAGCCGTCAAGATGATCAAAGGTCTGCAGTAGGAGGACGTGGCCCTTCCTCCCTCCACCTCACTGAGGACATAATCAATAAATTGGATTGCTGACACCACCCCCAAATCTGGAGAGTTGTGGGCACAGGACGGGGAGGAGACCGGACAAACGAGCAGATGCTCCTGGAGAATAGGAACTGGAGTTTGTAAGAAAAATTATTAAAGAAAGAGCACTCACGGTTTTTATATAAGTGTTATATATAAATCAGTCATATTGCAGCAGCTGACGTATGAGAAAAACCCAAACTCCAGTCTTCCCAGCCGCTCCCCCAAGAACTCGGCAGACGCCCAGGTCGTCTCATGTAATCCCCAGGAAAAGCCTTGGGGGTCTGGTGACTGCTTCTGCAGCCTGAAGAAGGAGGGATTACAGCCTAAGAGGAGAAGGCTGACCTTCGAGGTGGGAGGGAGGGCGGGGCAGGGCATGGAGTGGACACAGTCAGGCCCCCAGAGCCTGGAGGCTTAGGAAGGGGAAGATGTTTGCCAGAGACTTGATCTGGGCCACAGGCTGGGGAGGGTGATTGCCTTCTTTGTTTCTTTAGATGTGGGATACCAGGCCCTGCCCTCAAGAAGTTTAGAAACCTCTTGGGACATAAAAGGACATAGGAAGGTCAGTTGGAAGAAGAGCCTGGTGCTTGAGGCCTGAAGGCTTCTCCGGAGCCAGGCCAAGGGACAGGCAGGCAGCAGCTGGGAGCTGTCCCCTTGGCAGAACCCATCAGTAGAAGCAGAAGTTGAGCTCAACAGCCTGGCGGTGCAGCCCGGCCCTCCCACCTCTGCGTCTTGTCTTACCCACTTTGCACACATGCTGGCCTGGGCCACAGGAGCTGCTTAGGGACGCTTGAAGCCTGGATCTTGTCCTTAATGAGTTCCAAGTCCAGAGGGGAGAGTGACATGGAAACTGAGAGTCACCAGCAGACCATTGCAGGGTGACATGAAACACCCAGGCTGGTCTGGGCCAGGAGAGACTGCACAGTAACCAACTGGTCAGGGAAGCAGGGCGGGGAAGCATTCCTGGCCCTCTGGGAGCAAAGGCTTAGAGAAACTCTGAGGAGCCGGTAATCTCTGCAGAGTCTAATAGCTGGAGCACAGGCAGTGAAGTGTTTGCTGGGAGAGGGGAAGCCGGACCGTTAGGTGGGTTGGTGCACAGAAGTCGTCGGTGGCCAAGCTCAAGAGCTGTGTTCTATCATGGGAAGAGTTCAAAGCAAGAAAAATGTCAGCGTTTCACATTAGGAAGATTCTCCCTGCACCACCCAAAGGAGGAGGGGGTCTCCCTGGAGCCAGAAATGCTTAGCCCTCACTCGCATTCTCTGGACCCCAAGTCTGGGCTTGGGCTAGAGGCAGGAGAGAAAGTCTACGCAGCATGCTAAGGGGAATGGCAGAGCCCAGGGCACCTGGGAAGAGAAGTGGGCTCCGTTTGCCTGCCTCCTGGCTTGACAGCAGGAAACCTGAGAGTAACTCAGTAAAACCCACCAAAATGGTGCTCGCTGCCAGGCCCTCCCCTGCCCTGTCCTGACACTCTGGGCACAGCAGGAGAGCTGTGTTTCTGGTGCCCCCCGGTGCCAGGAAGCACCCACCTGGCCTAGTACTGCGGGCTGCAGGCAGATACCCTCAGTAGCATCCCTGAGCTCCCAGGAAACTTCTGATTCTTGACTTGGAACTTGCTCGCGGTGGCCTGGTTGTTGGTGACCCCTGGAGGAGAGAAGGAAGGCACCCCAGGCAGGGGAGGCGCAGGTCAGGACTAGAGCTTCTGAGCAGTGCAACTAGGGTGGGGCAGCTGGGGCCTTGGGAATGCTGGTGAAGGTGCCCCAGCCTTGTTTACCTCTCCCAAAGAAACAAAATTCCATTTTAAAATTATGTTTATTGTACAAATAACATTACGATGGTGGAAAACTAGAAAATGGTAAACAGAGGGAAAGAACAGAAAACCACCCCTATTTATACCATACAGAGATACTCAGGGCCCACATGTTGACACATCTCTTTCCAAGTTTTCCTCAACAGGTACACTTGGGAACCACCTTTACAATGTTATTTGCTCTTTCCTAAAACTTCCCCAGAGTGGTAGTAACAACCCAGTGGTCTGGGAACCCCACCATCCATCCAGCATATGGAGCTCAGTTCGGTGACCTCCCCTCCAACTCCTCCATGATTTGTTGGGTCTGCAACTGTGTGCAGGGGAGACTCCTGATAAAGGCACAGTAATGAAGACCTCCTTGACCCTGTGCTCCATACCCTCCCGCCCCCTATTAGACCCCAATAGGAGAGTCTATCAGACTCTGTCTCGGGGTCCCCAAACCACCCACCCTCAGAGGCTGTGGCCAGAGTACCTAACACCCACTGTCCCCAACAGATCCCCACCACGACCCAGGCTCAGGGCCGAAGGCCGCCGACCTGCCTGCAGAGGCCCCATGCGGCCATTAGGCCGCACCCACAGGAAAAGGCTAGAGCGGAAAGTGGGAAGTAAGCCTTGGAAGAAAAGCAGCCAGGCCCGGTGTACCATCACCTGCCTTCCCCTCTGCAGCTCCAGGTGCGCCGTGTGGGTGGCCGTGGCCAGGGCCCATGGCTTCACCTGCTGGACCCAGCACAGCAGCAGGATGAGGATCACAGAGGCAACGAGAAGCCAGAGGAGACCCAAGATATAGAAGCCCAGGAACAGACAGCAAGAGTCAGAGCTGAGAACAGGGTTGTTACTGGAACTAGCCAATCCCTGGACTTTCCAGGGGTTGTCAGATTCAGAGATGATGGTTATGGTGGATTCCAAGATAGTGGGGAGTGAAATGGATTCTGTGGAGGTTAAGAATATGGTTGGTTGTAAAGTCTCACTTATGGGTTCTGGGGTGGTCGGGGTAGTGGGCTCTGGGGTGGTCGGGGTTGTGGGCTCTGGGGTGGTCGGGGTTGTGGGCTCTGGGGTGGTCGGGGTAGTGGGCTCTGGGGTGGTCGGGGTAGTGGGTTCTGGGGTGGTCGGGGTTGTGGATTCTGGAGTGGTTGGGGTTGTGGGGGGCTCAGTAGTGGGGTTTAGAGTTTTGGAGGAGGTGATGGAGTCTATAGTAATTGGGGTCGTGGTCAATTTCTTAACTGGAGGCAAGGAGGACACTTGACTGCCTGGCGAAGTAGGCGATGTTAAATAGAGCAGGTCCCAGTGCGTGGTGTGGCTAGAGAGGCTGCTTACAGTGTTCACGATAGGTACCTCCTGTTCGTCTTTGTCTTCATATTCATCGTAGTCCAGGTTGTCCCTGTCACCAGGGATGTTGCAGCCATCACCCAAGAAGTTGTAGACGTACATGCCATTCATATTGACACATCGAACGCTCTTCACATCGGGGGTCATGGCCTTAATGTCCACATCCTCCTCCCATACGTACACGTTGCTGGGGTTGTCCTGCAGCCAGCGGCTGAAATAGAGGATCCCACAGTCACAGGACCAGGAGTTGTTATGGAAAAAAGCGTAAGGCAGGAGGAGCATCCCAAAGAAGTCCGTTGGTATTGTGCGCAGCCTGTTCTTTTGGAGGTAGAGGGTGTCAAGTTCCTCCAACCCTTTTAGAAGCTCAGGGGGCAGCTCTTGCAAGTCGTTTTCAGCCAGGCTGAGCTTCTTCAGGTGGGGCGTGGGCACCAGGAGCTCAGGGGGCAGAGTCCTCAGCTGGTTTCCGCGCAGATAGAGCTCTTGGAGGCGGCTCAGGCCATGCAGAGTATCAGAAGGCAATGAGGTCAGCTCGTTGAAGGACACGTCCAGGATGGAGAGAACTGGCAGTGCCCGTCCCAACTTGGGCAGGCTTCTCAGCTTATTGTGGGCTAGATTCAGGACCTCCAGCCGTGGCAGTTTCGCATCTGCCTGCAGGCTGGTCAGCTGGCTCTTACCCAGGAACAGCTCAGTGAGCTGGGACAGATTCAACACGGATGCCATGGAGAAAGTGCCCAGGGGGTTCTCACCCAGGTGGAGGATGGCGGTGTCCGCCGGCAGGTCTGGAGGCGGTGCCTTCAGTCCCTTATTTTCACAGTTCACTTCTACCTGGCTGTCCTTGTTGCCGACTTCACAGATGGGGACAGGGTGTGAAGGGCTTGGCAGCAGGAGCAGCAAGAGGAGGAGGGGCATGGTGACCTGTGGGCAAGGGGGGCTTGAGTGGGCACCCCTCGGGCCCCCAGCAGTATGCCTCCAGGCCCTGGCCCCCACTACAGCCTCTAGGATTGTTCCAGAAACTCAGCTCCCACACTTCTCTCCCTTCCTTCCCCTCCCCTCCCCTTGTCCCGCAAAACCTAAACTACTAGCTCCAGCCCTTGGCTGTTCTCTCTCACTCAGGCCCTGGCCTCCCCGAGCCCTGGCCCCAGCTCACAGACCGGCAGAAGAACCTCCGGAGACACAGAGCTTCTTCCAGGGTGTGACTTGGTCCTTCTGTCTTCCAGCTCCAGGGAGGGCCTGGTTAGGGGCAGGAAGAGGGTAGGGATGGGGAGGAAATGGCAGCCTGATATGGGCTCCCAGAACCCGGGAACAGCCTCCATCCTGGACACAGGCCCTTATCACATCCTTCCACAACTTGCCCTGAGCCCTTCTTTTGGCTGTTCTTGCCTGCTCTCCTCCTACCTTGGGGAGATTGGGGGTGGACTCCAACCACCACTCGCTTCCAGGCTTTAAAAACCTCTCCAGCTGCCCCCCTCATTTCCCCTTCACAGCTGCATTCTTAGAATTGCCTACTTTTAACCTGGCCTCCCTCTCACTCCTCACCTTCCTCTAGGCTGCTTCCCACCTGCCCCCTTCTCCACGGACTCAGTTCTTGCCATGTACTCCTGACCCTCTATACCCACCCGACACTCTTTCCTCCACACCATCTTGTTTTCCGCAGCCTGCACACCTGTGGCCACTCCCACCTTGGGACTCATGACAGTAATTTTTTTCTTTTTTAGAGCTTTTTTTTTAAATTTATTTTTGATTGAATTAGAGTTGGTTGACAGGTTGTGTTGTTCTGCTGTTACCACAAGTGACTCAGTTATACACATACATACATTCTTATTTATATTCTTTTCTATTATGGTTTATCCCAGGATATTGAATATAGTTCCCTGTGCTATACAGTAGCACCTTGTTGTTTATCCAATAGTAATTTTTTCTTGGTTTTCTTCCTGCTTCTCTAGCTGACCTTTTTCAAATCTTCTTTGTGGATTCCTCTTCTTCTATCCTTCATGAGAGATTAACCTGCCCCCAGAGTTTGGTCACTGGCCTTCTCTGATGCCACACAAACCCCCAAGCTTCTCCTCATCCATTCCCTTGCCTTCGACCACCACTTGTCCCCCCAGTGACCCTCAAGTCTTCATCTCTAGCCCAGATCCCTCTCCTGAGACCCAAACATGTATGTCCCACCGCCTTTGGAATTTCTTGGCTGTCCCACAGGCCTTCAAGCAATATGTTCAAAAAGTTTATCGCCTGTCTCTAAATAGCCTGTCTTCCTGTGTTGTCCAACCTGGTGAATGGTTTTGTCATCTGTTCATTTATATAGTACAAGCAAAATCCCTGAGATGACCATCCTTAGCTCCACCGCCTATTTAACCTGCCACCAAGTCCCACTGGTTTTCCCTCCCAATGCCCCTCAGCCCCCTTTTTTCCACCCTCACTGCCACCATCTTCATCCAGGGTGCCATGTTCTGTCCACTGTGTCTCTGTGACAGCCTCTCCACTGCTCTCCCCGTTTACTGACTCCTTCCTTCTCCCCACCCGAGTGGTCCTTCAGAAACGCTCATATCCTTCCACTGCTTGAAATTCACCAATGGCTCCTTGCAACCCTCAGGAGGGAGTCTGAGATCCCTAACAGGCCTACAGAGTCTTGTAAGATCTGGCCCTTGCCCACCTGTCCAGCCCCTATCTCTTCCCTCCTTCCTTCCTTTCTTTCACTGAGCTGGATCTTAGATATGGCATGAGAACTCTTAGTTTCGGCATGCAGGATCTAGTTCCCTGACCAGGGATCGAAACCTGGGCTCTTGGCATTGGGAACTCCGAGTCCTAGCCTCTGAACCCCCAGGGAAGTCCTGAATCCCATCTCTTAATGCTCCACCCTGGACTCTAGGTTACTCTCTTTCTTGTGCCTTCTTCTCACCCTTCATCCCTTTCTGCCTAACTTACTTATCTGGAGAGTTCCAACCCAGAATTTCTTCCTCTGAAAAGCCTTTTAGGATTTCCCAAGATCCAGTTGGATGCCTGTTTCAGATAGATGTCATATCTGTTGGTCCATGGCCCCTTCCATGATGAAAATGTCCTATTGACTGTCCCCTAGAAGGGGTACCCTGCAGTCTCATGGGCCTGCCCTTATCTGCTGGTTGGTGACTGGACAAGGAACAGATACTTGAGCCAGATGCAGTTAATCCATACACCTGTTAGTTATAAAATTTTATATAATTTGTTGGCTGCAAAGAGTACTCAAAGACATGGAGAAAATGAGGCACTAAGTAAGTAGCAAGAAGCAAGGTGAAGTTGCATAGAGCCCACGACATGGAGTAAGGCCTCTGAGGCTGTTGGGATTTTTTGCCATTTTGGCATCAGTTAGGATTTTTAGTTGTAAGCAACAGAAATTTTTTCTACTTAATTTAGGCTGAAGAGGAATTTATTGAAACTACATTGGCTACTTCACAGGCTTCTAAACGAGGGTTAGAGAACCATACGTGGGCCAGTGTAGCTGAGAACCAGGCTGCAGAACCAGTCTGGTGAGAAATCTCTGCTCTCGATGCAAGACCATGTCTCTAAAGCTTGTTCCACTGCAACTGCTGGGCCAGGAGCTTAGCGTTAGCACAGCCTCCTGACTGCAGAGAGAGAATCCTGCATTATCCCTCCTCTGTTGTGATACTAACTCCTGATTTCAAAGTCTGGGTTCGAGGGACTTCCCTGGTGGTCCAGTGGCTAAGACTGTATTCCCAATGCAGGGGACCTGCCTTTGATCCCTGGTCAGAAAACTTAGATTCCACATGCCGCAACTAAGAGTTCACATGCTGCAACTAAGCCCTGGCACAGTCAAAACAAATAAATATTAAAAAGCCTGGGTGTAAGTCCTATTGATCTTGTACCTATGACCCAGTTACAAAGGACTCTTGGAAAGCAAGGTATCTGGCATTTTCACCTTCTATAATACAAGGCAGGTTCTGCTTCTCCAAAGATTTCCATGTTGAAGGATTTTGCAGACACAGAAAAGGGATTCATGTGCTTTGACACCTACTGAAATGGTCCTAATGTTTTACTTTCTTCACATGCTGATGGGCTGAATTGTTTCTAATTTTGCATCGTCAAATGTTTGGGATTAACCCTACTTGGCCATTATGAATTATTCTTTAAACATAGTTGTAGGTTAATTTGCTCAGATTTTATTCAGAATTTGTACATGTAAGTTAGAAAATAGGTGTGGCCCATAGATTTCTTTGGGGGGTACATTTGTCTCTCTCTATTCATTGTGTTTTGTTATCAGAGTTCTACTGGCCTTGTAAAATAAGCTGGAAATTTTTATGTTCTCTGGAAAAGTTAGAGATCATAGGGATTTTCCATGCAGTTTTGGTGGAATTCACCTATGAAACTGTCTGGGCCTGAAGACACTTGTAGGAAAACTCCTCAAATACCTTTTCAATTCCTTCTCTAATTGTTTGTCTCTTGAAGCTTCTACATCTGGAGTCAATTTTTGTAACTGTTATTTTTCTAATACAATATCTTTTTCATGTAGCTGTCAATTTATTGTCATAAATCTGTACATTTTATACTTTTATAATCTGGTAAAATCTCCATACCTGTAGTTATAACCCCTAATGTTGTTTATTTGTATTTTTGCTCTTCCTCTTCTCTGTCTTCCTCCCTGCCTCCCTTTCTTTATTGACCAAACTTGCCAAAGATTGGTCTGTTTTAGTGGGCTAGTCCAAGAACCAGGTTTATTATATTCACTAGTCAATAGTTGGGGTTTTTGATTTGATGACAAATATCTACTTTTATCTTGAATAATTTCTCACACTTTGAGCCCATTTTCTTTATTTTGTAATTTATTCTTTGAAGTATACTTGATTTACAATGTTTTGTTAGTTTCTAGTGCACTTATTTTCATGTTCTCTTTCTACCTTCTTGAGTTGAAATCTTAGTTGACTTATTTTCAATCTTGATTTTAAGGTAAACTCATTCAGTTTATACTTCTCATTTGAGTGCTGCTTCGTGTCATCTCACACATTTTATCATGTAATACCTAAGGTGAATATTTCTGATTAAAAATTTTTATTTATTTGGCTGTGCTGGTCTTATTTGTGGCACGCAGGAGATTTAGTTGAAGCATGTGAACCCTTAGCTGCCGCATGTGGGATCTAGTTCCCTGACCAGGGCTCAAACCCAGGCCCCCAGCATTGGCAGCAAAGAGTCTTAGCCATGGGCCATCAGGGAAGCCCTGAATATTTGTAATTTTTAAACCCAGCATCTATTCCTCTCAAATAAGAGGACCCCATTTCTTTTGAGAGATTACACCTCCCCAGATGAGTGCAGACTTGATGGGAGTAGGAATCCTGGCCTGTTGCTCTGGAAACCAAAATGTCTTTGGAAGTTCCTTCCACTAGATCCTTCCTGTCAGGAAGGATCACTCCAGGGATGTGACCTAATCATGGACAGTCATACTCCTTCTCCTAGGATTTCAAACAGTGAATGAGGCGACAGAAGAAGAGAAAATAGGACTGGACTTGATTCATTTCGACAAAGGGCTCAGGAAAAGCTGTAGAATACTTCCTACTACTAATTCCTCGGAGTCACCTGATTCCTGAGCAGTTCTGGATTTCCAGTGTTCACTTGTGGCCAGTGAGCTTCTGCATCTTTTCAAGAACTCTGTGTTGGATTCTTAGGTTAGAGTTGATTTCTGTTGCATGCATCCAGAGAAATCTAATTTAGGGTTCTGGTTGTGGGTTTTTTTTTATTTATTATTTATTTGTTTGTTTTGGCTGTGCTGAGTCTTTATTGCTGCTTGGGCTGTTCTCTAGCCCCCACTACTCTTTATATATAAGAGTTACCACTACTCTTTGTTGCAGCGCATGGGTTCTAGGGCACGCCAGCTTCAGTTGTTGTGGCACGTGGGCTCAACAGTTGCAGTTCCCGGGCTCTAGTGCACAGGCTCAATAGTTTATGGTAAACTGGCTTAGTTGCTCTGCAACAATGTGGAACCTTCCCAGATCAGGGATTGAACCCGGGTCTCCTACATTGGCAGGTGAATTCTTTACCACTGAGCCGCCAGGGAAGCTCTGTGGTTCATTTTTAGAGTTTGTGCAGAAGACATTAGTTGGAGGTCTACTCAAGACCCATTCAGCTTTTCTTCTTTTGAGAAATTACTCATACTCCATTAGAATTTTTGGTGCAAATGACTCTATCCCACCAGCATATGTTGACCTAAGTTAGTCACTAGACTTCCTCCCCTTGGAAAAGGGACCTCCTCCCTTTCCTCCCCTGATACAAGCTGGTAAGGGTGTCCCATGGTCAGAGTGACTGGTCCAAGGATGGAGACAGAAAGTTAAGTTGGTCCTTTCATAATGAAGCCCAAGACTTCTGTTGGTTGGTTGAGGTATGTGTACTTTCTCTGGATGTGGACAAGGAAATAAGTAACCCCAGGTGAGTTGTTGGCATCTATTTTGTGATCACAAGGGGATCTGACCTTAGGATGAAGTTAATGCCAAGGAATTTATAATGAAAAAAGAAACCAGGTCCTTGGCATCACTAAAATGCTTTATCAAACAGATTTTGAAGTTCAGTGAGCCAAAAATCCTCTTTTTTTTTTTTTTAAGCTGGTTGTTATTGGAATATCACTTGCAAAATAATGAACTTAAAATATTGTATTTTCTATTTTTTTAAAGTGGAATTATTTTCAAAGATACTTTTTAAAATTTCAGGTAGACTTTTAAAAATTAAACTTCTTATTTTGAAACAACTATCAATTCACATGAGTTGTAAGAAATAAGATGGAGATCTTGTGGACTCTACCCAATTTTCCCCCACAGTAACATCTTGCAAAACTGCAGTACGTCCAGTATCACAAACATGATATTGACATTGTTCTGTCAAGATACAGAACATTTCCATCACCATAAGGATTCTTCATGTTGCCCTTTGATACCCTTAGCCTCTTCCTTCCTACCTCCCCACTCTTCCTTACCCCTTGACCACTACTAATCTGTTCTTCATTGCTACAATCATGTCATTTCAAGAATGTTATACTGGGACTTCTCTGGCGGTCCAGGGTTAAGATCCCAAGCTTCCAACGCAAGGATGTAAGGGGGCATGGGTTTGATTCCTGGTCAGGGAATTAAGATCCCACATGCTGCACGGCATGCCCCCCCCCAAAAAAAAATGTTATATTAATGGGATCATACAGTATATAACCTTTTGAAACTGTTTTTTTTTTTTTTTCCCTCCACTCAGCATAATTCTCTGGAGACTTGTACAGGTTGTTCTGTGCATCAGAAGTTCATTTCTTATTATTGCTGAGTAGTCTTCCCTAGTACGTATGTGCTACAGCTTATCTGTTTACCAGTGGAAGGACACGAAGGCTGATCCCAGTTGTTGACTTATTACAGATAGATGTGCTGTCCATGTTAGAGATTTGTGTATGAACGTAAGTCTTCATTTCCCTGGGGAAAATTGCTCTGGAATGCAATCTCTAGGTTATATGGTAGTTGCATGTTTATTTTGGGAGGCTTTATCTTTGGGTTATTCTTTGAGTTTATCCTGTTTGGAGTTTGCTCAGCATGTTACGTGTGTAAGTTTATGTCTCCTGCAAATTTGGGTAGTTTTTAGCTCTTATTTCTTTAAGAACTGTTTCAGCCTCATCTTCTTTCTCCTCTGCTTCTGGGGTTCTGATGACATATTGGCAGACCTTTTGTGGTAGTCCCACAGGTCCCATGGGAGACTGTGTTTTGTTTTGTTTTTAATTTTACTCTTCTTGCTCTCTCTTGTTCAGAATGGGTGATTTCCATCATTGAATCTTCCAGCTCACTGATTCTTTTCTCTGTCCCCTCCATTCTGTTGCTGAGCCCATTCCCTGAGCTCTTGTTTCAGTTATTATATTTTTTCAGCTCTAAAATTTCCATTTGGTTCTTCTTTAGATCTTCTCTTTCTTTGCTGAAGCTTTCTATTTTTTCATTTTTTTTCAAGCATATGCATAATTTTTGGTGAAAGCATTTTATAGTGGCTGCTTTGAATGATTTTTCAGATAGCTCTAACATCTCTGTCCCTTTGGGTGGTGGCAGCTACGGACTGGCTTTTTTCATTCAGTTTGAGACCTTCCCTGGTTTTGGTACATTGACTAATTTTTATGAAACAGGGGCATCTTAACGTTATTTTATGAGACTCTGGATCTGATTTAAACCTTCTGTTTCAGCTGGCTTTCTCTGCTACTGCTCTGGCAGGGAAGGGAGGGGCACTGCCTCCTTACTGCCAGGCGGAGGCTAAAGTTCACATTTCCCATCCAGACTATGGACGTCTCATGAGTGAGGGTCGGAGTTCCAGTTCCCCACCGGGTCACCACTGCTACTTGGGGAGGATGCGCTCATTTCTGCAGAAATGAGGGGAACTTCTGACTCTCTAGGAGGCTTCCTCTGACACCACGCCAGCAGGGAGGGCGAAAGATGACTGGTCACTGCCAGTCTGGATGGGCGTCCAGGCTCCCCTGCAATTTCTGTGGACCCTGAGTGTGGGAGGCCTTGTTACCAGCTGATGGGGGTGAAAGTTCCCACTCCCTCCTTGGCCTTCTTAGAAACCATCCCGGCAGGGATGTTGGGGCACCTTATAGCAAGCCTGGAAATCTATGCTCACCACTTGGCCTTTGTTGGTGTGGGTGTGGGTGGGGTCAATGTTTTTCTGTAATATTTGGCTGGACTCAAGTGGTTATTTTCGGAGTTTTCTGCCATTAGGCTCTCCTTTTCCTGGCGGAGAGAGCAGGCTGTGTCTGTGGTGTTTCCAGGTTGCTAATTTCTTTTCCTCCAATAGAGGGACATTCGAGGCAAAAAGAAAACCCAGGGATCTCACCGCCATCAGGCTGTTCCTGGGGTCCTGAGGCACCTAGCCTTTCGGGTTTCTACATCTTTTTGTGTTTGTTTCCAATATAATGTCCAGTCATACTTAGCAGGTAGAATAGGAGAAGGTAAATCGATCCCATTGTCCCTCGGGTGGATTTGGCTAGCTTTTGATTGCCAACTTCTAAATTTATTGCACTTGACAGTAAACATCCCATGTATAGTGTGATGGTTAATTTCATTAATATGTATTACTTTGGCTAGGACTCACCATTCATTACCATTTTGTCTCATTTGCTTTCTCACTTTGTCTCTCTCACTCTGTTTTTTCCTGAACCATTCGAGAGTAAGTTACAGACATCACATCTTTTCCCTCCAATATATATTTCAACATATTTCCTAAAAAACAAGGACATTTTCTTACCTAACTGTAGTATAGTTATTAATTTCAAGAATTTAATATTGATACAATACCATTATCCAACTCATGGTTCATATTCCCATTTTGCCATCTATCTGAAAAATGTCCTTTATAGCTTTTTTCCCCCAGTTGAGGATCCAGTGCAGGACTGTATCTCTTTAATTTCCTTTAGTTTCTTAACCTGTCTTTATTTTTCATGACTTCAACATTTTTGAAAAACCATCATCTAGTAATTACACAGGATATCCCTCAATTATGTAGATATTTCTTCGGGTTAGCTGATGTTTCTCATGATTGGATTTGGGTTGTTTTCCTGGCAGGAATATTAGATGAGCGATGTGTCTTTCTCAGTATATCATATCAGGAGATATACTATGTCAATTTGATCCATTACTGGTGATGTTAAAACCTCGAGTGTTTGGTTAAGGGGAATCTACTCATTCTCTCCATTCTCATGATACTATTTTTCAGGACTTCCCTGGAGGGCCAGTGGTTAAGACTTCGAGCTTCCACTGCAGAGGCTGGTTCAATCCCTGGCCAGGGAACTAAGATCCCACACGGGGCGGGGGGCGGGGGGGGGTGTGTGAGGGTGTGCAGACCAAAAAAAAAAAAAAAGATACTATTATTCCTTTTGTAACTAAGAAGCAGTTTTGTAGGGAGATACTTTGATAGCATGTGAATATCCTGTTCCCAAACTTTAGCCACAATCATCCATTGATGATTTTTGCACAAACCAATTGTGGCCAGGAAGGTTGAGAAACTATTTTTTTTTAAATTTTTTAGGTGATTTAACTGTATTCCTTTTTGCTTGTAATCAAAAGAACCCAACTACAACAAAAATTAGAATCAGAAGTGGGGTTCTCATGGACCTGAACCTAAGTATCAGCAGGTGGAATGGAATGTTTCTCCCTAGTATATGTATGGTAAAGCCACTAACTGGGCCACTCCCTGGGGCCTCTTGGACTCTAAGCATGAGCACTCGGTCGGGAAGGTTGTCATGGTTTGGTGGCTCTAGCTCTGAACCTCTTCTGGGAAGAGTGAGTATTAGTTCTTTGAGCTCCCTAGACTGGATTCGTTACTGTGTATAAGTTCCGCACAATCCTGCCAAAGCTGTGGTGATACTTTGTTTCATTGTTTGTCTACCCTTCTAGATGGCGAACTTTGGGATAGAAGGCACTCAGAAACATAGCCCATGCTCTAAGGGTAGAAACTGTTGCATAGATTGACCACATCAAATAAGACACTGCCTTGGCTTCTGTGTCTCATACCCAGCTTTTATATGCTTCCTCTGGTGTCTTTTTATTATAGTCTTAAGGATTCTGCCAAAATTATTATGATATGTTTTACTACCTAGCAGGGTGATTCTCTCTTTTCTTCTCTTTTTCAAAGCTGATGTAACTATCCATGTACCTCTGTACTGTCATACACATTCTGGAATAGGTTTGTCAAGTTCCGGAAAATTTAATTTATATATTATTTTAGGGAGGATTAACATCTTTATGGGCTTCCCTGGTGGCTTAGATGGTAAAGAATTTGCCTGCAGTGCGGCAGACCTAGGTTCAACACCTGGGTTGGGAAGATCCCCTGAAGGACGGCATGGCAACCCACTCCAGTATTCTTGCCTGGAGACTCCGCATGAACCAAAGAACCTGGCAGGCTACAGTCCATGGGGTTGCAAAGAGTTGGACACAACTGAGCAACTAAGCACAACATCTTTATAATATTGACTTGACTCATCCAAACAAATTGTTGATCTTTCCATTTATACCAAAATTTCATATCTTTTTAACAGTTTTAATTTTTTTCCATAAAGGCTTTACATAAATGGAAAGAACATTCTTAATCAAGTTCTGAATACTTTATATATTGTATTACCATGGAGAAGGCAATGGCACCCCACTCCAGTACTCCTGCCTGGAAAATCCCATGGATGGAGGAGCCCGGAAGGCTGCAGACCATGGGCTCGCTGAGGGTTGGACACGACTGATCGACTTCACTTTCACTTTTCACTTTCATGCATTGGAGAAGGAAATGGCAACCCACTCCAGTGTTCTTGCCTGGAGAATCCCAGGGACGGGGGAGCCTGGTGGGCTGCCGTCTGTGGGGTCACACAGAGTCGGACACGACTGAAGTGACTTAGCAGCAGTAGCATTGTGAATGATGTTTTGCTTTCTATAATTCCTAATGGAGAGCTATTAGCATTAAATTTCTCTTGTAGTGATCGAAGTCCCTGACTCTCCTTTTGGTTCTAGTAGTTTGCTTATTGTTTCTGGTAGAGTGTCTACATAGGTGATCATATCATCACAGGTAACAATGGGTGTATCTTTTCCTTTCACGTCTGTGTACCGCTTATCTCATTTTCTTATCTTAGCACATTGGTCAGGACCCCCAATATTGTGGTAGTGGCAATTCTGTCTTGTATCCATGTTAACCAGGAGGGCATCATTAAATACATGAGTTATGGGATTGTTTTGTTTGCTTTGTTGTCTTTGTTGTTGTTGTTTGCGGCGCTGGGTCTTCGTTGCTGCTGTAGGGCTTTCTCTAGTTGCCTAGTGGTGGTTTCTCTTGTAGGGCACAGTTTCTACGGCACTCAGGCTCAGTAGCTGTGGCGCATGGGCTTAGCTGCTTCGAGGCAGGTGGGATTTTCCCAGACCAGGGTTTGAACCCGTGTCCCCTGCATTGGCTGGCAGATTCTTAACCACTGGACCACCAGGGAATTCCCTCTGAAGTTTTATAGATTAAAATTAGGCATTGCGCCCTGACCTTCTCCTATTACAAAACACAATCATGTATCTTCCTCCTTTAGTCCACTAACGTAGTGAATAATGGTGGTAGATTTTCTGATAATAAACCATTTGAACTGGTAGATATGGTCTCCGCTGTGAGTAACAGAATACCAGAGGTTGTACCTTAAAAATCTAAGGGCAGTAACATTTTTTTAAAGTTTATTAATTGACTTATTTATTTATTTTGGCCATACATTGTGGCTTGAGGGATCATCTTAGTTTCCAACTAGGAACCAAACCCATGCCTCCTGCAGTGAAAGCATGGAGTCCTAACCACTGGACCACCAGGGAATTCTCAAAGGACAGTAACTACTTAACGAGCAGGCTGGAGAGGGTCCATCTCAGGTTAATCCAGCACTTGATGGTGTCCTCCAGTCAAGAGTCTCTCTTGCCATCCTCAGCACACTGGCTTTTTGTCCTCATGGCACCCTCAGGGGTGCAAGCTGACTGCTGCATCCAAAGACACAAATCTGGTGGTGAACAGGAGGCAGGGACAACAGAAGCGCTAAACTGCTTTCCCATCAGTGACTCTCCTTTCACCAGCCAAGGTTAGACTTCCACCGGCACCTCCTCCCCCAGTCGACTTGTCCTGGTGTCATAAGTCAGAAATGGATCTTGGTGCTTCTGGTTGCAAGGGAGGTTTGCATTCTGAGTGTCTGGCGGGGAGCAGGGCATGGCTGTGACTAATCGTGACTCATCCCTCGGGGCTGGGGCACGCGCACTGCCTCCAACAAGCTGGGGTTCTGTCAGGAAGGAAGAATGTGGGGTGGCACACCGTCCTCACACCCCCAGGGCAAACTTGACCTCGTTAGATTGGAAGATTTCTTTTCCAGTAAACTTCTGGATTTGGTTGCCCCATATTTCCTTTGGAGTTTTCACATTTATGTTCATAAGTGAGTGAAGCCTATATTTTTATTTTCTCGTCCATCCTTAGCTGGAGTAAAATCTTCATAAACCTAGTTGGCTTGACTTCTTTTGTTTTCAGGAACAGATTATACAAAATACAGGTGATCCATTCCTTGAAAGTTTGGTAGAACTCATTCATAAAGCTACCTGTTGTGGGTTCGCTGGGAGGGGAGATCTTTCATTACCATTTCATCACTAGCTATTCTTTATCACTGCTCCTTTCTGCTTCAGTTTACTGATATTTCCCCCTTATTTGGGTAAATACGGTCAGCCCTCTGTTTCCATGGCTTCTGGGTCCACATGTACAGAATGCCAACTGTATTTAAAATCAACTTTAAAAATTATAAAACTGAGTTGTATGCTCTATTAATAGTCCTCTATTGAGCATTTAAACAATGTCTTACTTTTAAAAAATGTATTTTATTTTATTTATTTGGCTGCACCAAGTCTTACTTACAGCATGTAGGATCTTTAGTTGCAGCATGTGGGATCTAATTCCCTGGCCTGGGATCAAACCCCCTGCATTGGGAGCATAGAATCTTAGCTACAGGACCACCAGGGAAGTCCCAATAATGTCTTACTTTAATTTTTTCAACTAATAACCTTTTTTTGTTTGTTTTAAATCTGTGCCAGGTGGCTTATGGGATCTTAGTTCCCCAGGCCCTTGGCAGTAAAAACACCGAGTCCTCCCCACTGGACTGCCAGGGAATTCCCTAAAAACCTTTTACATTGAGCAATAACTTATACACAGAGAAATGCACAGATCTGAGGTGTACAGTTCTATGAGTTTTGAGAAATATGTCCATCCATGTAATCACCACCGCTATCAGTACAGACATTTTCATTCATTCCCTTGTGCCCCTTCTGGTCAGTCCTCTCAGCCAAGCAACTGTTGCTCTGGTTTGTGTGCAGATCTTTTACAAACATAAGTTTTTCTCTTTCTTGGATAAATTCCTAGGACTGGAATTCCTGGGTCAGATAGGAAACATACGCTTTTAATTTTGTAAGAAACTGCCAAGTTCCCAAAGTGGTAGTCTATTTTACACCTGACTTTAAAAAAATTGAGCTCTACTTACTTTTAATATTAAGAGCATAAACATTAAGAGTGTTAGGAGTCAAAAAAAGAGTGTAGGAGTATGAATCACTGGATATAACCCACTTCATTTTTAAAAAATATTTATTTGCATTTATTTATTTGGCGGTGTCATGTCTTCGTTGCAGCAGGTAGAATCTCTCATTGTGGGCATGTGGGATCTAGTTCCCTGACCAGGGATGGAACTCTGGCTGCCTTCACTGGGAGCAGAGTCTTAGCTGCTGGACCACCAGGGAAGTCCCTCACCCACTTCATTTTATAATTGCCTTTTGCCTCCTACTTGCTTGAGGAATTCCACTTCATTGGGCTAGTAGGAACTGGGAGTTCTTAGCAGTTTTTCTCTGACTCAGTAATTTTTTCCCTGGACCTTCAACATCTGTGAAATCCCAGGGATGCATCTACAGTCAGATCACCTTCTCTGAGGCCAAGCCCATGAGGTCGTAGAAACTTGCTGTGAAGGTGCTCCCAGTTCTTGACTGATACTGAGACTTCTCTTCATAATTCGTTTTCTAGTCTTCTGTCCTGAAGTGAAAAGTTGATTGGAGATCCCCTTTAACAAGATGACTAGTATGGACTTTCTTTCCTGTACTGGTAAGTCCCAAGGACTTGTTTATCCAAGATGGGACAGAGAGCAATGCCTGGGGAGAGTGAGTCCTTCACCCTGGGCCTCTGGGAGCCCCTGGATCCCCAAGGGTGCCCCATGGGGACAGCTTCACTCCCTCCTTCCTCTTCCTGTGTCTCTCCCTTTCTTTCCCCTCCCCCTCTTTTTTAGCCACATCGCTGGGCTAAAACTAAGATGTGAGATCTTAGATGAAACATGCACCCTCTTCATTGCAAGCGTGGAGTCTTAACCACTGGAACAGCAGGGAAATCCCCTAGTTTTCAACATCAATATAATATTTTATCTTCATTGTATTGCAGATTCTCATATATTGGAACAGATATTATTTTGTTCCACTGAAATGAATAGGCAGTTTTCAAAAAAAGAAAAAGAAAGAAGAGATACACATAGATGGATAAACTATCTGCTGAAAAAAAAATCTCAATTTTCTTCATCAAGACATGTAAATTGGACTTCCCTGGTATCCAGTGGTTTAGAATCTGCCAATGCAGGGGCCATGCGTTTGATCCCTGGTCAGGGAACTAGATCCCACATGCTGTGGAGCAACCAAGCCTGTGTGCTATAACTACTGAGCCTTTGAGACTAGAGCCCGAGCTTGCTGCAACTAGAGAAAGCCCGTGTGCAACAATGAAGATCCAGTGCAGCCAAAAGTAAATAAATACATTTGTAAAAAGACATGTTAATCAAAATAATGAGACAGCAGTGTTCACCTCTTGGTTTGGCAAAAAGTCTTAAATTTGATAATAGGCTGCCTGGGGAGGGTATGAGGAAACAGGTATTCTTGTGATGTGTTGGAGTGAATGTAAGTGTGTGCATGCTTTTTGGACAACAACATGACAAAAGGCATCAATAGTTGTTTCTTCTAATACATAAACTCTTTGCCCTGGCAATTTCACTGCTAGAAATTTACCTTATGGATCATTTGCAAAGGTCCAGGAAAGTTAAATGCATACATAGAGTTGCATAGTATGTGATCACAAAACCCAAAATTGTTAGCTTCTTCAATGTCTGTACACTGGGCAATGCGTTATCTATGACTTACATGCATGCAGTGGAGCACTGCAGCGATAAGGAGACTGGGGGAGACTCATGTGTGATGATACGAGCCAATCTCTACAATATGCTGAGGGAGAAAAAGCTACCAAATAGTAAACATAGTCCCTTCAGTTGTATCCAACTCTTTGCAACCCCATGGACTGTAGCCCACCAGGTTCCTCTGTCCATGGGATTCTCCAGGCAAGAATACTGGAGTGGGTGCCATTTCCTTCTCCAGAGGATCTTCCTGACCAGGAATCGAACCTGGGTCTCTTGCATTGCAGACAGATTCTTTACCCTCTGAGCCACCAGGGAAGGTTATATGTGTATATACATACATATATTCACACACACATATGCCAGACTTTGGTCTAAGAGAATTTAATTTACAGGGAGCTGTTAACCTTTAGGAAGATGAAAGTTTTTGATTTTCACTGTGTCTTTCTGGACTCTTCCATTTTTCTGGTGATGGCAGGTATTGCTTTTTTATTGTCAGAGGCGTTTTCCTGGGCGTTATGTTATGGGACATTTTTGTTTTCTTTGTATCACTTTATTTTTCTTACATCTTAACATTTTTAAGCCAAGGAAAGGGAGATGTGCTGGTAAGGTACTGTAGTACCTCATTCAATCAAAGGAATCACTGGGCAACCAGGCTGCAGGAGGAGACAAGCACAGCTGGGCCTCAGGAATTTGTGGAGCCAGGGGCTGGGCGGCTGGAGGCCTTTTCTTGTCTTTACTCGTCTTTGTATATCAGCCGCATTCTCTCTCACTCCATGGAAAATGCAAGGAATGAATGTGGCTGTCTCGTGCAGCAGAGAGACTGACCCTGAGTTCCTGTTTAACAAAATTCTTAGGAAAAACTTTCTTTGGCTTGGCTTGGGTCAGGTGTCCTCCCCTTGGCCCATCAACTCTGGCCAGGATTGTGGGGGTCGGGAGGGGGGGCATCTTTAAGGAGCTGGCAGCTCCTCTGTGGTCAGGTGATTGGACAGGAGTACTTCTCAGTAGAAGGGAGGGTGCTGGGAAGATACACACTCATTTATTTATTTATTTATTTATTTCACACTCATTTATTCTTACTTATTCATCCAGTAAACACTTATGGAGCCTGTTATGTCCTGGGCTCTGGGCCATGTGCTGTGAACAAGGAACCCAGCAAGGTCTCAGCCATCCAAGGGTTTAGGTCCCAGAGCCAGAGACAGGCTAGAAATCAGTGTCTGCCACACCCCTGCCCCATCCTGGCTCAGTCAGACCCACTCTCCAGGTCCATCAAAAAAGAGGAGCCCCTCGGTTGCCAGTGGTGGGGCCTCAGCCTGGGGATGTTGCCCCTATGGGGTGCTGATGGCTGAGGAGCAGAGCTGGCTGCCCGGGCAGCACAGCTGTTCCGAGTTGCCAGCCAAGAGCCAAGAGCCTGGAGGTGAAGGGAGTGGCTTCCTGTTGAGCTGAGATCTTTGGCTCCAGCTTGGAAGTCAAGGAGTCTCCAGAAACTGCCAGGCAGCCCACTGAGCTTCTGTGGAATTTTTAGTTGTCCTTTTTATGGACAAAACCAGCAACTTCCCTGGAGGTCCAGTGGTTAAGACTCTGCACTTCCACTGCTGGGTCCAGGGTTCGATCTCTAGTCCGAGAACCAAGATCCCAGACGTGCCTCGTGGCGAAGCCAAAAAAAGTAAAAAATCCAGGCCTGGATCAGGTGCCTGACTCCAAATCAGCCTCTTCATCCCTCAGGCGATGTTCATCCAGAGCAAACACTGGAAAGATGCTGGCTCA
>NW_011494821.1:713320-720928 GCF_000754665.1 Bison bison bison | reverse complement strand
GGGGAGGGGCAGGGGGGAGGGAGGGTGAGAGCCCCTCCTGGGGACTCCCCCAGGGAAGGATTTTCTGATGTGCTGACTCTGCAGGAGATGCCCCTGGGATTCACTGGTGTTAGCAAGATCTCCACCCGTAAGTTACCACCCCGCTGAGACTCTGCAGTAAAGCCCTCTCCTGGAGAACATGAGAGATGTCTGGGGCCAGCGACCCAGGCTTCAGTCCCAGGTTTGGGATTACGATTCCTCCTCACTGTCCCTCCACCCTAGGCTACTCTCCTACATGCAGGTTGTTGGTCCAAGTGTGGGTTTGCCCCTTTATGTGTCTTACATGACGTCTATGTGTGTGTGTGTGAGAGAGAGCTGTATTGTTTATACATGATGTAGTGATGGTGCCTAAACTGAGGAGTTAGTCCATCGTTTGGAAAATGGACAGAAACCACACCTGGAGGAGGTTGAATGTAAACCCGAGGACACTGGACTCTGAGGTTGAGAGCTTTTTCAAAGGGCCCTTGTCACCATCAGTCTTGGAAGTGAGACATTTCAATCCTGGCTGGAAGGGTGTGATGCGTCTTCAATTGTGGCTGTGAGAATGGGCTCATGACAGGGTGTCCTGGTAACTAGATATGTAGGAGGCAGGTTGGGTTGGTTAGTGATGGATGGCACTGGTCGTGTGGCCATGCCCACCACCCTGGGTAAAGGGGGGCATCTTTGGCCCATTCCACCACCTTTCTGTGCCTGCACCCACAGCATCATGGCATCAGGCAGCAAAGCCTGAACTGGCTGCCTCTGGAGAGAGGTCAAGGCTGATGTGGGGCCAAGACTAGGGGTGAGATGCGGTGGAAGACACAAGAGAGCAGAGACCACACAGTAGGAAGAGGACGTACGAGAAAGAAAAAGCAGGCGTGAGAGGAGCCCAGAGCAAAGGCAGCAGTGGCCAGTTCCCAGGGCTGCCTTGGGCGCTGACAGTGGTCCAGGCTGTCCCAGTCTATGTGGAAACCTACTGGGGACCTCACTCGTGAATCTGACTCTTGCAATGCAAAGAAGCTAAGTGACACGGGACCCTACCCACACCTTCTGCTCGTCACCTGTAAAATCTCTTCCTCCTCCTTGGGGCTGTGGGTTTTTCATCTCCCTAATCAGAGCATCTGGCCCTGTGCAGGGAAACTTGTAGGTGCCTATTAATGTTTGAATAAATAGCTGCATTTATCACAACAGTCCTTGGCCCAGCCTTCGCCCAGAGGCTGTGGAATGAGCAGCAGTGCAGATTTTAGACCCAGTACCCATATCAGCCATGTGCAAGGAGGTGAGCTGGGCCAATGAGATTCTTTCTGGGCGACTGAAGTCTAAAACGAGCAATGAAAAGCATTACCAGGAGGAGCTGAGGTTTCAAGGGTGTGTGGGGAAATGGAAAAGCTGTGTGGACCCTCAGTGTAAGGTTATGAAGGACCTTACAGGACAAGGAAGGAGACCCCACAATGGTGGATGTGAAATGGTTCTGTGGCCTGTGAAACGAACACAGGTGTCCATGATCAATAAAGCTGACTGTAAGCCTCAGGCGTCGTTGCCAATCTACTTGTGTGACTATAAAAGGGAGAAGAACCTTTGTTTTCTTCTACAAGTTAATCACCAAAGGGATGTTGCCTATAAGCTTAAGTTACACATAATGGCCCGTTTCTGGGACACTTGTCACCCAGGTAATGAACACTAAGCTAAAATACCTTTGTTTAGCTCACAAGGAAGCATCTTCCTGACCAGGCCCATCTGTGAAGGCAGGAAGAAGTTCCTCCAGGAGTCTGGCCAGAACCAGGACTTTACTCCCTCCTTTTAGTGTTAAAAGAAGCCTGAATTCTAACTCAAGGAAGATGGTTCATAAGGACACAAGTCCGCCATCTTCTCAGGCTGCTGGCTTTCTGAATAAAGCATTATTCCTTGCCCCAACAACTTGTCACTTGATTTATTGACCTATTATATGGCAAAGAAGTATGAGCAGCCAGTCTTGCTGCTCGTGGCCAGCCAGCTCTGGTTGGGGGATTTTGGGGGTAAGGACATAGCAGCTGCCCAGACCACTTGTCCTGAGGATCTTCCCCTTAAAATTCCCTGAAGCTGCTCTGGCTGCCCCAGCTCTTAGCAGGTGGAGCAAGGAATCAACAGCTCATGCAGTAGGTAAGTCACTCCATGTACCAAATGGAGATTTTATTTCTTCTCCATCTGGGGCTTCTTTCCTTTAGAATAAGCCAATTTGTATTTGAGTGGAGTGTGTGTGTGTGTGTGTGTGTTCAGTCGCTCAGTCGTGTCTGACTCTGAGTGACCCCATGGACTGTAGAGCCCACCTTGTAGAGCCCACTGTAGGCTCCTCTTGTCCATGGAAATTTTCAGGCAAGAATACTGGAGTGGGTTGCCATTTCCTACTCCAGGGGATCTTCCCGACCCAGGGACTGAACCCTCGTCTCCTGCATCTCCTGCATTGGTAGGCGGATTCTTTACCACTAGCACCACCTGGGAAGCACATTTGAGTAGGGCACCATGTTGGAAAGAGGATGAGGACAGAGCTGATGGACTTTTACGCAATTTGTGTGAACTGGTTTGTTTATTTGGATGCTGGCATTTGCGTGTGCTGTTTGTCTTGTATTTATGTCTTTTTAAAAAATGGGGAATGGGGAGTTCCATGGTGATCTAGTGGTTAGGATTTGATCTTTTCACTGCTGTGGCCCAGTTCAGTCCCTTGTTGAGGAGCTGAGATCCTGAAAGCCATGTAGTGTGGCCAAAAAAAAAAAAAAAAAGGGAAATATTTCAAGTATGCCTGCAGAAAGTCCTCAGAGGCGTATTTTGGGTAAGTGGTCTGATTACAGCTATGAAACCATGACTAAGAAGTTGAAAATGTGTGGCCCAGTACCTGCTGGGATCTCCACAAGGGGTTCATTATGCAGGGTTATCCTGGGACCCCGTGTACCATGTACTGCTGTCCTTGCTTTGTTAATTACATCACGTGTGGTCTCCCGTGTCATTGGTATCTGTTAAACCCCAAGACCAGACTTGAGGGTTTATTTAGGATTTTTGGTTTACCCTTTAGGTTTTTGGTTTCATATTGTTTTGGTAGCATTTCTCCAGTTATAGCCAAAACAGTTTTATGATATTTGAAACTCCTACTGATGTCGAATGGAGGAAAGGAATAGAAAAAGTCTGTTCTTGTCTAAAAGTGGGACATTCCCAGGGCGAAGAGAAAGATTCCACTTGGTTCCTAAAAATCAACAAAAGCCCTGCTCCAGAATTCAGTCTGGTTGGTTGATGCTAAGGCAAAAAAGCATCCTTTGTATTGTTAAAGGTGACCACCTGCTATATGGTTTTATAGCAGTTTTTGAATGGCTCCATAACTATTCTGTGAAGAAGCAAGGGAAAATGATGAAATCTTCCTATGTTGTGTGGCTCAGTGGTAAAGAATTTGCCTGCCAATGCAGGAAACTTGGGTTCAATCCCTGGGTCGGGAAGATCCCCTGGAGAAGGAAATGGCAACCCACTCCATTCCTCTTATATGCAAGCCCTTGTGCAAGCTCTTGTGCTACTGCATCAGGGTGGGTGGGAAAATGTCAGACAGTTGTTCAGTTACTAGGTCATGTCAGAAACCCAAGGGTGGGACTTCCCTGTGGTTCAGTGGCTAAGACTCTGTGCTCCCAATGCAGGGGCCTTAAGCTCAATCCCTGGTCAGGATGCTAGATCCCGTATGCTGCAACTAAGAGTTCAAATGCCCCAACTAAGACTCGGTGCAGCCAAATAAATATTTTTTAAAAAAGAAAGAAACCCAAGGGCAGGGTGAGGGAATGTTGCTCCAACCTTTGGTCCAGCTGGCTGTCCCAGCTGCTTCACTGTTATGCCACTATATACACCCCTTCCACCATCGCTTGCTCCTATTTGGCCCCAATTCTAATTCCTGACTCTGGGGCTCAGAAAGTGGTCAGACTGGCTCCTTTTCCTTATAGGGATCAACTGGAAAATCCTCTGTTAGTTCCTGAGGCACAGGGACCTGGTCTGGTATCAACAGCTAAGACTCAGCAGGGAACCCAATTTGGGCCAGATGCCACTCCCTGGCAGAGAAATTTGCCTTGCACGTTATCCCCCATTGACTGTGGGGAATTGTAATAAGGAAGAACCTTGTGTGTCCTATGATGTTAATCACCAAAGAAATGTTGCCTATAAGCTTAAATTATACATAATGGCCCATCTCTGGGAACTCTGTCTCTTAGGGGTTATGTCATATGCTTAGTAATGTCATTACTGAGCATTAAGCTAAAATACCTTGGTTTAGCTCACTGGAAACACCCTGACCAGGCCCACAGGTAAGTGGCTGCAGGAAGGAAGACATTAACACATACCTTATAGAGTGTGGCTGGAACCAGGACTTGGCCACCCGTCCCCTCAACCCAACTTAAATAGAAGAGGAACCTGACTTCTGATTCAGAGAAAATGGTTCCTTGAGACACTAGTCCACCATCTTCTCCATCTGCCGGCTTTCCAAATAAAGTTGCCCGACAACTTGTCTCTCGATTTATTGGCCTGTCATGTGGCAAGCAGCAGGAGCTTGGACTCAGTAACATGACCTTGGACCTGACCTGGAGTCCTCTTTGATACATTCAGGACAATGGCAACTGCTTTGCTGTACTGGTGTGAGGAAGAACATGTAATGTAAAGAGTGCTTCCTACCCCATAAGGAAACACACGGGAAATTTCTTAAAGCAGATTCCTGGCCCCTCCTCTGTGTCATCTTACTAAACTGGGATTCTTTGGGAATGGAGCCAAGGAAACTGCATTTTAAACAAGTATAGCCAGTGATTGATTAGGGTGGTCCAAGGAGACTGGTGGCTCAGATGGTAAAGTGTCTGTCTACAATGCAGGAGACCCAGGTTCGATCCCTGGGTCGGGAAGATCGCCTGGAGAAGGCAATGGCAATCCACTCCAGTACTATTGCCTGGAAAATCCCATGGACAGAGGAGCCTGGTGGGCTACAGTCCATGGGGTTGCAAAGAGCCGGACACGACTGAGCAACTTCACTTCACTTCACTTCAAGGAGATTTAGGAAAGACTGAAAGGTGGGTTTTGAATGAGGTGGGGCAGTCAGTAACTTTCAGATGTGGCCACAAGGTGGCAACAGAGAGATGGAAAACGAGGATCTCTGTAGGTGCCCACCCAGACAGAGCTGCAGGTGGGTAGACACTGGGACTGGCTCTGGGAGGAGATGGGCCCTGCACTGTGGCACCGTCTCTTTTGCCATGTGGAGTTTGTTATTGCAGGCTAATCCCCTGTGGCTGCCTGTCTCATTACCAGATCTTTATGGACACTCTGCTTTTGCCGAACTCTACTGGCAGAAACTGCATTTGTGTGACCTTGGCTGGGTTATGGGTGGTGCTGAGTGTAGCAGGCAAGGGATGTCACCTGCACAGGGCAGCTGACTCAGAGGATACCAGTGCAGTGTTGAAAGCAGGACCTTCCACACCCCCTCTGCCAGGTTTGTGGTTCCAGGTGTTTAAGGACCTGCCCACCAGCATCGGGCCTGCTCCAGTCATGAGAGGATCGGGGCTGGGGCTGGACAGCTGGCCGAAGCCCAGGCAGAGAAGGCTGGGATGGGGTGGGGGCAGGGAACTCAGGATGGGGCAGCTGCCTCTGGAAGCAGCCAAGATGTCCCTGGCTGCAGTAGGGGTAGTCAGAGCCCGGAACTAACACCCTCCTCCCCCTCACTCAGGCACCCTGGCCTGCCCCCGTCTGAGCCTGCCAAAGCTCAGAATAACCTGGGGGACCAGACAGCGGAATGGCAGGGGCTCTGCTCTGCGCCCTGCTCCTCTTGCAGCTCCTCGGTATGGGCCAGGGTCGGGGGAAGAGGTGGGACGCACACACACAGGACACTGACATAAAGGGACAGGACAGAGACCGACTGAGATGTAGACAGACATATTTGGTCCCCAGGCACAGTATCACTAGTTTGGGAGACAGACATGGGAAAATACACAGCCTCAGAGACATACAGAGAAGCAGAGACCTGTAGACCCGGAGGCAGAGCAGAGCGGCTCCCCAGACTCTCCCTGTCCTGACCCTGCTGCTTGGCCCCATCCCCAGGCAGAGGTGAGGGGAAGAATGAGGAGCTGCGCCTTTACCACTACCTCTTCGACACCTATGACCCAGGACGCCGGCCAGTGCAGGAGCCCGAGGACACTGTCACCATCTCCCTCAAAGTCACCCTGACCAACCTCATCTCCCTGGTAAGGTACCCGCACCGGCACCCGAGTGCCGTCTCGGAGCCTAAGATCCCACTTCTGGCCCCAAGCGCTCAACTCTCTCCTAAAGCTCTCCCCCATCATCTTCATCTCCCGCCCGCAGAACGAGAAAGAAGAGACCCTCACCACCAGCGTCTGGATTGGAATCGTGAGTCAAGGCTGGGGAACAGCGTGAGATCTGGTTTAGGGGACCCTTTTCTCCCAAAAGCCTCGCAGGCAGCGCGGCACACGTCCTTCCGTCCCCTCCCCCGCCCCTAGGACTGGCAAGATTACCGACTCAACTACAGCAAGGGCGACTTTGGGGGCGTAGAAACCCTGCGGGTCCCTTCAGAACTCGTATGGCTGCCAGAGATTGTGCTGGAAAACAAGTGAGGACCGGGCCAGACTGGAGCGAAGCCGAGGTCTGGGGAGGGGTGGAGGCTGGGCTGGACCTGGTTGGGGCAGGGGTGTTGCTTGGGGGGTGAGGGAGCCGCAGATTTGGGCCAACTCTCGGTTTCCTGGAGCCCACAGTATCGACGGCCAGTTCGGGGTGGCCTACGAGGCCAATGTGCTGGTCTCTGAGGGCGGCTACGGGAGCTGGTTGCCCCCGGCCATCTACCGCAGTACCTGCGCCGTGGAGGTCACCTACTTCCCTTTCGACTGGCAGAACTGCTCGCTCGTTTTCCGGTGGGAAGACTTACTTGTTCGCAGGCCCGGACAATTGAGGGATTAAGGGGTGGGGCCAGGTGCGCGGGGGCGGGGAGACCTCTAATCCGGGGCGGGGCCTTGTGCTGGAGGTGGGGCTAGGCATTCGAAGGCGATAGCGCGCTCTAGGGGATGAGAAGTAGGGGTGGAAACCCAGGCTTGGAGGCGGGGCTTGGTGATCGGGCGGAGCGTAATTCCCCTGCCAGAACCCGGCTTCCAGGGCGGGGCCTGAGGCCCGGGTCCCAGCCTCTGGGGTCGGGGCTGGGATCCTGGCTCCGCAGCTCCCAGACGTACAATGCCGAAGAGGTGGAGTTTGTCTTTGCGGTGGACGACGAGGGCAAGACCATCAGCAAGATCGATATCGATACTGAGGCCTATACTGGTTAGGCCCCCCTCCTGCTCCGAAAAACCCGCTTCTAGACAGATCCCGAGAGGGGACTTGCACAGTGGGGTTGCCCTGGGCCCTCGATGCTGGGACTGACTGACAGCCGTGCTTTAACTTGAACCTTCCCTGAAATCATTCTTGATTGTCGGCCTAGTACTCCTTCCTCCCTTGTGGTGGTTCCGTAAGCTCCCTGGGAACGCCCCTTTCTGACCCAATTACCAGCCCACCTGCCCTGGCCCAGATGGCTTTCATCCTCTCCTCGCCTGGAATTGCAGGCCCCCCCAC
>NW_011494821.1:711597-713031 GCF_000754665.1 Bison bison bison | reverse complement strand
CCCCCGGCCCTCCCCCCAGCCGGCGGCCAGAAATGCACCGTTTCCATCAACGTCCTGCTCGCCCAGACCGTCTTCTTGTTCCTGATTGCCCAGAAAACCCCAGAGACATCTCTGAGCGTGCCGCTGTTGGGCAGGTGAGGGACGGAGAGGATCCCGGCGGTGACCGCGCGGGGCGTGGCTAGCGTGAAGGGCGGGGCCAGACGAGCACGGGGCGGGGCCAGGGGGGTCTCAGTGGAGAGGGCAGGGCCAATACTTAAGGACTCCCGAGTAGCCTTAACTGTACGGTCCCCACCTGGGCTTTATTTGGACGTGGGGCGGGGCTGGGATCGTGGTGGGTTCTTCGGTCCTCCGTCCTCTGCAGTGCTGCTGGACGCCAACTTGAAGCCTCCGGAGTATCTCTGCTGGGAGTGGGCCGGCTCAGTGCCACCCAGCCGGGACGCCTCTAGCCCCCAACTCTCCCCTCATCTTGAACTCACCGGTTCCCCAGGGGTTCCGAGGTCCAGATGGCGTTGCCACTGTTGCAGGAATGAGGCTGACCCCTGCAGACCTCGTCCACACAGGCATAGCCAGGCCCCCTGGAGCAGGAGCCGGGCGCTCGCGCCTGCTGCAGCCCCCACTTGCAGAGCCCCCTGCCCCGCGGCCTGGGCTACCCGGGCCAGGGCTCCACCCGGATCCCCAGCGTCTGGGCCCGGACCCGGGCCGCCGTCTAGTAGCCGTAGCTCCTGCTGCACCCACAGGGCTGAGATCTGTCGTGGGGATACAGAAGTTGGTGGGGATGCAGAGGTCTCTGCTCCTCGATCCCCTTTCCCGACTCCCTCCTCTGCGCCCCGCTCCCCGGCGCCCCACCTCTAACAAGGTGGCCCCGAAGTTCACTACGCTGGCCGCGGCTTCTCTTAGCACTAGCCCCAGGGTGGGCTTCCGGGCAGGCGGGTTCTCCGGCTCTCGAGGCTCCAGGGACTTCAGTTCTCTGAACCTCTGCTCCAGATATTCATGGGCTGCGGCCGCAACGAGCTCCAGGGAAGACAGAAGGGGGGGCTGGAGGGCCACCTGGAAAGGCACAGGGGCAGCGGGGTCATCGGGACATAGGGCAGAGGTCACCGGGCGGGGGGCGGGGGGCGCTGGAAACCTTCCCAGAGCGTCTCGAGGGTGTAGGCGCACCTCCGTGGAGCTGTGGAAGTGGTAGACCCACAGCAGGGTTTCCAGGGAACTGGGGGTCCCCTTCATGGTTGCCACTGGCCGTGCGAGGGCGGGGAGAAAGATCGGGCCGGGGGGCGGACCGTCTGGCCCTGCCAGGAGCAGCTCCACGCCTGCGGAGAGGTGCGTTTGTGAGGTCAGAGGACCTGTGGCCGCTCTGTGGCTCATGGGCAGCAGGGAGGCTGTGACATCACGAACTCTGGGCTCCTCAGGTACCTCATTTTCGTCATGGTGGTCGCC
>NW_011494821.1:706192-711346 GCF_000754665.1 Bison bison bison | reverse complement strand
GGCGCGCCCCCCGAGATCCCCCGAGCTGCCTCGCCCCCAAGGAGGGCGTCGTCCCTGGGCCTCCTGCTCCGCGCGGAGGAGCTGATACTGAAAAAGCCGCGGAGCGAACTGGTATTTGAGCAGCAGAGGCACCGGCACGGAACCTGGACGGGTGAGCGGACTGGCCCGAGTGGGCCAAGGGGGGCGCCTTCAAGGGCTAGGTTCTTGATCACCCACCCCGGGTCGCCCCCACCAGCTACCCTCTGCCAGAACCTGGGCGCTGCCGCCCCCGAGATCCGCTGCTGTGTGGATGCCGTGAACTTCGTGGCTTCAAGCACTCGGGACCAGGAGGCCACTGGCGAGGTGGGGCGGGAGCACCAAGGTGGGGTGAGGCGCTGGGGGCCCTCCGCCATCCCTGACTCTTGCCCATCTGCCTCCTACAGCTTTTAGGGACTCAATTTGTGCCCACCCTTTCCCCAGGAGGTGTCCGACTGGGTGCGCATGGGGAAGGCCCTTGACAGCATCTGCTTCTGGGCTGCTCTGGTGCTCTTCCTCGTGGGCCCCAGCCTCATCTTCCTCGGAGCCTACTTCAACCGAGTGCCTCAGCTGCCCTACCCGCCATGTATGTAGACCTGAGGCCACAGCCACACCGACAAGAATTCCCACCCGTCTCCAGGAGGATATTTGAAAAACACCTTGCTACCACTGCTTTATTACTGTCCTTTCCCACTGCCAATGATAAATCTGTATTCAACTTCACAAGGAGTCACGTGTGCGCACATGTGTGGGTCCAAACACCTGGCTGGCATCAGAAAGAGCTGCAGATGGTGCAGGCAGGCTCCCACATGTCAACCCTCCAGAAAGCAAGAAACACTCTCACTTCAGTCTTCCTGACCTCCCAGTATTTCTTGGGCCCCAGTCCCATGTGATCCTCTCAGAAGCCAAACAGGAGAGACCCATTTCCAACACTTGCACATTGAGAGGCTGAAGCCAGGCACCTCTGTGGCCTGGCCAGGCTGGAGTGGGTAGGAACCAAATGGTCTCAGCTCAAGGTCCACAGGTTTAAGGCTGAGGAGGCCTGGGCCTTCCCTTAGTTGTTTCTTGTAGGTTCTCTTAGCCCAGCACTGCCCATCCACCCCCTCTCCACTAAGATTCAGGGATTGCAGATTCCCACCCCCTTCATCCCAGCCATGCTGGTGGGCCCTGGCTAGAACCCGGGGTGATGAGAGAAAACAGAGTAACCTAGGGCCTGAAGTGGTGGGAGCTGGTTGAATTGTCTTTATTAACAAACGAGATCTCCAAGGCCACTACATTGAGGAGGGGTGGGGGCAGGGAGGGGGCGGGCTACTTGCTGCTCACACTATATACAGATGCAAGCAAGGGGGGGAGAGGGTGAGAGCTCCCTGCTCCCCCCTCCACTGGGGAAGGGCAGAGGCTAGAAGAGATGGGGGTTGGAAAGGGGTAAATGTTTTGGCTGGCGGGGTCCCCCCTCCATTCCCTGGGGTTTGGGGGGAGGGTAATCATTAAAGTGCTTTCAGAAAATGAGGAAATGGTCCCTGCCCCTGGAGTGGCTGGTGACCCCCCTAAAACCTAGGGCCCAGTGACCCCCCCCAGGGTCTGGTACATTCAAGGGGGGAGCCGGCTCCCCTGACGTGCAAATGATGGGGCCCAGGGCCCTGCCAAGTCAGCAGCAGTGGGGTATGGGGTCCAAGCCCCAAGCACTCTCCTTGTAAGTGGAGAAAGGGGGGTGGGGCTAGGCCCACTCAGTTCCTGGTAAGGGGAAGCTGTGCCTCTCCCTGGAAGTTGGGACAGGCACAGTTCTGGGGAGAGAACATGTTGGGGAAAAGGATGGTCACGTGATCACAAAAGCATCAGGGGTCAGAGGTCACGTTCCCAGCAGGCTCCAGTGAATCAAACCAGTAAAAGCAAAAGCCCAGGGAGGGAAGAGAAGGGCGGCCGGGGAGTCTGGCTGTGGGGGGTGAGCTGGTCCACAGAGGCCAGCCCAGCCCAGGGCCCCGTCACCAGTTCATGATGCAGTTACGGTTCAAGGTCATGAAGTAAACTTGGCTGCTGCCCCCGGAGCGGACCGAGGCGAAAAATACCTGGGTAGGGAGGAGAAGAAGTCACCAGGGTGTGTGGGGCAGCCAAGGTGGAGGTGCTTCAGTTAACTGGGAGGAAGGAGAAACTGCAGGATTTAGTCCCGCAGAGTGCCCCCATTCCCCTCCAAAAGGCAGGAACATGCAGCATGAAGGAGCCCAGACTTCTTAGACACTGAAGGTGGGGGAAAGGCAGGCTGCCTCTCAGAAAGACCTATCACCACCCCGCCCCCAGCTCTGCCCAGGGGCCCAGGAAGGGGTGGGAGTAGGGGTGGGGATGGGGCCCACGCTGTGCAGGAGCCTGGGCGGCTTATTACTCCTACCTTGTCGTTCCGCTCACACAGGAACTTGAGCCTCTGGGCTCGTTTGTGCATGAAGACCCCATCCAGGTGGCCCGTCTCCACGGAGCGGATCTCAATGGCTTTCTCTCCCCAGCCCATGATCTGGTTGGAGCAGATGTAGGCTTGGGGGGAAGCGGAGAGGGGTGGTAAGTGGGCTACAGCCTGGCTGGCTCGGGGACACAGGCCAGGGGGCGGGCCCCTCACTCACCCACAGAGGTGGGCATCTCTCCCCACTGCAGCACCACGTCCTTGATGATCCGGCCGTACGTGTTGACGTAGACACCCTCATCCTCATAGCACAGCAGCATCTCCATGCCGTCCGTGTTGGGGAGGAAGATGATGGCGTGGGGTGTGATCTGGCTCTGGATCTGGGGAGGAGAAAGTGGGTGGGAGGCCCCAGGGCTGGGCCCAGGCCGGGGACCCCACTCCGCCCGCAGCCCTGCCAAGCTTACATGTACAGGGATGTAGATGTCGTAGCTGTTCCCCGAGTCCACGTCCACAGCGTGGAAGCCGGCGCTGGAGCCATAGATGACCTTGAGCCGCTGGCCCTCCTCTACGGTCAGGTCCACCAGCAGAGGGCGGTGCGGGAGGTCAGCAAAGGACTGTGGGGGGAGAAAGGGCTCAGGGGCTGTGGGCAGAGGAGCCAGACCTTGGACCAGTGATGGAGGTTGAGGCTCGGGTTACCTTGAAAGCCATGAATTTGTGGTAAGGCTTGGGGGCCCAGGCATACACCTCCACAGAGTTCTTCAGGGCGATGACTAGGAACTTGATGCGTTCGTATTTCACTAGGGACAGGAAAAGGGGGGATGCAGGCTCTTCCCTGCTTGGGCTGCAGCCCCTCCCCTGGGTCTGTCTACATCCCCAACTGCAGGCCCCCCCACCATCTCTGGCCTTCAAGGCTTTCTCAGCCCAGGACCCCGTCTCTTTATCTCTTCTCATAAACAAATGTGCCCGGGCCGCTGTGTTGTGACCTCCTCACCCACGCGGTAGTGCCCGCAGCCCTCCATGTCCCCCACAGTGGTCCAGCCTTGCTTCTTCTCCACTTCCGGGTCATTGTGCAGAATCTTGTTCCGGAGCCAGGACAGGTAATACACCCGCAGTTTGTTCCTTTTCCCTGAGGGACAGAGAACCCTCACTGAAGGCCCAGCTTCCACCTCCCCACCATCCTGTGTGGACCTCGAGGGGTGAGAAAGTGGGGCCCCCATCTTCCAGTTCTGTCCTGGGGAACAGGACTGAGCCCTCCCCCCAGGCACTGAGCCCTCCTCCTGGCCACCGCCTCCCCCCAACCTGAGATGGTGATGAGCAAGTTGAGTCCCTCCAGCACGTCCATTTGCTGGAAGCGCCGCCGGCCGATGAGTCCATACACCTTGCCCTGCCCGCTGCGGTCCAGCAACATCAGCCCATTCTCCGTGCCCACCAGCAGGTTGACCCCTGCAAGAGGAGCCCTTGGGCAGATAAGAGGCAGAGCCAGGCCCTCGCCTGACCGGGAGCACGGGGGCACACCAGGCCCCTCTTTTCCTTCCCCACCCTGGCTTACCCCAAAGGGCCGCACAGAGGATCTCAGAATTGAACCGCTTCTTGTACTTCCGAATCTCGGGGGTTTCGCTGTGGGCCCGGGTGTTGGTGGGGTTCACGTTGACTACAGAGCCTTTCCTCACGTCGTACTGTAGCTGATCGAGCCGGCTGCCCTCTCCACCCACCAGAGCTGCAGGAGGAGGAGAGGAGAAGGGAGTGGGCTGAGTCCTGTCACTCTGTCTCACTATATCCCATGCTCCAGGATACTCCGAACCAAAGGGAAAGACTAGGGAATGGACCAGGTGCCTGGAGGAGTCTACACAGGGCCAGAAGGCCTGGCAAAGCCCTCGTTCCCTCATGCAGGTCCCTGGGTCACCTCTGAGCATTCTGCCCCGCCTTGGGTCAAGGCGGCCCCAGAAGCCCTTACTGCCTTCGTGCCAGGGCAGGTGCAGGCCACAGGGAAGGCTGTGACCACTCAGTGAAACCTGTCATCAGAGGCCACCCGACCCCTCCCCAGGCCTCCTGTCTCACCTGTAATGGGAATGGTGTCCCCACTGCCTCCGGGCTGGTAGATCCCCAGGTCCACAAACATCGTGAATGAGCTCTTGCCAGGGGCTTTTACCAGCCCACGAGACTGGTACTGTGGGGTGGGGGTGGCAGTGAGGCAAATATGCCAGACCCCAGCCCGGGCCCACCCCTCGTGTTGCACCCTGGCCAACCAGCTCCCCAGGGCTCCCCCTTGCCAACCACAGTGCCCCAGCGCCCCTGCATCTCCTGTCCATGGCCAGTGATCTCTTCTCGCCCCGTAGAGCCACCACCACCCACTTACGTCACTGCCTCCATCCTTCAAGGGGGGGCTTTGACCTTTGCTGCTCTCAGTGGGCGAGTGGCTGGGCTGGACCACGTCTGGCAGGTTTGTGTAGCCGTTGCTGTCGGCATGCAACAGGCTGCGCTCCTCCTCGGGGGTCTAAAGGAACAAACGGAAGGGGGCCAGTGCTGGGGCTGAGGAGGAGCAGGGCCGGCTGGGGCAGAATGGGGGGGGAGGGGCACTTACTCGCTGGACCACCATGGTGCCACCCCCGTAGGGGGTCTGGGGCCCGGCTATCTCTTCCACGTCGTGGACCACCATGGTGCTGACGCTGTCTGTGTCTCCATCGCTGCTATGGAGAGAGGAAGGTCAGGAGGCCCTCCGGGCCCTGCCTGCCACCCAAGTGCCACCTGAG
>NW_011494821.1:705466-705563 GCF_000754665.1 Bison bison bison | reverse complement strand
GCTTGGTTTTGTTTCCGGGGGAGAGCACAGGGGAGTTGTCCAGTTTGGAGGAGGCTAGATGTGGCAGGGGGGGGGGGGAAGGAGGGCACTGACACCC
>NW_011494821.1:700269-704690 GCF_000754665.1 Bison bison bison | reverse complement strand
CAGATAGATTTGCCAGGCGGAGTTGCTGCGAGGTCTGTGGAGGGAGCACAGGGTGCCGGGGCGGGGCGGGGCGGGGGCTGAGGTGACTGGGGCGGGGCTCGCCCACCCCTAAGTGGGCAACCTGGCACACTGCCCTCTGCCGCCCGCCCCGAGCCCTAGGCTGCCGCCCGCCCCCAGCCAGGCATTACCTAGCACGGACCGCCTGCGCTGGCCGGGACCCTCCGGCCCCACTGGTGTTAAGGGCAGTGGCGATTGATGAGGTCCTCTGAGGCACCTGAGGAGGGAAGGAAGGGGTCAGGGCTCCATGATGGCATGGCAGACACCAGGCCCCACTTTGAGACCCTGGAAGGGGCGCCCCCCCACCTTGATGGAGAAGCAGACTTAGGTTGGGGAAGCTGATGACCTTTGTCCAAGTTTCACGAGGGGGGTAGACAGCAGAGCTGGGATCTGGCCAGCAAGTCTGCCCCTGGTGCTCCCTGAACCCCGGGGGCCTCTTCTGCTCCCACACGCACCATGGAATCACCTGGACACACTCGCATGCCGGCCCGCCCCCCAGACATCAGGGTGACCCCTGCGGGATGGGCCAGGCCGGACTCCTCACCCTTCTATTCCCTCCAGACCCCCAAGCTCACGTCCACCTCGCCCGCTGACCACTCCCACTCTATCCCCCCCCATTCCTCTGCCCTCTTCCGGCTCTGCGAGGCTGCCCTTACCTTTGGAGGGGCCTCATTATCAGGCCGGACCCAGGCTGGGGGATTCGGGCTGGGGCCAGGCCCTTCGGAAGTGGGGTCTGAGTTCTGCCGGATGACGGCTCCTCGGGCACTCGGCGTGGCGGTGGGTGCGGGCACAGCGGGGTCGGGGTCGTGGGAGGCGGGGAAGGCAGCCAGGTTTCGGGTGGGTTGGTCCTGCAGGGACTGGGAGCGGGGTACAGGCGCTGCATATGGCTTCAGTGGGACCCGGTGTGCCACCAGGCTCTGCGGGGAGAGACCAGGGAGGGTGGGCTGCCTGCTCTGTGGCACGCCCCCACCTGGGAGCTGGGGCCTGGGCAGGGAAGAAGGGGCAGGTCAAGCCTCTGAGTTCCAACTATCCATCGAAAGGGGCTCCTGGAGCCCAAGAACAGGTAAGACAGAGAGACAGATGCGTGCCTGTCTCTGCCCGCATGTCCTGAGGTCTGTGGCCCCTGGCTCTGGGCATGTGCGTGTGTGTGTACACGTGAGGCGCCCCCCACCCCCATATCTGTGTGTGAAGACAGGAACAGGGAGAGACTCACCTTGTGCGGTCCCTCCTGGGGCTCCACCGGCCTCTGCATAGGAGGAGTTTGGGAAAGGGGTCCTGGGGGCCCGGGGGAGGCCTGGGGGATGGGGGGCTCAGGCCCTGTGCTGCCTGGCTTGCTCTTGGCCAAGGGAGAGTTCTGCTGTTTGTTCATCCTTGTTCTCTCTTCCACCTGTGATGCGACAGGACGCCAAGCAGGACGGCTTTTGTCCTGTTCTCCAAGTCACGTCCCAACCTCTCCAGCACCACCCAGATGCACTGCCTGCCCTTTCCCCTCCCTGGGGCCTCCCATGTGCAATGACCGACGGAGTCTCAGGCAGCACAGGAGGTGCTGAGTACCTCTCGGGCCCAGGCTGGCTTGTCGGCAGGGTTGACGCCCCGACCGTAGTGATACAGGGGCTTCCGGTCCCCGGGCAGGATCTGCTGCTGTTTCTGAAGCTGCTGCTGTTGCTGCTGCTGCTGCAGGGACTTGAGGTAGGCGTGCTCCTGCTGCAGCTGCCTCTGCAGGCGCTCGGACTGCCGTTGCTCCTCCAGCTGCTTCCGCTTGTATTCCTGGGCCCAAGGGTAGGGAGAGAGGGCTCAGCAGGGTGGGCCCTGGAAGCCAGAGCAGGCACGCCCTTGCTCTCCTCCAACTGCCTAGAGAGGAGAGGTCTCTTCCCTTGATGCCCGGGTGACCCCTTCCCCTGAAGTGCTCCCGTCCCACTGCGGCGGAGATGCTCTGAATGCGCGTCTTCCCGGGGGAAGCTGGGGACCCCGTTACCAGCAGCAGGGCCTGTTCCTGGAGCAGCTGTTGCTGAAGGATCTCGAGCTGTCGCTGCTCCTCCTCTAGCCTGTGACGGATATACTCCTGGGGGGCGGGGTGGGGGGCAGAGGGCAGGGAGAGAGGGAGAGGCGAGGGGGGTGGGGGCGGCGAGCGGCGGCGAAGGAGTTGGAGGATGGGGTCAGTGGGGTGAGGATGAGGAGGAGGCCGGGGTGGGGAGTGGGGGAGAGTAAGAGAGAGTCCGGGGTGGGATGAGCCCCACAGAGGCAGGGAATGAGGGGGACACCGGGGCAGAGGCCCCATGAGGGACGGTGCAGGAGGCAGGAGTCAGGGCGGGGGGCAAAGAGATGGGGAATGAAGGCACAGAGACAGGAGGAGGGCAGGGAGCCGGGGTAGGGGGTTGAAGGGTGGGAGAAAACAGAGAGAGAGAGTGAAGCTGGAAAAGATAGGAGGAATTCCGGGGGAGGGAGAGAAGGGGAAGGGGCCTGGGGAGCAGGGCAGGCAGGCAGCAGGAGCAGGAGGGGAGGCCAGGGCGGGAAGGGGTGAGTCCGGTGTGCACTGGGGGCGCTGTACCTGCTCGCGCTCGGCCTTGCCGCCGCTCCTCCTCCCGCCGCAGGGCCTGCATGTCCTCCAGCCGCCGCTGCTGCTCCTTCTCCTGCAGCTTCCGCTGCTCCCGCTCCCGTCGCTGTTGCTGCAGGTGAGGGGACAGGCAGCCTGAAGGCCCGCACCAGACACAGGGCAGCACTGCACGCGGAAGCAGGGGCCCACCTCAGCCCGCTTCTGTCCCTCCTGGGCTAGGCTCCATCTCACTGGGGATGGCGGTGAGAGTGGGTGGCTTCAACTTGATTCTACAAACCTACCTACCCTCACACGAGAGCCCACAGCGGCCTGGCTCGGGAGGAGCTGCTGTCTAAATGGCTGCGGGCTTGGGATGGGAGCTGCCAAGAGGAGGAGGCCTACTTGGATAAAACCGTCCCCTATCCATTCAGTCACCAAACAGACAAAACCCAGAGTCCACAACAGTGTCCCCCATATCCCAGCAAATGAACCTGGACCCTAAAGGCCAAAGGGAGTGGGCTGCAGTGGCAGCCTTCAGCCACAAGAGGGCACCAGGTGCCCATGCACAGAAAAGTGACTTAGCAAGGGACCCTGGGCACCATCAGTAGCCCAGGTCACATTCACTTAATAACTTTCACAATCTTTCTGCCAAAAAAGAAAGAAAGAAAGAAAGGAAAGAAGGAAAGAGCACAAGCCCTAAAGATACATCAGGCCTTCTCCAGGAAACACCTTGGTAGACACAGATTTTGGTTACTCTGCTACCTGAAAGCCATATTCATTAAGAATAGTTTGTACTAGGCTCTCATGAGCAGCCTTTCTTGAAAATTATTTTCGTTCAATGAAGACAGGGGCCCACTTTGGGGAGCAGTACACAGGCAGTGTGGAGGCTTCCGCCTATCTCCTGCTGCTTGAAAGTGAAAGTCACTCAGTTGTGTTCGACTCTTTGTGACCCTGTGGACTAAACAGTCCATGGAATTTTCCAGGCCAGAATAGTGGAGTGGGTAGCCTATCCCTTCTCCAGGGGATCTTCCTGACCCAGGAATCGAACCAGGGTCTCCTGCATTGCAGGTGGATTCTTTATCAACTGAGCTATCAGGGAAGCCTACTGCTTAGATAATTTTTAAATTAAGCTCAGCCCTCCATGAACTTTGGATCATGTAACTGTTTCAACAAAAATCCCATCGTTTAAGGCAAAATTTTAACCAATCTACGTCTCTTCTTCCCCACCATGCCCCCTGCAAAATAAATACCTTTATACACACATACAAAGTATTTTTTAAATTGGGATTTAAAAAACTGCAGCTACTTAAAAGTAAGATTCTCTATTAATTAAAATTAATTTCTGCCATCCACCTCCAATTAGTGTGCTGGACAAGCTTGTAGGAAGCAAATCCAAGGCCCAACAACCATAAGTAAAAGGAAGGCCTTTTGAGGGATCTTATTCACCTACAGACTGGGCACCTGCTGGAGGGACAGGTGCCCAGGACATGGAGGGGTTTGAGCAGAGACCCTCAGCCTCCGCAGGTCTGAAGGGAAACAGAGCAGACAAACCCCAGAGCTGAGGTTTACATATAGACACGAGGAAGGGGTGACAGTGACTTTTTAGAAAACTTCGCTCTGAAGGGACGCTGAGGGTACTACCACCCACACTGGCCTGGCAGGTGCCTTAGGGGCCTCTCAGAGAGGACAGAGCCCTTCCCTGCAAGTCTGAAGGCGGGGGGCTGGCCCCCCTCGCTCCCTCTTCTTCACGTTGCCCTAAGCACACCAGCAGTGGGACCAGGACCTGGTCAGGTCAGGTCCTTCCAGGAGGGCCCGCCCCCCGACGTGCCCC
>NW_011494821.1:691006-700131 GCF_000754665.1 Bison bison bison | reverse complement strand
TGCTGCTGCAGCAGCTGCTGCTGCTGCTGCTTTAAAGCCTCCGAGTTGCTCTTGTTCTCCTGCTGGAGCCGGAGGAATTCCCGGCGGAGGGTCGACTCCCCCGGCACGTTCATGATGGAGCTGGGCAAGATGGTACACGGGAGTATCGGGGTCAGAAGTCACCCTCCCCCCTGGGAGCCCTGAACAGGTGCTTCAGCAAACCAGACGGGGTTGCCTCGGTTGCTCCCAGATAATGAAGACCTGTCCTCCTTCTGCCCCGCCTTGGGCTCGCACTCCTTCAACACCCCAGCCTGCAGCCCTGAGTTCCCTCCAGCTCCTGCATTTGTTCTGCTCCGTCTCAGCACACAGGGCCTCCGTCCCATGGGTCCACCTGTCTGTGTCTACCACCCCCAGGCTGAGTCCCCAAGCCAAGGGCCACTGTTGTCCCTCGGACAGTGACGGTCCCCCACCTCCGCCTGCCAGGCCCACCTTGGCTCCCCTTCCTCTCCATGGCTGTCGTCCTCCTCTTCGCTGCCGCTGTACTCGTATTCCGTCTCCTCTGCAGGGGGGAGATCACTGCTGTTTCTTCACCCAGTGCCCCAGACCCCACCCTGGGCTAGGGAAACCTTAGATGGGGATAACCAGGAAGGTCTGTCTGGATGGCACGCCTCCTTGGAGCAATGGGGGTGACGGCGGGTCCCAGGTTTGGGCCTTGACAGAGATGGGGAGAGGACCCCATGGTGGGGGAGGTGGGTGGGAGTGTCCGTGCATTCACACATGTGCATGAGCAGTTCTAGACCTCCCCAGGTGAGGTGGAAAAAGCCCTCTGGGGTTGGAAGTTTGGGAAAGGAGATCTCCTTGGACAGGGAGAGCTGGGCCTGGAAGGGGGCCTGAGGGGGAGCCAGGGCTGAAGAGGAGCAGGGGCGCAGACATGTGTTCCAGACCCTCCACCTCCCTCCCCGCCCACTGACCTTTCTCGCCTCGCTTCTTCCGGGATCTGTCGATGTGGTCCTTGAGCTGGATGCGGACCTGCCGCTCGGTGGGCTGGTCGCGGATGAATGGGAACTTGAGCAGCTGCTCGGTGGGTGGGCGGCTCAGGTAAGCCTTGATGAGACACGTGTCAATGAAGTCAATGAACTTCTTAGACCTGGAGACGATGGTGGCTCATGTCGGAAAGGGGGTGGTTCCAGGAAGAAGGGGGGACTCATTCATCCAAGAGTCACCCACTTCCCTCCCATCTCCCCGTGTTGCCCACACCAGGCGCGCCCCCTACCCACCCCCTCTTCGGCGGTGCAGACCCAGGCCTGGGGGTAGGGGGTAAGGTGGAGGCCTTGTTTGCGGGGGCCTCCTTGTTAAACACCAATCCCCCAAGACCTACCATTTCTTGGACTTGAGCCTGGGCGGTGGGTTCCGGGGGATGAGGAAGAGGGCTCGCATGGGGTGCATGTCACACAGAGCTGCAACACAGAAGAGGCACCATCAGCTGGTCTCACCGGCCTCCCGTGACCCCACCTCCTCCCTACAGCTCCTTCTGGGCCCTCCCTTTGTTCCCAAACCCTGCACTTACGGGGGGCTCCCTCTGCCATCTCGATGGCTGTGATTCCTAGAGACCAAATGTCACTCTGCAGAGGCATGAAAAGAGGGACCGGTGAACGCTGCTGACCACTAACTCCCCTCTCCCACTATCCCCAGCCTCTCCTCCCCGGGTTGCTTCCTGGTCCATACCCTTCCTGAGGCCCCTCTGCTCCAACCCTCACTGTCCTCCAGCTACCCCACCTTCCCCATCCGTACTTTCCTGGTCACAAACCCTTCCCCTGCCTCTCACTGCTAACACAACCCTGGGCCTTCATTTCATTCCCTGACCTGCTCAAGCTCCCAATATTTTCAACCTGCCCATTGCCCCCATCTCACTTCCTACCCTTGGCTGCCTCCCCGTCCGTACCCTGTAATCGTAGGTGGCATCAGGGTTCTCATCACAGGCGATGACCTCGGGGGCCATCCAATAGGGGGTCCCGATGAACGTGTTCCGCCTGCCCACAGTGCGGTCCAGCTGTGCGCTCACCCCGAAATCCACTGGGAGGGCAGAGGCAAAGGCCATGACGGAACGCTGCACCTGCGGCCCCCTCTGGGCTGTCCTGTGTGAGCCCCACCCGGCCACCTCTTCACCCCATCAGCATCCATCCCAAAGGCCCTGAACTAGTCTTCCAGTGTCTGGGGGAGAAACCAGAGTGAAAGGACCAAGGGACAGCATTCCAGGCAGAAGGGGCCAAACAAACCCATCTCCCCAGAGGGGCTGGCACAGCACCGGGACACACCAGGGAGCACACAAAAAGCTTCTCCAGCAGTGTTCAGCAGAAGGTGGGGAGCAAATCCCCCAGCCCGTAGACAGGTGGGCTTGAGCCACTAGAGGGAATGAACAAACGGGTCCCCAACTCCGTGCTAGAGGTCAGAAGGCGTCGGCGTACCTAGCTTGACCTCGGCATTCTCTGTCAGCAGCACGTTCTGCCCCTTGATGTCTCGGTGGATCACCTTGTGGGCGTGGAGATGGGCCAGACCCTGGGGGTGGGAGGAAGTATTCTTGGTGTTAGAGGACAAGGATGTGAGTTGAGGGGCTGGGGAGGCACCTGGCTGGGCTGGGCTGGGGGAGCTGTCCCTCTCCACCTGGGAGCCAGGAGCCCAGATTAAGGCTCAGCTTTGAGGGTAGTGTCCTCAGACTGGAGGCTCTGGAGGATCCAGCTGCAGGGCCCCAAGGAAAGGGCAGAGCTGGGAAACAGAGGCGCTGGGTCCCTCTGAGGGTTCTCCACCCGCACCCGCATCAGGCCATCTGTTCCTTCAAGGGGGCACAGTTCCAGCTCCTTCCCTGTGAGTGCAGGGAAGGCCCATTTCCAGGGAGATGGGAGGAGGAGGCAGGGAGGGACCTGGCACTCACCCGGAGAATCTCCCTGCAGATGTAGGCTATACAGTCCTCCTTCAGGGCATTCCCTTTCGTGTTCTTCACCAAGTCCGTTACAGAACCAGCACCACAGAACTCCATCACCAGCTATGGTCCCAGGGAGGACCGGAGGGAAAAGTATCTGTCAGGCAAGGCCTCCTTCCCGTGCCAGGCCCCTGGGGGAGGACTGGAGTCCTTGGGTCAGAATTGGTATGAGCTGGAGAGCAGGGGCCATGAGACCCCTAGTAAAAGCCACAGAACTTGGTGAGATTAGGAGAGAAAGGGGAAGGAGACACAGTTGGGAGATACAGGGCAGGTGGGCTGAGGGAGGTGATGGTCTGGGTCCAGAAGAGGACCCCAGGGAATCCCTGAACTTGCAGACAGAATGACATGGGTTTGTGCATTTTCCCTGCGGCAGGGGCCAAAGCTTCCATCAGATCCTCACTGGGACCCATAAAGCCCAAACAGAGAGTGAAGAACCACCGCTCTGGAGCAGGGGTCCGGCAATCTATAGCCAAGAGGCTGAGCATGGTTTTTACATTTTTAAATGGCTGAAATAAAAGTCAAAGAATCACATGAAACTGAATCTTAGCGTCTTAAATAAAGCTCTTTGGAGTCAAGGGACATTCCTGTTTTCATCTCTGCATTGTCTATGGCTGAGCTGAGTAGTTGTTAGAAGCTTATGACCCGCAGAGCCCCAAATATTTACTGTCTGGCCATTCAAAGGAAAAGCTGGCCAACCCTTGAGAGAGACAAGAAAGGGGCTCAAGTCAGCAAGTCCCCAGGTCTGCTAGAGAGACAAGACAGAGCCCAAGGGCTACCAGAGAGCTGCAGAAGGGAATCTGAGGCTTCAGCACAATGTCTGTAAACAGGCCAGGCCGAGGCTGGAGATGAGAAGAACTCCGGCTGGCCGGCACCTCTAGGGACTCAGAACAGAGGCCAAACAAATCCTGAGGGACCAGTACGCCCGTCCAAATGTTTTCACTGTATGTTTCCCACCTCCAGGGACCCAAAGCAGAGGCCAAACAAATCCCGGGGGATCAGTACGCCCATCCAAATGTTTTCACTGTATGTTTCCTACAAGCTGCATCCAATGCAAAAAAAAAAAAAAAGGTGGCTTGAGGTGCCTGTATTTGCATGCGCCAAAGAGGTAATTTGCACATCTGGGGTGCCCCTCCCATAGCTGGAGGGGAGGATGGGGTCCACAAGGGGGCGCCGGGTCACTAGCGCTCAGCTTCTAGCCCTTAATCTCCCACTACACACAGCTGGTTGCCTTTCTCTACGTGTGTCTCTCCCCACCCAAAAAAGACTAAGTGCCTTGGAGGCAGGGACCACAACTCATGATTATCTGTGCAGGGTACACAGAGGGCGCTCAGTAAGTACTTGTCTAGCGACTGAGCAACTTCATTTTCACTTTTATGTATTGGAGAAGGAACTGGCAACCCACTCCAGTGTTCTTGCCTGGAGAATCCCAGGGATGGGGGAGCAGCAGCAACTGCTGGGAGGGGGACCTGGTCTGAGGCCCAGTCCCCCAGCCATGGCTGTGTTCCCTGCTGCCCTCTCCTCCAGGCTGGGCTGAGCCCCAGAAAGGGTGAGGCCGGGGAATTAGCGGGCAACAGTGCCCAGGCCGGGAAGGCGATGACTCTTAGGAATGTTCCAAGCCTGGAGGGAATTTGGGGGAGGCCCCAAAGAGCTAAGCGAGCTGTGGCCAAGTAATTGGAAAGTAATCATCCTGAGAGGCTTGTGCGCTGCTGGGAGGGGCCCAAGTCTTGCCACCACCCGCACAGATTAGATGTCCTGCTTTCCCAGGATCTGTGCTCAGAGGCAGGAGAACAGATGCACTAACTGGGGCAGGCGAGGGGCGCTCCTCACCCAGAGCTGGTCGTCGTTCCCTGGGGGGCTCTTCTTGATGAAAGCCCCATAGTAGGTGGCGATGTTGCGGTGGTGAGAGTATTTTTTCAACATGTTGATCTCCTGTTTGATCTCTTCCTCCTCATCCTACGTGAATAGGGAGAGGTGAACCCTGAGAGTCCCCCCCGCCCCCCGCAAGCCCCCTTCTCAACACTCCGACCCTCCCCCTGCCCTATACACGCCTTACCTCCGTGACGTCCATGACTTTGATGGCAGCCAGCTGCCCAGTCTTGACATGCCGACCCTGCAGGATGGAGAGCCAGGCATGGGTGGGGGGTCAGGTCTGCACTCGGAAGGGGCTTAATTCAGGGAGAGCCCACAATTTTTGGCTGCTTTCTTTCTTAGAAAATGCCCCTGGCTAGACACCTCAGTTTATGAGTCGGTCGTAGGAAAATCACCGCGCCTGGATTCCAAGTGCTAAGCTGGATAAAGACGAAGGGTCTCCTCTCCTGAAACACTCAAGAGGGATGAGGGAGAGACACTTGTGCTTTGTCCCAGCCTCTCTGGCTTAGATAGCCTTGTCTGAAAGTTAGAGCAGCGAGTGAGGGCTCCCTCTCCATCCTCAGATGGAGCGGCATGGAGCTGGGAGAGGCGGCTGGGAAAGGAGGGCTTTGCCTCTCCAGCACCTTCTATGCAAGACAGACTGCCTGGGTCCTCTCCTGATTCACCTCTCTGGACAGGGGGCCTTTCCCAGAATCACCCCCACCCCCAGCCACATACACAGAGCTTTTTATTACTGTTAACAGGAGAGAGTAGACAGGGCTGAGATTTTAGGGAACTTGGGAGAAACACGGGAGGGCTGACTGCTGTGTGGATACCCCACCACCAGTGCGAATGGGAAGAAACTTCTAGAGCGTGTTCCTGCCATTCCCCTTCTGCCCCCCCATCATCCTTCCAAAATTCCTAGCAGGAGTCATCTCAGGCTCCAGTAGGAAAGTCCAAGGCTTCCTGGGGAAGAGAAAGGTGTGTGTGTAGGGGGGACTGCCAGCCCAAGGATTATTTTTATCCCCAGCAGTTTTTCACGACCCCTAAGCCCAGAGAAGCAGAACATAGAGCTGCTATTTCCATGGCAACAACTAGGCAAGAGATGGGGTGATTGGGGTGGGGGTGCACCTGCTTTCCAAGCTTACAGAGAAGAAGGGTAAGAGGTGGGTAGTCCCAGTGACCCAGGAAACCCTGGCCCCTGAGACACAGGAGGCTCGTGAAGAGGCTGAGTGCCATAGTTAGAGCCGAAGCAGCCAGGCACGTGCCTGGGGGCAGCATCCACCTTGAGTACCTCTCCGCTGTGGCTGCCTCCCCCGTGGAGTGTGACCGGTGGTTAGACCACGTGAAGGGCCAGACTGGCCAGGCCAAAAGCCATAGTCCGTGGTCGAGGAAATGCCACTGCTGTGGAGGCGGGGGAGGGAGGCAGCCTCAAAAGCAGAAGGCTTGCGCTCCGGTCCCAGTCCTGCTGCAGGCCGGTCAGGGGGGCTCAAGAAAGTGGGTTCCCCTCTGCTGAGGGTGCCCCCTCTAGGTCCCACCAACCCCGAGTCCTAGGTCTCCTGTGGACTCAGGAGAAGCCAAACCTGTACTTCTGAGCTCAGTCACACATGTCCCCATACCCTTCCCATTGCCCTGCATGTCCCCGTTCCTCACCCCACCCAGCTCCAGACTGTTCCTGCCACACCCAGGGCTGGTTCTAAGCTCAGAGGTAGAGGCCAGCAAAAACACCCGCCTCTCGCTGCTTCCTTTCCTCCTGACTTTATCCCTTTCCTCTCCCTCCCTGGGCCCCCTCCTTTCCCAGGGCCCCGGGCCCCTGTAATCCCTCCAGCCCCTGTCAAATCTCCAGACCACAGCCCACTCCAGAGAGGCCCATGGGAGAGGGCCCCCTCCCGCCACACCCATAGCCTCACCTTGTACACCTGTCCGTAGGTGCCATTGCCGACCACCTCTACCAGCTCGAAGATGCCTGCAGGGTCCTGAGGGGGCAGGGGGAAAGAAAGAATGAGGTATATGCACTTCAGAACAGGAACACGAGCTAGAGGCCTCGGGGAAGGCTGTTCGACCAGGAGTTGAGAATGACTGTGTTAATGGAGCTGCTGGGGGGCTGATGGAGAGCTGCCCTTTTCCAGGACTGGGTCAGAGTTCATGTTTGGGGAGGGGAAAGCCAGAAGAAGGGGAGAGAAAACACGAGGCAGAGCCCCGCTGGCTATTTAGACAGGCTGCTGCTTTCAGACTCAGTGACGACCTCTGAGAGCCTGTGGCCTCATCCGCATGGGGGGACACCTGAGTACCCACCTCTGGGCTGGTGGCAACTTCAAACGCCCACAAAATGCTTATTAGGTCGGTGCCTGGCACAGGCACATGTGCAGTGAAAATAAAAGCAGGGATGAGGAAAGCTAGGAGGAGCTGGAGCACGCGAGCCACCTTCTCCCCTTTCCCAGTCCTGAGCCCAGGGCTCCCAGCATTTGGTGGGGTAGAGGGATCTGGAGCAGGACGGGGGATGGAGAGCAGGGAGAGGCAGTGTGAAGGGAGAACTTTCAGTTCCCCTTGTTTGGAGCCAAGTGGAACCAGGAGAGGAGGGGCGAGGGCCCGCAGGGCTCAGACAAACGCCTCCAAAGGGGCTCATGGCCTGCTGAGCTGAGCAGCACAGCTGCAGGGAGGCCACCAGCACCCTCTGGGCAGGGCTCCTTTCTGAGAGAGAGGGATTGGGAGGTGGGGTTGCAAGCCAAGGCCGGCCAGGGGCGCCTGGGGTCACAGGCAGGCTCTCCCCCACCTGCAGGATGGAGGGGGAGGCACATGCCCTCAGGAAACAAACTCCCCAGCCAACACCTGTGCCTCGTTGCCCACAATCCTCAAAGTATATCATATAAAGTTCCTTTCTCTCTGGTTTTGAAAACCAAGATAGGGTTTCTGTAAAAACAACCAAAGAAACTCCCAAAACCAAATAAATCAAAAGAACGCCTCCTCCTTCACCCACTGAAGCAAGGGGACGTGGAAGGTAACCTGGATGGGCTGGAGACCAGGGAGACCCCCGCCTCAGGAACGTCCTGGGAGGACCGGAAATGTGGCCCGGTTCCCAGACATCCTCATCAGAGCCCGTGCCTCCACACGCCATAACTATGCACCAACTTGTCTGCAAATCCTGGAAGGAAGGGACTGAATCCTCCCTGCTTACTTGCCTGTCCAGCACCTAGCTCCGGGCTTTGCAAGCAGCAGCCTGAAAGAACATTCCAGAACTGGCCAGGTTTGCGGGAGCCTTGACAGAAGCTGCAGAGAGACTCCTTCCACCTGCTCTGAAGGGGCTTGAGCTGGCCAGACCAAGAATTTCCTGGTTCTATGTTCAATTGCTGCTGCTAAGTCGCTTCAGTCGTGTCTGACTCCGTGCGACCCCATAGACAGCAGCCCACAAGGCTCCCCCGTCCCTGGGATTCTCCAGGCAAGAACACTGGAGTGGGTTGCCATTTCCTTCTCCAATGCCTGAAAGTGAAAAGTGAAAGTGAAGTTGCTCAGTCGTGTCCGACTTTTAGCGACCCCATGGACTGCAGCCTACCAGGCTCCTCCATCCATGGGATTTTCCAGGCAAGAGTACTGGAATGGGGTGCCATCGCCTTCTCCCTGTGTTCAATTACTTAGCTCCAACTTAAGTTACTAAATAAAACAAAACAAAACCCTTGAATAGGTCTAAAAATCAGCAGGCCCCACAGGAAAGGGAGAGGGGCTGACAAGAGGTCTGCTTGAACCTGAGAGCTGCAAGGGACCTAGAAGAAGTTATCTTATCCACCTGCAAGTCTAGACTCAGAGGCTTGAAGGGAACTCACTTCCCTAAAAAATCTCTCCCAGAGAATGGCCTCATCCATCCTGGGGCCTCTAAACTCTTAACCATTGGGAAGTCCTTTCTTGCATCTTAATTCTTTCTGAAATGGACGGAGACAGGAGAAAGGACGCATGGACTTGATTTTCTGATGTTCCTAATCTAAGAGGGGGATAAGAGCGGCCTGGCAGAGTCACAATGACACAGCATCATCACCTCGGATCAACACAAACAGAAGATGTAACCTGAGCTCCCAGTCTGACTCCTTAGGCTCTGTTTGGGAGGCACCAAGGGATGAAAAGGACAGCCTGTGAGGTCAGACACTCACGTTCAGACATGGATTTAATGGTCTCAAGCCTGTTTCCTGACCCCCGGCCAGGCTGACCACACTTACTTGAAAGGGTTATTCTGAGAATTAAGTTGAGACTGTGCGTGTGACACAGGAGTCCTGGTCTGAAACATCCTCTAGGGAACATGCTCCACGGAGGCCTGGCCCCACTCTGCTCAACG
>NW_011494821.1:679482-690906 GCF_000754665.1 Bison bison bison | reverse complement strand
CTGCTCAACGACAGCACCACCCTCACCCAAGCCCCACCTTGGCAGCATCCTCTCCCCAGTTCCTTCTTTCAAGATGCCCATGTGTCTCCTCCTCTCCATTCCCGAAGCTGCTACTCCAGGCCCATCCCTCCACCCCCTCCCTCCTGGAGCGCCTGCCTCGCCACCCTGCCTTCTGCTTCACCCTGCCTTCCTGAGTTTGCTCCTCTGCCCAGAAGGGAGTCCAAACACCTCAGCCAGATACTGAAAGTTGCCCCATCATCAGACAACCGCTAAATACTGCCTGAGTGTCTACATTGGCCCTGTCCTGGGCCCTAATCTGGGGAGATCTGCCAGGTGACTTTGTCTTCTTCCATTTATCCATTAAATATTTATCTGACTATGTGACAAGTTCTCAGTGAGGCACAATGGGGATCTCAACCATGCTGTATGAGAACCACGGACAGCCCCTCAAGGGCCATGTGATTTTCCAGACAGGCCAAGCACCCCAGCGTGGACACGTGGACACCCGGTGGTTATGCTCCATGAGAGCAATGGAAGGCACTCCAGTCTGGAGTAGCGGAAAGAGCGCTGGAGAGTGATTTCTAGGGGGACATAGCTATGTGTCCCTGAGCAAGTATTTAACTGTCCAGGGCCTGTCTTCCTCACACAGCTAAGAGGAAGCTGGACTGGGTAATAAACCAGCTCTGCGGTTTCAGGTGACAGAATTTGACTCAGGGTGGGAATCTAAGGCAGGCTCCCTGGAAGAGGTAGTGTCTGAGTGGTGACAAGAACTGAAGAGCAGGGAAGCCCAGGCCCTGCTGAGGGACAGCAGCTTGGGTTTGGATGTTAAGTTTGAGATGTCTGGGGATGCATAGAAGTCAATGTCTACCAGGCAGCTAGAAACAAGGGTCTGAGGGTTAAGATTTAAAGACCGTTCGTGAGTGTGGAAAATGGTGTTCAGGGTGGGTGCACAGGGAATGAGGACTAGAAGGGCCAAGGCCAGCCCCTGAGGAAGGGCCACGTGCTGCACACGGGCGAGCAGAGGAACAGACACCAGAGGGGAGGTGGTCAGAGGGGACTGAGAAAAGCGTCACTGGCCTCAGCGCCAAGGCCCCACTGGGCATCCCCGTGCAGACCATAGTGGTGAGAGCAGATGACGGGGGCTGGGGGGAGGTGGAGTGATGAGGAAGTGAAGGCTCTGGGGGCAGCACCCTTGCTGGAGAAGTCCGACTTGGAGAGGAAGGGGAAAAGCAGATGACGGCTAGAGGAGGGAGCAAAGTCAGACAAGAGGGTTTTCAAAATAGGGAAGATCTCAAATACTTAAGGGAAGAAGACTAAAAAGCGAATGCTGATGCCTGACAACTTGCTGTTTAATGATATATATGGGTGCATATGCATCTATTTGTATGTAAACTGCATCAGTGGATTACAGCACTGATCAAATACAACAGTGCCATACTCAAGGATTCAGAATGCCCAGAAATACATAATACACAGTTCAAATATGATTTAATGCATTGATCTGGCTTCAGATATGGGCCCTTCATATATCTGCCTGTCTGCATGCATGGCGACCCTCTTTGATGGTGATCTAGAAGGGGCATCCCCAAAGGGAAATGCTCTGCTCCTGGGAACCCACTAGGCGGTCCTGGCCTGCCCGTCTGCACAAGGGCACAGCTCTGGAGCCTCCTCCAGCTCTGTGCCTTGGTGCTCAGACTCTGTTCTCAGCAGCCTGGTTCTTGTTCAGCTGGCAGGTGGAAAGGGACGGGGTCAAGGGTACAGGTAACTAAATGAAGGAGGGCGAGAGAAGGACAGGAAGAAACGAGACGTGAAGAGTCACTGCTCTGTCGAGATTAAAGACAAAAGAAGATGGGGGAGCTCCATGAATTCCCAGTGACTGTGACTTAGGTGATTACGTTGGAGGGAAGATCATTTGCTAAGCGGGAGCCTGGGGCCTGCATAAGGCTGGAAAAGCTTGGGAACGGAAGCTAGACAGGATGCTTTAGGATATGTGAGAATCCTAGATCCTGCTCCAGAGATTCCTATTTAGCACTGCAGGTCTGGGGTGAGGAGGGGAATCTGTATGTTTAACAGATCTCCTGGGTAATTGCAATGTGGAAGTCAGTGGCCTCTTTCGGAGAGGCTGTGCTGCTTTGGGGAGTTACTAACAGGTGAAAGGAAGCATCAGGGATCTGAAAGGAGGCACAGTGGTGGAGAACTACTGCTCTCCTACAAGGGCGCCTCAGCACCTCCATCTGCACTGACTCAACTCATGCCCCTTTTATCTATGTCAGGGGCCAATCCCGCCAAAAGATGACCTCTCCTGTTAGCCAAGTCAAATTCCAAGTGGTGGTGGTGTTTTTTGTTCTTTTTTTTTTCTCCAGGAAATCACTAGCCATTCTAGCCCACCACAAGCTATCCAACCCATGAATTTCAACCTCAACTTCACACATTGATCTTATCTATTAAACTCATTGACAAGTTCAACAAGGTTGCTGGATACAAGACCAATATATGAAAACCAACTCTTATTTCTGTATACTACAATTAATGATCCAGAAAGGAAATTCCGAAAATAATTCCACTTATAAGAGTATCAGAAAGAATAAACCAAACCAAAGAAGTGTGAGACATGTACACTGAAAACTGTAAAACACTGTTCAAAGAAATGAAAGAAGACCTACGTAAATGGAAAAACATCCTGCATTTATGGACCAGAAGATTTAGTACTACTAAGATCCACACATTCAGTGTACTTTTATCAAAAACCCAGGTGGCTTTTTTGGACAGAAATTGACAAGTTTCACCTAAAAGTCATATGAAAATGCAAAGGATCCAAGAGACAACATGTCTTTAAAAGGAAGAATGAAGTTAGAGGACTTGCACTGCTCAACTTGGAAACTTACTATACAGCTACAGCAATCAGGACCATGTGATACTGGCACAATGGCAGACATAGATCAACAGACTGCAATTGAGAATCCAAAAATAAACTCTTCAATCTGTGGTCAATTGATTTTCAACAAGGGTACCAAGATCATTCAACATTCTTTTCAACAAACTGGATATCCATATTTAAAAGAATGAATTTGGACCCTTATGTCATACCATACACAAAAAATTAACCCAAAATTGATCATGGCTCTAAAAAGGTAAGAGCTAAAACAATAAAAAATCAAAAGACAACACAGGAGTAAGTCTTCATGATCTTGGATCAGGGAATGGTTTCTTATGTATGGTACTGAAAGCATAAGTAACAAAAGACAAAAAAAAAAAAAAAAGGCAAATTGGACTTCATCAAAGCCTAAAACTGTGTGTTTCACAGAACAGCATCAAAAAAGTAAAAGGACAACCCACAGGATTGGAAAAAAAACATCTGAAATTACATATCAGAGATAAGGGACATGTAGATAAAGGATTTATATCTGACAAGGGACTTGTATACAGAATACTAAAAAAACTTGAGAATAAAATAACTCCACAATAAAAAGACAAATAATTTTAAAACGAGCAAAGGATCTGCATAGACATTTCTCCAAAAGAGATACACAGTGGCCAATAAGCAGGTGAAAAGATGCTCTACGAGTCCCTAGGGAAGGAAGAATCAAAACCACAACAAGACACCACTTCACACCCATGAAGACAGCTTTAACCGAAATGACGGGCAATGGCAAGCACTGAAGAAGACCTGGAGAGCATGGAACCCTCGTGCCCTGCTGGTGTGAAGGCAAAATGGAGCTGTCACTCTGGAAAACGGTTTAGCAGTTTCTCAGGTACCACATGACCCAGCAATTTGACTCTTAGATACCCAATGCAACTGAAAACATACGAACACACAGAAATCTGTACATAAGATGTTCACAGCAGCTTTATTCATAACAGCCCAAAAGCAGAAACAGCCTAATGTCCATCACTTGATGAATGAATATGATGTATCTATTTATGGATATTCCAATAATGGAATATTCTTTGGCAACAAAAAGGTATGAAGTAATAACAATACATGCTACAGCAACAGATGAACCTTGAACACATTACACTAAATCAAAGAAGGCAGTTAAAAAAAAAAAAACTTCACATATTTACAGCTCCATTTATGTTTAACGTCTGTAATAGGCAAATCCTTAGAGACAGAAAGCAGATCGATTAGTCCTCCTCCAGGGGCTGGGAGGAAGGAATTGTAGTGACTGCTAACGGGTACTGGGTTTTATTTGGGGCTGAAGAAAATGTTCTGAAATTAGACAGTGGTGATAGCAAGTCTGTAAATACACCAAAAACCACTTTAAAATTCTGTGAAAGGGTGAATTTTGTGCTATGTGAATTACACATCAATAGAACTGTTGTTAAAAATAATAACCCTAAAGCCCCTCTCATACTACTCCATAAATTATTGCTGACAGTGAAAATTGCCACCCTAAGAAAGTTAACCTACTCACATGGAAGGGACCCCTCAAAGTGCTAATAACACATGTGAAAAAGTCCTAAGACAAACACAGACAATGATAAAATATAAGTACATATATAATTTAGAATTAGACAACCTGGTTTCTTTTCTTGGCTCTGCTGCTAACAGGCTGCATGTTTGTGGGCAAGTCACTTAACCTCTCTGGGTTCCCTTTCAATGAGAAAACTTTCTGGTTCTGTCTCTATTTTTTTTTTTGGCCATGCCACGCAGCATGTAAGATCTTAGTTCCCCGACCAGAGATTGAACCCGCATACCCTGCCCTGGAAGCATGGAGTCTTAATGGCTGGACTGACAGGGAAGTCCCCATAACCATATGATTTTAAATGCTCAGGTTCACATTCCACAAAGCTGCCAACCTGATGACTATGTATTACTTCTTTACCATGTGCCAGGAGTTGTGTTAGGCTCTGGAAGAAAGTTGAGTAAAATGGGGCAGTCCCTGCTGTAACAGTGTTCTGATGGGGAAGGCAGACACCAAACAACTCTCCAGTTCTGTGGTTGCTCTCTCGTGATCCCCCAGACTTGGGCAATCAGGCAAGGGCAACAATAAGGATGACAGATGGGGTCTAACAGCCTTCCCGGGACTCTCTGAGCAAGGATGCTCTTATCTGTCCCATCCCTGTGCCTCTTACCTTGACCACCTCATGAGACATCTCCCACATTTTCTGTCTCGGAGCTCTCTCTCATTGCCTACCCTCCCAACATCCCTGTAATAATTAAACAGCTAGCAGGTTCTCAGCATTTCCTTTGGTCCTGGTACTGCTGAGTGCTTGAGAAGTATAATCTCATAGCAAACTGTAAGGTAGATGTTATTGGCATATTTATTTTACAGGGAAGGAATATTAGAGCAATTAAATGACATGCCCAGGGTTACACACAGCCAGGAAGCAGAGGAGCCCAGGTCTGCCCTCAAAATTCAACTTCCAGGCCTAATCAAAGTTCCTGTTGCCTAAGGGACCCTGTTTTCAACCATGTGGTTTCTTTTTTACCCCAATCATAGCTCATGAGTCCAAAAGATGGGCTCCTGATCCAAGGGTAGCCAGTCTGAAACCAAGAGAAAAGAGGAATGAGGGCAAATTTCCCTCTAGGCCATTCCAACTAAAACACAGAGGGAAGACACCAGGAAGGTACCTGGAGAGTCAGGGTGGCAGAGGTTGTTGTGAGCAGAGAGGCCGGCTGAGAACAGAACAGAGTGGAGGGCGAGGGAAGTGGGGGTACAGGGGACTAACTGGTGCTCCCTGTGCCTGGTTTTACCACGACTCAGAATTACCCTACAGTTCCAGCTCCAAGGAACTGGCTGTGCTGCACGCTGTTCATGTGCTCAGACTGCAGTGAGACTCGGAAACTTCAAGTAAATCAAAATCAACATGATAGCACTACTACCAATTAATCCCACAAAACTCCACGACACTGATACTACTGTGATTCCCACTTTACACATGAGGAAACAGAGGCTTGGTGAAGGTAAATAACTTGCCCAAAGTCAAATGGCTAATGAAGTGGCAGCGCCAGCATTTGAATGCACATAGCCTGGCTCCAGAGTCTCTGCTACAACTTCTTGTATCCAGCCTCACTTGAGAGGTTCCTTGTAACTAAACAAGCCGGACCATAACCTCATTATTTAACTTTTCGCACGATTATGTCTCATCTCCTGAAGTAGAAGAGTTGCTCTTTCAGGGCAGGAACCACACTCAGGTGGTACCCGGTTGCCACCTGGTATGAGAGCTTTACAGACTTGCACAGATATGGGCGCCCAAATGTTTTATTATGGGCAGCTCTCTGTGTCATACGCAAAATCACTTTTGTTGAATCGTGAGCATGTGGAGTAAGTCTGTGGCTACTTTCACTCACAAGGGTTTATGTTACCAAGCACTTCCTGTAAGTGAAAGTGCAAGTCAGTTTCTCAGTCGTGTCCACCTCTGAGACCCCGTGGACTGTAGCCCGCCAGATTCCTCTATCCATGGAATTCTCCAAACAAGTACACTGGAGGGGGTTGCCATTCCCTTCTCCAGGGGATCTTCCTGATCCAGGGACTGAACCTGGGTCTCCTGCATTGTAGGCAGGTTCTTTACCGTCTGAGCCACCAGGTCTTCAGTTGGTGGAGAGGTTGTGGAAGGCAGCAAAGTGTTCGGATCAGTTACTGAAGAGTGGGGCTGTGAGACACCTGACAGACCCCCTCATCCAGGTCAAAAACTGCCAGGGAGACATCACATGGCACTGGACTTCACGCCGCATGATGTCGTCTGTGATTTGTAACTGTATGTGTCCGGGTATGAAGAGACAGCAGTGATGCTATCTGCAGTAACTCTGCAGGGAGATGTGCCTCCAGGTGCAATTCAAGGGATGGCGTCCACACGCCACCTTTCATCCCGACCCACACGTGCACTCACGTAGTGACATACCGCTCACGCAGGACACTGCCCTCGAACGATTCGGGCATCAGCTGGCGCCGATTCCTGTTTTTCTCACAGCACCAGGTATGTTTCTAAGCACCCGCGAGGTGCTCAGATGCTTGCTGATTTAACCTTTAAATGCCAGCAGAGCAAGGAGGAGGTGGGTTTGGTCAAGGAGAGCTTTCTGGAAGAAGTGGAAGATAAGAGCTGGAGGGCCTGGGGGGAGGGAAGAGGCACCAAGCTGGATGGATAGACAGGAGACCCCTGGGGTAGGCAGGGGGGCAGCAGGAGTTGGGCCATCCCTTCAGACTCCTGTCCTCAGTTCCCCTCTCATGATTTCCCGTGTGTCAGTCTGCCCAGCTGTAGCCCAAGACTTCCTGAAGGCCCTGCCTTGTGCTTCAGAATCTCCCCGGCATTTGGCACCGGCTGTGTGCTCGATAAAAGTTAGCTAAATGAGGACTGGGCACAGGGCCCTGATCCTTCCCAAGGTGCCTACCTGTACCTTCACTGGGGGCTCTGCTCACTGCTGGGACTGGTCAGGAGAGCACTGGGCACAAACTGTCTTGGGGGCTTTCTCCCTTGCTCTGCTAATCCTCAAGGGGCTCCCTGGACTGACCTTGCCCCCGCCCCCAGCTCACATCTGGAGAAAGGATAAGGGGAAGATGGTGACAGAGCTCTCACAAATAGCAAGGCAGTTACTCTGAGGCCTGGGGACCAGTACTGACTGGCATTCTCCTCTTCCTTCTCTGAAAACCAAGGAATAGTTTGGTGAAAAATGAAGGCGGTGACTATTTCCCAAGAGAAAATGCAGAAGAGCTTATGCATCCATGTTTGAGGTCTGGCTGGGATGCGGTGGCAGGCAGCAAGAACTGAAGTTCAAGGATGAAGGAGCCGTGAGGCTCGGCTGCAAGACACAGGAGGAGAGAAGGAGAGCCCCAACTGCTCCCTCACAGTTGGCGTGCAGGTGCCCAGAAATCCACAGGAGAGGTCGGGAGTCACAGGGGAATCCAGGATGAAGGGCAGGTGACAGAAAGGTAAAAGCAGGCCAGCCCCTCAGGTTTGGGGTCAACATTTCCTGAAGTGGCCCAGAGCTGGCAGGTCGAACCCTGGCCTCGGTGCTGCTCTGACCACGTGCCTCCCTGTGCTGTTGCTTCAAGATCATCCACCTCCAAGCGGGGAGTCATGTGTGTGGTGTCTGCTCTGCATGGAGATGAAATCCCCCAAGGGGGACAGGGGTTTCCGAAGTACTTTAGTAAATGCAAACTGTTAGTGTCAATATTTGCAGCATCTTTTTAAATTGCCTGCCAAAGAGTGCCTTCTTAAACCTTGGCTCTACCTTTGAGGAGCTTATAAATCAAGACGCCAGAATGGAGAATTAACATGCTGAGAAGAGTTACATACACTGAAGCCTCAGAGATAATGCTGCTTGTGAGGCAGCTGCCGGAGAAGCAGGTAGGAGTGGCAAATCTGACCCCCACTTTTTTGCTGACCTACGAATCGGACAGAATTTTCAGAGCTGGAAGGGTCTGTCCCTTCCAGGAGATTCTAGGAGGCTGCTGGAATGGTAGAAAGAACCAGAACTCTGAAGTTTGGGGAGGGCTGAGAATCCTTGGGGAAGACACCAGGGAAGGTCCGGTCTCTCCTGCACTTCAGGCCCCGCTGTGATTATTTACTGGGATATGCCCTGGCAGGTCCTCCTGCTGCAATTGGTGTGGCTCCCTAACCTAGTCAAGGTGCCATCCCACCCACCCCTCCACGGGGGAGCAGTGCCAGGAGGCGGGGTTGCCCCCGGGCTGGGGGACAGGAGGACAAGTGCGGGCCTCAGCCCCACCTCCCCTGTCGCCAAGCACACCAGGACTCCACAGAGGACCAAAGGCTCAGAGAACCTGTGACGTCGATAGAGGATAGGGAAAAGAACTGCAGGGCCACTCAGCAAAGAGAATGGGAACTTGCGGTCCACAGAGGGGACCGACAAGAGCTGGCGTGATGGAGGCTGCGGCCAAACCACCCTCTTGCCTGGAAGAGCAGGGCTGCCAGGGCCTGTGGAGTCTCTCTTTATCTGGTGCTGAGACTAGACTGGGCTGGGAGGGCCTCCCACCCTCCCTCCCTGAAGAAAACAATAGGACTGTTTTCCTGAGCTCTTCCTGTGACCCAGCAGGCCCTCAGGAAAAGGAAGAGGGGGGCACAGGCAGGGCTGGCACCAAGGCACAGCCTGGAGGAGGGGGCCTTCAGTCTCCTAGCAGCTCACCAAGGCCTTGAAGCCACCCCTACATGCCAACCATCCAAGCGCTAAACCACTGACTGCCGTGCAAATGCAGCTTCAAACCCTGTCCCTTGTACCACGACCAACCAGATCACTAACCCTAAGCCCCTGCTATCGGAGCCCCCACCGGGAAGGGGCCAGGTGGCGGGGTGGGGGTCAGACAGGTTTCCCGGCAGTTTGAGCCCCACAGGGATGCAGGCAGTCAGTGCCCGCAGGGGCTTGGGCAGGGGGCACTGTCCTGGTGGAGAGATGTCCTTCAGTTAGCTGTAAGCAACTAAAGGACATATGTGCATGTTCGCCTATGAGAAGAGATACAGGAGGGTGTGTGTTTGGGGAAAGGATGGGTGTAAGAGGAGGCGAATGGGAGTGGATGTGTGGGCTGCGGTGGGGGTGGGGGAGTGGCAGGAGGTTTCCTCAGGTTCCCTCTTCCTTCGTCCCCAAGCACAGAAAGCAGACACAGCCCCAAGGACCCAGCAGGTCCAGACGCCTGCCTGTGTCAACAGGAGGAGGCCCTCCGAGGCCTGAGTCAGTCTCATCCCGCCCCCCACCCGCCAATGACCCAGGGAGTGTGTTGTGTTACCCCCATTCCTACACCAAGGGCTCAGTGTGGAAAGTGGGCCCAAGGCCAAAGCATGAGACAGACAGACACTCCCGTGGGAGAAAGGAAGTCGGCCGGAGTCGGCGGGGGGTTGGGTGGGGGGGAGGAACCGTCAAGGCACCTCCTCACAGAGCCAACAAACAGGAGAGAAGAGAGCTCGAAAGGAAGGTTAAAACCCTCCACAACTCCCCGTCATCCACAACGTCCAGTAATGAACCAGACAGCCTTCAGAAGACTCCCTTCCTAGTCTTCATTCCTCTCTGAAGCTGACGCTCCTCTCTGCCATGGATAAGCCTACCCCACACTGCAGAACTGAAGTGCATCCTTTTATTCTGGTTCCACACCGTGAAGTACTCGCCCTCTGCTTGTCGGCGGCTTTGAAGCATTTTTTTGGAAAAGGAGTACAGGAGGAGGAGGAACGGAGTGTGCCCTGGAGCGGAGGGGCAGGAGAGAAACCAGGAAGGATGCTTATGTGCTGGCAGACAGTAGTTTTTTAAGTCACTCTTTCTGGGTCCCTACGCCAGAAGGACACACGCGATCATGAACACACACACACAGATACACAAAGAGGCAGAAGCAAGTCCAGACCTGACACACACACATGAACACAAATACCATTCGGATCAGAAACCAGTCAGAGCGGACAGGGGCCCAGCCTGCGCCAGGCTGGGAGCCGTGCCCTCCATGCCTCAGCGCCCAGGTTCCCCACAGACCTGGCTGCCCGGACGCCCTCGGCTGGGGGCTTTATCCAGACCAGAGGGTTTTCCTGGATGGAAAGCCCCACAGGAGGCGGGCAGCTGACCCGTGCAGGGAGCCAAAGGAGAGACACGCGGTGCGGGAGGGAGGGGAGGAGGAAAGGGGACCAGAATTTGAGCAGCAGCCTGGTGCTGGTTCTAAAATGGCCGCAGGCGAGGCCGGGGACAGATGGTCTCTTTCTGATGCTAAGCTGGAGAAGTGGGGAAAGGGAAAAGGAAAAAATAAATACCATCACAGTCAGAAATTTAAAAATAAACCAAAAAACCTACAAGATAAACAGCTTGCTTCTGAGGTTCCGCCTGGCTCCAGCAGCTAAAGGAAAACAGAGAACTACAGGCCTGGGGTGACAACTCCCAGCCTCAGAAGGGAGGTCATTCTAGCCATCCCCCTGCTCAGAGCTGGAAGGTCTTGCAGTCTTCCAGGCAGCTGAGGGTGGTGTCTTCCCTTTACTTCTCTAATACTCACTTCCCAAGTCTCAAGTTTTTAAAGCCTTTGTGAATAAAACGCTACAAGCTGTCAGAGTTTGATCTTGTCTCTGCCATAATGAACACAGAGACTGTCTGTGGCCAACAGCATCAACTTCATCACTTCCCAGCTGCTGCCTCTGCTGCCATCATCCAACCACCCAGCTCTTCACAATTTACAAGGTGTTTCCACAGTCGTTATTTCATTTGTGCCTCTGACCTGGAGGGAAGCCAGGCAGGAATTATTACTCCACTTCACAGATAAGGAAACCAAGGCTCCAAGACGTTGTGTTTTCAAAGTGGAGCCTGGTTCGTCTTCTGATGGCAAATCCAAGGAGGCCTCCCATGGCACACATGCCCCAGAGCTCTGTCCACTGGATTCCATTGGCCTTCTGTGGGCCAGAGAGGCTCTTCCTTAGGCTCAGATCTAACTGCCTTACAGCTAATGATCCAAAGGATGGTTTACCTGGAGCCCCACCCATTCCCGTCCTGTGGCAGGGGGGTGG
>NW_011494821.1:678852-679382 GCF_000754665.1 Bison bison bison | reverse complement strand
TGGTTCTTTTAATACGCCACGCCCCTTTTCACCTCTGGGCACATGCTGTCCACTCTTCCAACTCCATCTCTCCCCTCCCTTTGACCTGGATGCCCTGAGCACATCCTTCCAGACTTCAACACAGACCCCATCTCCTCCAGGAAGTTTCCCTGACTGTGGTCCTGCTCCCACGGCACTCTGCACGGCCCCGTTCGTGGCCCCAAGTGTCAGTCACTCAGTTGTGTCTGACTCTTTGCGACCCCATGGTCGCCATGCTCCTCTGTCCATGGGATTTTTCAGGCAGGAATACTGCTGTGGGTTGCCATTTCCTTCTTGAGGGGTCAAACCCAGGTATCCTGCATTGCAAAAGATTCTTTACTGACTGAACCACCAGAGAAGCCCAAGGCTACGTTCAATACCCTTCTGTTGAATGGATATAAAAACAGAAGAAAGTAGGTGCTATTTAGATAAAACATCCCCTTTCCCTAGTGCTATGGTTTCTAACACTAGCTGTGGGTTTAATCTCCATTTTTTTTCCAAAATAATCCACA
>NW_011494821.1:662544-678752 GCF_000754665.1 Bison bison bison | reverse complement strand
CCCATCTCCTCCAGGAAGTTTCCCTGACTGTGGTCCTGCTCCCACGGCACTCTGCACGGCCCCGTTCGTGGCCCCAACTTCATTTTTGTGACTGATTCTTTAATTGTTTGTCCTCTGCAAGACAAAGTCTTAAGAAGTCAAAGTGTCAGTCACTCAGTTGTGTCTGACTCTTTGCGACCCCATGGTCGCCATGCTCCTCTGTCCATGGGATTTTTCAGGCAGGAATACTGCTGTGGGTTGCCATTTCCTTCTTGAGGGGTCAAACCCAGGTATCCTGCATTGCAAAAGATTCTTTACTGACTGAACCACCAGAGAAGCCCAAGGCTACGTTCAATACCCTTCTGTTGAATGGATATAAAAACAGAAGAAAGTAGGTGCTATTTAGATAAAACATCCCCTTTCCCTAGTGCTATGGTTTCTAACACTAGCTGTGGGTTTAATCTCCATTTTTTTTCCAAAATAATCCACAGTCACTTAAAAGCAATGAACAAGGGCAGCTACTGAAAGTGAATCCTCTTTTGTTATGTGAATCAGTGCCCCATAATTTATATGTTGGGTAAACATATATTACTAGAAAGCGGACTTTCTTATAGCAGGAACTCCTTTATCACTGGCTAAAATCAAAGGGAAACATTAACAAGGACCCAAAGGCTGTAAGAAGCAACAGGGAAAGAATAGAGAACGGGGAAGGTTCCTGAGGGAGAAGAGAGCCAAGCTTTCTGGAAAGGAGAAAGAAGGGGGCAGAGGCTGGGTTAGGTGAAGGGCAGAGGAAGGTCGCATCTTAGACAACTTAAAGGAAGGTTCCAAAGTAGGAGCGGATGACTCGGAGACATGTTTCCTTAGCTGAAGCAGCAAGGCAACCAGGAGGCTAGTAAGACGGAATGACAGGGAATGGTTTAGACTTCACTGAGAATCAGAAGGCCTGGGCACTGGCTCTGATTCTTTCATATCATGAAGGCAAATCAGCAAATCACTTAAGCTTGCAGAGCCTCTTTTCCTTACCAACCCAACCCCAGCTCACAAGGGTTCATGGATGTACAAACATTTTGATACCCACAAAAGTGCTATAAATTTGCAGAGTCATTATGAAGAGACTTGCCTCCCATAGAGCCAAGGAAAAACTCTGTCAGAAGGTGATTTTCCTGGGATTTAGAGTGAAGAGTGGCAGCTTGGGAGAAAATAGACAAGACAAAAAAGTAGAACTGTGAGGAGGGCAGGCGAGAGAGAAGGGAGGAAAAAAAGGACTACGGCCTTGGAGGCAGGGCTGAAAGGCACAGGGGGCGGTGCGGGGGGGTGGGGGTCCCTGGCAAGCAGACAACAGGAGAGAAAGGGCAGAGCTTGGAAGCAAGGAGGCAGGAGGGGGGCAGACATCAAGGCCATTCAGGCAGGCAGACACCAAGCTCATGCAGGATGACAACAATGAGGGGCTGGATAATAATAAGGCTTCTCGCTGCTGGTTTTCCATTCTAGCACAAACAAACCATTAGACTTCATTGCCAACCGCCTCCTGTGGGAATCAGGTGTCCACAAACACCAGGCAAGAGGCTGGGGAGGGTTCATGACCAAGAAAGCCTAGGTCTTGTCTGACTCCTATGTGGCTTCTACTTTCAGATGGGGAAGACCTGGCCAGATGCCATCAGAGAGGACACAGGGAGGAAGGCTATGACAGACAGGGGACTATGAGAAGACACTCTGGAAGGAAGGGTAGAGGGCGCCAAGCTGAGTCAGTTGAGAGAAGAGCAGGTGGAGGGTGGGGCCCACAGGGAGGGGAAGGTAGGACTGTCTGAATCAGACTTAGAAAGGGTTACTCTCTGAAGGGTGGAGACCAGAAATTCTCTGGCCCCACCAAGGACCAACTCAGAATAAATTACAGCCCAAGGGGTACATAGGTGAGACAGAGGGAGGAATTTCCTGACCAGCAAGATGGAGCAAACATGCTCATCCAACTATTCACCAGGCCCACCTCTCCTCTTTTATCCTGAGAAAGCTTCCCTGGCTACATTCCTGCCAATTTTAGGGCCCTGTGACCAGGTCGTGCAGTCATTCAACAAACGTCGAGTGCCTGGCAGAGAACAGAACGTGGCAGTGAATGAAACAGAAACAGACCCTTCCTTTGTGGAGCTTACAGGAAGCAAACATTAAAGACACAATTACACAACTACACACACTGAACTGCGATAGGCAGTAAGAAAAAGTACACGGCCTCCCTGGTGGTCCAGCAGTTAAGAATCGGCCTTGCAACGCAGGGGACACTGGTTCGTTTCCCGGTAGGGGAAGATCCCACATGCTGTGGAGCAACTAAACCAAGGCACCACAATCACTTACCCTGTGCTCTCAAACCTCAAACCACAACTACCGAAGCCTGTGCACCCTAGAGCCTGTGCTCCCTAACTAGAGAAGCCGCCACAATGAGAAGCCCGCGCACCACAGCCAGAGAGCAGTCCCTGCTCACCACACTAGACAAACGCGCATGCGCAGCAACGAAGACCCAGCGCAGTTAGAAATAATATCAATTAATAAACGCATAAAATTTTAAAAAGTACACAGAATACTTTTTGAAAGATTAAAGGGAGGTTATGATAGGGGTTGGGGCAGTAAAGGGCTGATGGGGAAGTGATATTTAGTCTGAGACCAAAAAGACAAGTCAGAGTTAACTCAGTGAAGGTCAGAGGTGGGGAAGGCCCTAGGTCCTGAAGGAGAAAGAGCCTTAAGTCTCCAGGCAAGGCCATCGAGGATCCAAGTAGCCTTTCCATAAAGCACTTTACACATTTCGGTGTAAAGGCCTGTCTCTCACATCTGAACCAAGCGGTTTATCCCCATCAGAATGTCCCGAGGGTGAGGTGCAGATCTACCCCCACCCCCAGCTGAGCCCGCAGCATCTACACTCAACGGCATGTGGGGCTGGAATTCCTGACTCAGGGGGCAGGACAAACAGGAGTTTCAAGTTGAGACATTAGATTTTGAAGTTGCTCTTTTTTCCACTGGAAGAGGGTAGAACGCTCTACGGTAGAGAAGGGAAAGCCAGACCCACACCTAGGGGCTGAGTGACTCACTCACGGACAGCCATTAAGATTGAACTCAAGACACTGGGTGGTTTTCTCTTTCCCCAAACAAAATGTGAAGAAGAGGAATGTTAACAGAACCCCAGGAGACATCCTTTCTGGGGGCTTTCATAGGAGAAATCATGCAGCTACCACCTATCTAACGAGCAGTTACCAGGCCAAGTACTTATACACTTCTGTTTAACCCTCGAAACAGCCCTGTTAGGTGGGTCTTTGACAAATGGCAAAAATGAGGCATGGGGGTAATTATGACCTTGCCAGAGGTCACACAGTAAGTGACAGAACTGGAGTTTGGATTCAAATCCCTCTCCAACACCTGTGAGGATGGGAAAGGCCCCGATATCCAGGTCCCTCCCTATCTTCAAAGGGCAAGTAAAGATGTCCTGTCTTCCCAGGTCAGTCCTCACCGGGTCTGCCTCCTCTTCCCTCAGCTCTAACAGACTCAGGGGAGCCTAAGAAGGAGAAGGGAACAACAGAGGACGGGATGGTTGGATGGCATCACTGACTCAACGGACACAAGTTTGAGGAAACTCTGGAAGATGGACAAGGACAGGGAAGCATGGTATGTTGCAGTCCATGGGGCTGCCAAGAGTTGGATGCTACTGAGAACAACAAGGAGCGCACCCATACTGATGTTCTTACTTCAAATGGTCCTTCAGATCTTTCTGAACCTTCCCTTTCTTTGGTATCCTTCCTGGATGCCCTGCCCCACGTCCCAACTTGGTGCTCAAAGATTTTTAGCAATGAAGAGAGGAAAGAAGGGAGGAGAGGCCTCTTGGGTCTGGGGGCGGGGGGGAGCTTAAGGATTATCTGGTCCAGTGGTTCTCAAAGGGAATCTGCTCACCTGGGAAAACACACATACCAAGGCCCTGCCCTGGGAAGACTGAATCACCTGGCGAGGAGGGGCAGGGTCTGGGTAAAACGTGGGTTAAAGAAGCTACCCAGGTGACTCTGAGCATGCCTCTGATTAAGAGCCTCTATTCTTATCCCTTTGTTTTCCTAAGTGAGGAAACCCAAGTCCCAGAGAGATGACGCTCATCCTGTAAGCCAGAGGAACTGAAACAGGAGCCAGGTCTCCAGGCTCCTGATTCCATGCCGGCTCCATATATCACATTGCCTCAACTCTGACAGCCCTGTGTCAGCAGGCCTCCACCGGGGAGCTCTCTGCAGACGTCACTCCTGCCCCACCTGGGCAGGTTTCAAGGATGGGGCGCGGGATGCGGGCAGCAGTGGGTACATTAATCACTGACTTGCGACACACACCTCATCTGCACAGAATGCACCTTGAACTCCAGACTGACCAAACACACGGGAGCCCTCTGTTTCTGCTGGGGCCTGGGCACTGCAGCAGAGCAGCAGGAGCCTCTGAGTTCAGGTCTAACCAGCTCTGGGACCCTGGCCCGCGGCTGGCACCTTTAAAAATGTCACATGGTCCATGGAGGCTCTGCTTTAAACATGGACACTTAAGCCACTCCGTGCTTTTATCGGTGGTGGTGATAACAACCATATCCAGGCAGGCACAATGCCAGACGGCAGGATAATACCTAGGGAAGGCTGTGTTCCCATGAGTGAGGAGTGCAGTGCTCCTCCATTTGCACCATGAGCACCAGGGGTGAGTGAACCAGGCTCAGTCCAAGAAAAACCATCAATCCATTTATAGTTGACTCAGTCTAAGAAAGAAACAGGCTTTAGATTGGAGTGAGAGGGGCTGTGGTGAGGAGGGCCATGGGGCAGACCCTGGAAGGTGATGGTGAACACGTGGAGCCTCCTGTAAGGTTGTGTGTAGGAAACCGAAAAGACCGAGTCCTCAGGCCCTGGGACCTGACACCAGGGTGGGTGATCCAGGGAAACAGCCCCGAACAGGGGATCCTAAGCTGCTCCCCGAACCTTCGACTAGAGGCCCTGTGGCCTAGATCTTGACCTGTAAGACAGGCCTCTCCACCACACAGGGCTCCCCTGCCCTCCTCTCTTCCTGGGTGACTTAATTGCCAAGCCTGCCTCTCCTTCCTTTATACTTCCTTCCCCACGAAGGTCAATGAAAAAACTGTAAGTGGTGTGAACAAAGGGAGGAGGCTAGGCAGGCCATGGAATTGGTCACCTGTATTCTAAGAAATCCAATTCAATTCTAGGTCATGCTTTGGGTCTGTCCAGGGGTGTGGACACCACAGAGGAATACAGCCTGACCAGGCTCCAAACTCTGCAGGCCTGGAGACCCAGGAAGGTGACATCAAAGGAGCCTCAAAGGCTGCCCTCGATTTCCCCATGACAGCTTTCACAGCTGACCACTCCTTCCTCCCCGTGAGAATCTAAGCCTTTGCTGTGGCCTGTCATCCCACAGGAAAGAAGCTCCTGAGCTCAGACTGCCTGATTTTAAACAACTACCTCCTTCTACTTGATGTCACCTTTCTGCTCCTCATGATACATGAATACATGTCTGTCAAATAAGCTGCCAGCCAGAGTTACACCACTGGCCACCCCTTGGGAAAGGGGAAACACAGAAAAGACAGAGACCCTCCTCTGGGTACAATGTACTCATCTAAGGATGGTTTTCTTCTACTTCCAGGGAGAAGCCCTCTCTGTTAACACAGGAACCCCTCAAACACAGAGATATGCTGTTTCATTTGATTAGCTTTGTCCCCTGCATGGTCTCCTTCCCACCTTCCTCTGTAGCTACCCACCACACCCCCAGGATGAGAAGTAAGGGCTAAGAGTAAACAAGATGACGCATATAAGTACAACAGAACCAGAAAGCAAAGCCCAGCTGGGAGATGGCAAAAGGAGCTGAATACGGAAAAGAAACCCTCAACTTCTCTTTCCGTTCCTGAATCTTTTGTGATTCCATGTGGCCATTTCACTGAAAACCCCCCTCGGAGGCCTAATGCCTTGCGCTGGAGCCAGGAGGATGGGGAGTGGCCCGGGTTGGCTGATGACACACGGACTTCTGAAACAGGTCACCTCACCTGACTCGACAAATAGTAAGTATCTGCCATGTCAGCCCTCTGCTTAGCTCTGCACACACACAAAGGGAGGAGACACAGATGGGTGGTTGCCAGAGGCTGGGGGTGGGGAGTTGGGTGTTTCATGGGGACAGGGTTTCAGCTGGGGAAGATGAAAACGTTCTGGAGGGGACAGCAGTGATGGTTGCACAACAAGAATGTACTTGATGTCACCAAATTGTGCACTTAAAAACAGCTAAGATGGTCAATTTTATGTTGTGTATATTTATTAATAACTACAGTTGTTTTTTTTTTAATTTTAAGGTGGGATGGATGAGCCAGTCTTTTTCTCCTCCCTCTGAAGAACAGGGCTTCTTCTGAATCATTAATGCTCTTTCCTCCAGAATAAATCTGAATTCTTGCACACCCTTTTCGCTCCCATCATCAGAGAATGCCGCCTGGCAGCCTGACATCCAGAAATCTCCACCAGTTCTGGGCACAGGCCCCTGGATCTTTGTATTCTCAGCATGTGCCCATCAACACCAACCCACCAGCAGTTCCAATGGCTCAGGCTAAGGTCACTTACTATGTTTTTACTTCCCTGATGGTCCAGTCGTTACCCATCTGCCTGCGAATGCAGGGCACACGTTCGATGCCTGGTCGAGGAACTAAGACCCCATATATGCGGAGCAACTAAGTCCCTGTGCCACAACTACAGTCCACGTAAGCAACGCAAGATCCCACACGACGCAACAGAGATCCTGACGCCACAACTCAGGCCCGCTGCAGCCAGACAATTAAATATTAAAAAATTTTTAAGTCATTTACTAAATAAATAAGTAGAGTCATCCTCTCTTCTCAAAAAATGCTCCCATGTGATTAAAACCTGTCCACTGCCAAGACAGATATAAACGGTGACCTCTTAGAGGCCGTGACCACTGCTCTTACAGGCTGCCTCCAAACCATGAAATAGGCCATGTTTCAAAGTTTCCTAATACAATTCTTCACCACAGACGTTTTATGGACAGTGTTATATTGTCCCGAGTGAGCCCACAAAGCCTGTTTCCCACAGGCCACATGTCCATGATTAAAGCAAGTGCAAGACAACACTGCTTGAGGCACACTGTCCAGAATGTCAGCGGCAGGCGCCCTCCCCTCAACACGCCCCAGAGACGCCTGCCGCCTGGGCGCAGGCCTCCAGCAGCGCAGGGGCGCACGGGCTCAGGTTCTGGGTTGAGTCAGACCTGAGCCCGACTCTGCGACCTGCTGCTTAGTGGCTGTCCTCAGGCACGTTATTTAATTTCCAAGTTCTGTAAGCCTTGGTCTCTTCATCTTGAAACATGAGGAAAATATCCCACTTCAAAGGGTTACTGTGAGGAATAATGAGATTATACAAGGAGGGAATGCTCTGCATAGCAAGTATTCATTATTTTCCCTATTCCACTCCAGAACCCCTTTTGAAATGAATCCACATTAAAATATAAATGACTTGTATCAGAGCAATTTTTGTTCCAAACTGAAAAAGAGAGAAAAAGAGGGCTTCCTAGAGGTCTGAAGGGATACAGGGACTGGCCAACTTCTGAACCACATGTTGTCTGTCCTCCCCAACCCTGCTCTCTGGGATTGAAGGTAGTTTCCATGGTGAAGGACACTGTGAAAGTGAGAAGACTTTCCCCAACTTCTCCAAACCTTAGCTAGACTAGACCAAGAGCCCATCAGTCTTGCCCCCTCGAGTCGGATACGGATAGCAAGAAGTGATGGTGGCCCTGCGACATTCACGCATCCCCACCAGCCACTCTGCTCCCAGCCACTCACTCACCCCCAGAGCTCTGTCCTTCTCCAAAGGAGACACTAGCCAAGTGGTCTTCCCTCTAGTCACTCCCCTGCAGACTGAGCAACGATACTCCCTCAGCACGCCTCTGGCTTCATGGGGCCAACCTCAGGATGCAAAGACTGGAGAGAAAAGACCACTGCACCAGCCTCTGCTCTCACACTGGGACCTCACACCTACCTCCTCCTCTCGCCTCCCTGCTGCTCAGATTTTAGGGCACCCCATGTCCAACTGTTCTGTTTCAATAGAAGCAGAGCCGAGTTACAAAACTGTGTCAATTTCTGGCTTACAGCAGCAGAGTGATTCAATTATATATATATATATGTTTTTTTTTTTTAAGATTATTTTCCATTACAGGTTATTACAAGACAAAGTCTGTCTGAATCTTTTCTTGAAGACTCTTTCCTAAGCTGCTCAGAACTGAAGACCAAGTATGACATGCTTTTCAGCCACTCTCTTACAAATGTGCCTTGAAAGAGAGAGTGGGTAGGCGGTGAAGAAAGAACATGAAAATCATCTTCCTTGCAGTCTGGCTCTGGAGCTGGCCCATTTTACCTCCAGAGGTGTGCTGGCAGACAGATCCGAGCTGCGAGAAGAGCTTCGTGCCATGCGCACGAGTAGTTTACAGCCTATATTCCTCTCTCCGCCCGGAAAGAAGGAAAGGAGGGAGCTTAGGATCGACTTCTGACTTCACGGGAGAAACTTGTCCAGTCCTTCCCCTGACCTTTTCCACATCCATAACAGGTTCACAAGAGGCCCTATCGGCAATGTGGGTGGGAAAATAATTCTTCAGTGTGCTCTCCGGTCATCACCGGGTGCTTCACAGCCCTGATCCCCACATATTAATATTTAAAGTTGTTAGTGCTTCTGAGACAAATTGGCAATGAAACCTCCCTCCCCAACATTTTCAAACACCCCCAGGAGGGCAGTGTCCCCCTGGGTTGGGAAGCACTTAGTCAGGAACGATGCTATTTTGTGTCACATGGTGCCCAGCACATACGAGGCACTCCGGTGGGAAAGTGACAAGAATGTTTGTCCCCTGATCGCTTATCAAGGGAATAAGTACTGAACCCTGCTGTGTAGTCTGTATGCACTGTGAGGCTCAACACGAAGTGTGGATTATGGTTCCTATAGTTAAGGAAGTGAAAGGGAAAACAAGATGATGAAATATGATTTTAGTAGAGGTGAAACATATTCAGATGCTAAATTACAAGGTCCGTGAAAAGGTGACCAGTGAGGGCTGGCACAGTCAGGGGAGGTTTTGTGGAGAAAGTGGACACTGAGATGACTGGAAGGAGGTGGCAACTTCCTCACTCGGCCCTACTGATCCTCAGTGTGTCCCTGCAGAGACCACTGCTGAAAGAAAATTCCTCCAAGCCTGTGGTCTAGGAGCCAACTTGGCAAGTCCGGCCCTTCAGATCCTATCCTGGATGGTTTTGGTGGAAGAGGGTGGGATAAGATTCCCCTTTTCCCTCAGAAGACCCGCTGCCATGGGCCTGCTTTCAAGAGGCCCTTCTCCTCCAAAAGGCAGAGCAGATTCACCACCACAGGCACAGACGTAGTCACAGGCTCTGAGAGGGGCAGTTCCTGGCTGTGACTACAGAAGCTTCACCTGTCACCCTTGGCTGCAAAGACTCTCCCACTGTGAGGACACACACTTCCCTCCTCGGTCCAAGGTCTTCTCGGCTGCTCCCTTACCAACCTGCAGCATTCCCCTTGCTGCAGGCAGAGTCTCCATGACCTTCACCCATCCCTCTCTCCACACCACAGGCTGGGCCACCACACACTTCTGGCAGCCCGCCCCACCCTCCTGACATTTCAGCCGCTTCTGGAGTCTGGCTCCTCCAAGAAACCCAAGACTGTGGTTCTCTGTGCAAAATTGTTAACACTTCCCGACACACCCCACTCATCCTTGACTTGTACAGTGTAAACTGAGAGAGACCTGTTTATACATACAGTATCCACCTAGCCTTAGACAGAATCCCACTGACCATGGAAGCTAACTCCAAGGCTGGGCCTGCTCATGCTTATTCCTGTGAGATTTACCTACCTTCCAACCCTACGCACTACTCGGGGCCAAAGACATCAAGTCACACACACATACACACACACACACAGGTGTAAGGAGATGAAAATGTTAATTAGCTTGACTGCAGTTATCATTTCACTATGCCTATGTCTATCAAAACATGTTGTGTACCTTACATACATAAATATGATACAAAACAGCAGTCCCCAACCTTTCTGGAACGAGGGACCGGTTTTGTGGCAGACAACTTTCCCAAGGACTGGTAAGTGGGGGTGGTTTCAGGATGATTCAAGTGCATTACATTTATTGTGCACTTTATTTCTACTATTATTACATCAGGTCCATATTAGATCATGAGGCAGGAGATCCCGGAGGTTGGGCACCCCGATATAAAACATGTAGTGGTACACCCGCTCCCTCATACACCCACTTAAGACAACAAGCACACGCAGTCACCCTCTGCAGAGCGACGTGTGAACTCGCACACACCCAGTACTGAGACCTTCCCCCCACTAAATAAAAATAAGAGTCACATGCTCTTTCCACATACATACCCTTACCCTTTGAAAGAGACAAACTTTTTTTCTTCTCTCATAGGAAGATTCAGAAGAAATCCTTTTGGAAATGAAGCCTGGACTTTTCCCCCCATCCTCAAGCCCCTATCCCTTGGTTAACTGTTGACCTAAAGCCCCACCCTAAGAACGGCCCCATTCCAGGGTCTCCGAGTTCGGGTTCCACATTCTACCCACTGGCTCACCTCTAGCTCCACTTTCTGTGGCATTGTCAGCTTGATTTTCTGACAGGCGATTTCTCTCTTAACCAACCAAACAAATATTTCTGTCTTGTAAAAAGTAAAAACAATTCTTGTTATGTGCTCTCACGGCTTGCTAAAGTTTTCTGCTACAGTCCTTATCATGGCTTGCAATTTTCTGCATATGTGATTATACATAGAGAGATATACATATGATTGTTTTATGAATGTCTCTCCCTACTACTAGAACATAGGAAAACCGTGTCTATCTTGTGTGTCATTGTATCTTCTGTGCCTAGTTCTAGTTCTTTTCTCAAGGAGAACAGGAAATCCTACCTTTAGCAAGTACATCCTTGGCTGTCTGGTCACTGGGCAAAATCTCCAGGGGCTTCCTGGTCACCATAATTCCATCCCTTTATTTTCTCCTCCCTCTACCATCTCCTCCCCATATTAAGAACAAAAAACCTCAAGCATCTTTTCAATTACCCTCTTGCGGAGTGTTCCATAGATGGAAGAATCCCAGACTGAAGTCAAGGACTGGCTGGTTAGGAGGAAAAGGCCAGGGAGAACAAGAGAGAGAAAAGAATGAACGTGGGCTTCTCCCAAGTCATATTTTTGTATCTTCCTATATTCTCTGGGCATTTGAGAAATGCTTTGAGACTTGACTTATTAACTTGATCACTTTCTGTTCTATTTCTTCAGCCCTACTAAAGAAAAAACTGAGGGAGTTGTGGGTGTAAAGTGAGTGCTGGAGGAGGGGGAAAGACTGGATATCAGATTTCAAGAAGACTGACCACTACAGACAGAAAATGAGTATGAGTCACAGCAATCAGAGTTAACAAAAACTTTCTGACCCTGAGGGTTCTAAGATAGAGGAAGACAGAAAGTTTAAAAATTGCGGGGGGTAGGGGATATGTGTGAGGGGGTTGGGGAGAGCCTCAGCCTGCAAAGGCATTGCTTAGGTGGAAGCTCCCAGAGCTCTGATTAAATGGCTTAGAATGGTATCATCACATTATTACATCCTTCCTGTAGTATCTAGAACCTGATTCTCAGTATAGTAGACCAACAATGCTTGCTGACTGATGCAGAAAAGGATGTTACAGGTAACTCTCTGGTACAACTTCAGAGACAGAAAGATCAGTCGGGCAGACTCTTAAACGGCTTCTGGAGATGCTCTGCAGTCCCAGAACTGTTTTATGTTCCTGGGTTGAGAGGTCACCACATTCCTTATTTATTAACCAAGGCCAAAGTACAAGCTCATAAAGGGCAGCTGTACACTTCCTGCTATCTTGTCCCCAGATGACGGGCAAGGACACTCAACCTACCCAAGCTGTTGTCCCGTTTTAGGCACACAGTTCAGAGTGGAAAGAGTGGAATGGAGGCCAGATCTGAAATTAGATTATTGTTAACTGAACTCCTGGGAGAAGCTGGTGGTGGTAGGCAGGCCAGCTCTCTTGCTGACCCTCTTACTGTTCTCTTAACTGTGAAAACCTCACTTCTCCAAAGACCCTCCCCTCTGTGGATCACAAAGGGCAAGGGCTCTGTCCTACCCAGGGCACAAAAGGTGGCGATGTCTCCTTCCTAGCTTGGAAGATGGGTGAACATCTCCTTCTAGCAAAGTTCTCTGCTACCTTTTCACTTTTCACAAAGCAGCTTTTCACTTCACTCCAAGTGCCACTAGTTCCCCCAAGAGCCCCACCCTCACCTGCAGTTCTCTAGGGAAAAAGTCCCCACTCAAAGCCCCTGCTTCTGCTGCAGATCAGCCTGTCCAGCCCTGGCCTGAGGCATCTATCATCAACATTTGGACAGCCAGCACATCAGAGTGCAGTGGTTGCTCATCGGCCTAGAAACACACGCCCAGAACTGCCAGCCCTCCAAGTGGTGCTAGTTCCACAGCCTCGCGTAGAGAAAAGGAAAGGGAAGAGGCTCCTCCAGAGAAGAGACACAACACCACAAGACTGTTAGAGCAAGAACGTCTCCGTCAGCACGACTGCCCGGCAACGAGTCTCTCCTGCCTGTGCGCCGTGGTGTTATTTCCATACACACTGAGCGCAGCCCCCCCCCCACCCCCAGGTTCCAAGGACACTGCAGTCTAAAACTTGCAGCTGGCCGGACAGTAGAGAGAAGCTGCTGGGTCTGTGAAGCGGGTCAACCACGAGGAGCAACACAAAAGGAAAGAGGTCAGCCCAGGGCCTGCTCCCTCCTTGTCCCATCCACTTCCACTGATATTTCTGCTCTGTGAGAAGCCAGGAGTTACCAGTCAGAAGATTCTTCTGGAATATAACCAAACTTGGACACAGAAAGGGTCTGAAATAAGAGGCCCATTTTCTTTCTCTTGGAAGATCCTAACTTTACTTCAAGTCTCAGATGGAGGCTTCCAGAGCTCTGTTTACCACCAGACGAGGTCTCATTCCAAAAAACTCAGAAAAGATATATTCTTAATTGTGTGTATACAAAAGGCAAGAGAAAGCCTAACCAGCATGATGTTTATTGAATGCTTTCTTTAAGCAGAGCTTAGAGCTAAGAGTTTTCACTTGTTAGGACACGCATTTATTCAACAGTTGAGACCCCCCCACGTGCAAAACACGGTTATAGGCCCTGGGGATGCAAAACTGAACAGAAGAGTCAAAATCCTAGCTTTCACTGAACTTATATTTTAGTCAGGGTTGACAAGTACATGTCAGTTAGTGATAAAGACTACAAAATAAAACAAAGCAGACTGAGGGATGCTATATAAAAATTTATACAAAAATGAAGCAGGGGCGGGAGTGCTATTTTAGATACACTTGTGCCAGAAGCCTTCTCTGATTGTCATCTGATAACAATTAACAATAAGGGCAATCATATGGTCATGATGTGCCAGGAACTGGACTAAGTACTTAATATGCAGTATTTCACCCAGTCCTCAGTAACTCTGAGTTCAGTACCATCACCACTATACAGATGAGCAAACGGAGAATGAGAAAGTGAGGCTCTTGGCAGAATCTGCAGCCAACCCGGGAAGAAGGGGGAGAAAGGCCATGGTTACTCATAAGTGAGAAAGCGGGGACCTAAACTTAGGCACACAACCCCACACTACTGGGCCAGAAGACAGGGCCTTAAAGAGGTCAAGCGTGCCTGTGGTCACAAAGTGGCAGGTCTACCCGCCTCCCCACCCATGGCTAAGAGATAGTGCCATTCAATCTTTCCTAATATCAGCCTATGACTCTCATCACCACCTGAAAGCTAAGCCTTATCTTGAAACAAGAGAATAAAAACAACTTGGACTCTGTGAGGCTGGCTAATAAATGCTGAATATGCTCCTCTCCAATCCCCCTCCCCAGTTTAGAGAAACACTTTTCTGCTAATTCTCCAGGTTGCCATTTCTCGACAGACAAGAACAGAATAAGAGATGACTGAGCCCAGCTGTTACACAGGGGCTCTCTGAGGTGGGGCAGAGGGGACAGGTCCTTCCCTGAGAAAAGTCCAACAGGCCTTCTGCAGTCCTATTTCAAAAGAAGTGCTTCCCCCCACCTCAAGCCCTGGAGTACTGGGGTGGTAGTAGGGGAAGAGGGATGCTTTCTTAAAATGCCTGAGGCAGGAAAGACCATAAGCACTGGGAGCAGGTCAAGGGCCTCTCTGGAGGGAAGGAGAGGAGAACAGGGCAGGAGATGATTGAGGAAAGAGGCTAACACTGCTTCAAAAGTAGAGAAGTTAAGAAGGGAAATACCACATCCAAGGTCATAGGGTGTCTGCAGAACTGCTGGAAATCCCAGGCCGAGGATCCAGGCCAAACTAGCAGAAGAGGCTAAAGGAAAAGAGAAGCCCAAGCAGAGCCCCACAAGGTTTAAGCCAAAGATCATGGTTTGGACCCACCTGTTTTTATTATATTTAAGTCACCTCAGCAACAGGAACCTGCAGCGAGTTAATCAACAACCAAGGTGGGAAGGGAAGGTGGGGACTCACGCTATAGATAGTACACTAAGGGGAGCCTGGATTTCCATCTTACACCCCAGCTGGCCTGACTTGAGAATCACAGTTTAAACTGATTAAGACTCTCCTTCCCAAAGCCTTCAGACCCTCTTCCCCTAAACGCACATACACAGAGAGAGAGAAACTCAATGTTCCATCTCCCCCTCCTCAGCAACCATCACCTTATCTGAAGCAAGTCAGGTCTCCTAGCCCAACGTTGTACCAAACAAATTATGACCTGAATGGCAAGAAAAACTGTGTCACCTAGAGAAACCCAATTAACGACATGACTCTGCTCTCTTCAATTCCCCTCTCCCCTCCAGTCATATCCGGGGCACCTGTGTGGCTGACCGCCTTTTCCTGCTACTGGCCACATTCCCTGACCAACTCAAAAGCCAGAAGACATTTCAATAGGGGCCTCCGGAGCACCCGACCCAGAGATGGGAAACCCTGCTCTCCCCAAACACCCTGGCCTGTTGAGAGAGCCTGAAGGACACAGGACAAAAACACCCCCTGGGGGATAGGCTGGAGTCTTCACCTTGAAACCCCTTAAGCCAGGGCTCCCTGCTGAAGAAAAACAGGTAAATGCTGCTGAAAGCTCCCAAATGAGGACGTGCAAGGGCCCCAGGAGAGACAACGAATAGGTATTTCCAAGAAATTCCTGCTGCAGTTGTTCCCCTCTGATCCCTTTTCTAATGAGCCCCTCCCTGGAGAGATCTCCATCGCCTCCCCCGCCTTCCAGCAAAGCCATGAATACCCAAGCTTTTCCAAACCCGAAGGACCACATGCTGCATGTGTTTGTGTGTGTACAGACCTGTAAACATCCTCTTCCCAGCCCAGGCCAGAGTTTCTGAAGACCAGAAACGCGTCCCCTCCTCCCCCGGTGCACTTGACTTTCCTCCCAGCCCCACTGCTCTGCTGCAGAGTTGGTAATGTAATATGCGGGGGACCCTGAGACCGGAAATGCCTGGTGCTGGACTGCTGCACCTGAAACGCGAACGAAGGCACCGGGGCGCGCGGCAGCCGAGCAGCGGGGTGAGGGCGGCGGTAGGAGGTGTGCGGCCCGAGAGGGGAGGCTGAAGTGCCGGCCGGCGAAGAGATGCAATTCAGGGCTGGGCGAGGAGGAGAGAGGGTGATGAGGGGGAGGCTGGCGAGGCAGTGGCAAAGTCAAAATTCGAGGAGACGGGAAACAGGAGGCGGGGGAAGAAGACAGAGGAGCAACGGGAGGAAAAGAGGCCCCAAAGGGGATCAAGGGCCAGGAAGGGGCGCCACGGTAAAGATACTGCAGGTTCAGGGGAACTGGAGGGTGACCCGCAAACACCTGGGAGGAAGGGGTCCGGAAGCTGAGTAAAGGTAGAGGAGGAGAGAGGAATGGGGGCGGGGCACCCCAGGGCGGGGACCGAGCTGGCTCCCAGAATCTGCAGCGCGTGGAGAGCGAAGGGGAGCGGAGGGCGGGGGCCAGAGAGAGGGGCGGGGGTCGCCGCGGGGGACCCGGCGCCCGGGAAGCGCGCGAGGCGTGCGGCCACCCGCTCTCCAGCGGCGGGGACGGGAACCGGGCGAGGCTGGGGCGGGGGGGTGGCGCGCTCACCCGCAGGGCGGACAGGTCGATGTCGTCCAGGCTGCGGGCGGGGGCTGGGTCGCCCCTGGC